>NC_138304.1:90785000-91385000 GCF_965601325.2 Salmo salar | reverse complement strand
TGGTACAGAGTCAATGTGCGGGGGCACCGGTTAGTCAAGGTAATATGTACATGTAGGTAGAGTTAAAGTGACTATAAATAGATAATAACAGAAAGTAGCAGTGGCATAAGAGAGGGGGGCAATGCAAATAGTCTGAATAGTTTGATTAGATGTTCAGGATTCTTATGGCTTGGGGGTAGAAGCTGTTTAGAAGCCTCTTGGACCTAGACTTGGCGCTCCGGTACCGCTTGCCGTTCAGTAGCAGAGAGAACAGTCTATGACTAGGGTGGCTGGAGTCTTTGACAATTTTCCTTCCTCTGACACTGCCTGGTATAGAGATCCTGGATGGCAGGAAGCTTGGCCCCAGTGATGTACTGGGCTGTTCGCACTACCCTCTGTAGTGCCTTGCAGTCGGAGGCCGAGCAGTTGCCATACAAGGCAGTGATGCAACCAGTTAGGATGCTCTCGATGGTGCAGCTGTAAAACCTTTTGAGGATCTGAGGATCCATGCCAAATCTTTTCAGTCTCCTGAGGGGGAATAGGTTTTGTCGTGCCCTCTTCACAACTGTCTTGGTGTGCTTGGACCATGTTAGTTTGTTAGTGATGTGGACACCAAGAAACTTGAAGCTCTCAACCTGCTCCACTACAGCCCTGTCGATGAGAATGGGGGTGTGCTCAGTCCTCCTTTTCCTGTAGTCCACAATCATCTCCTTTGTCTTGATCATGTTGAGGGAGAGGTTGTCCTGGTACCGCACTGCCAGGTCGCTGACCTCCTCCCTAAAGGCTGTCTCATCGATGTCGGTGATACCACTGTTGTGTCATCAGCAAACTTAATGATGGTGTTGGAGTCGTGCCTGGCCATGCAGTCATGAGTGAGTGCTTCTACACCTGCATTGCTTGCTGTTTGGGGTTTTAGGCTGGGTTTCTGTAGAGCACTTTGATATATCAGCTGAAGTAAGAAGGACTATATAAATACATTTGATTTGAATTTGATTTGAGTACAGGAGGGGACTGAGCACACACCCCCTGAGTGGCCCATGTGTTGAGGATCAGCGTTGCAGATGTGTTGTTACCTACCCTTACCACCTGGGGGCAGCACGTCAGGAAGTCCAGTATCCAGATGCAAAGTGAGGTGTTTAGTCCCAGGTCCTTAGCTTAGTGATGAGCTTTGAGGGCACTATGGTGTTGAACGTTGAGCTGTAGTCAATGAATAGCATTCTCACATAGGTGTTCCTTTTGTCCAGGTGGGAAAGGCCAGTGTGGAGTGCAATAGCAATCGCATCATCTGTGGATCTGTTAGGGCGGTATGCAAATTGGAGTGGGTCTAGGGTTTCTGGGATAATGGTGTTGATGTGAGCCATGACCAGCCTTTCAAAGCATTTCATGGCTACAGACTTGAGTGCTACGGGTCGGTAGTCATTTAGGAAGGTTAACTTAGTGTTCTTGGGCACAGGGACTATGATGGGCTGCTTAAAATTTGTTGGTATTACAGACTTGGACAGGGAGAGGTTGAAAATGTCTGTGAAGACACTTGCCAGTTGGTTAGCGCATGCTCGCAGTGCACGTCCTGGTAATCCGTCTGGCCCTGCGGCCTTGTGAATGTTGACCTGTTTAAAGGTCTTACATTGGCTGCGCAGAGCGTGATCACACAGTCGTCCGGAACAGCTGGTGCTCTCATGCATGTTTCAGTGTTATTTGCCTTGAAGCGAGCTTAGAAGTAGTTTAGCTCGTCTGGTAGGCTCGTGTCACTGGGCAGCTCTTGGCTGTGCTTCCCTTTGTAGTCTATAATGGTTTGCAAGCCGTGCCACATCCAACGAGCGGAATAAGTGATTTGGTATTCAAGCACACACAGAAGAGGAGGAGTGCAGTTGGTGCATGTGACAGAGCAGATATCTGGACATAGTTTCAGTTGAATCATTATAACAGTTCTGTGGTCAATTCAGTGGAGATAAAAACTAGCTACAATGTAATTTGCACCTCTAAGCCCAGGGGGCACAATATAAATGTTAATGTCAAAATGTGTTAATGCAGCCAGTGCGACATAATGAAGGCCCCACACAGTTTGCTGACGAGTAATGGCTTTGTGGCTGCATCCTAAGTTGTTGGGGATTCAGACAGAATGTGAAAATGATGCTTAGGGAGCGGAGGGCGAGCAGGGGCTTGGTGGTAGAGTGTCATAGTATTTCTAACAGGGAAAATGGGATCAAAGCAGAGTTGGCCACTGTCTCTGCCAATGTGGCTCTTCTCCTGTGTTGCTCTCTCATCCCTCTATCTCAGTCTCTCTTTGTCTTGCGTTTTATCTCTGTCTCTCTTGTATGTTCTCTCTGTCTCTCTTTATCTCGCTGTCTTGTCAGTCTTTCTCAACCTCTGTCTCACACTCGTATTCTCTCTCCACCTACCCCCTATTACATGTTATTTTTCTTTCTGATTACTATTTCTGTGAGTAGACTACTACTTATCATCTATAACACCTGACAGGTAATCACACAACTGATCAGTGCAGACATCTTCTGATATAATGCATTCATTTATAATGATATCCACTTATATTCAGGTTGGGGAGAACAATAATGATGTAAACAGACCATTGTTTTCCTGTGCAGATGGTGCGAACACACGTATCCAACCAGGAAAACATTCATATAACTTCGGCAAACATTCGCTAGCTAGGGCTAGGCAGGGAACTCACCTGTGGTAGTTCTTGAAGTAGTTTACGCTCTGACGTTTGATGGATTCCTGCAGCAACTCTGACTTACTGCCGCAGAACTCCTCCCCCACTTGCATCAGCCTGTGTGTGTGTGTGTGTGTGTGTGTGTGTGTGTGTGTGTGTGTGTGTGTGTGTGTGTGTGTGTTGCAGAGACAGAGAAACAGAAAGGATGGGGAGAGAAAGGAGGAACAATGCCAAATGAGATCGAAAGAACACAAATGCGAGGGAAAAATCATTCGCCAGTTGCTCCTGAATAGTTCAAGTTCCCTAATTAACCCCATAGAGTTACTTCACAGCCATGTGGCCCTGAGACTGATCCCTGAGGAACCCCTATTCTCTCTCTCCACTGACCCATAAGGACACAGCCGACCCAGAAACCCGATTCCTTAATTGACAAGCTTGTAAAGAGCCTGATTACGACCCTGTTCTGTTGGCAGAACAAGCCGATTCATTGATGCCCACATAACTCCCTCTCCGCTTTGGTGGTTGTTCATTTAAAACAAGGGGTTTCACATGGACTGGGGGACAGGGGGAAAGCTTGAGGTTTCGGTCCCATGTCCTTCAAACCAATTAGTGCTAATGAGGATGTGGTCGTAGAAACATAATTACTAGAACGGGTATCCCCATTCAATTCTATAATTATATTTCTCTGCTAGGCGTCATTACCTGCTGATAACATCCAAGACCACGATGAAGTCATCATATTTGAAGTTAGACATGTCTGTACCAAGTAGATAGGCTTTCACTTTCAGCTGAACTTCCTGTAGGAAGAGAATGGGAGGAAGATTTGACTATATTAAAGATTAGACTCATCTCCAGAGAAACTTTATTGTGGGTGAAGAGAATACTTGTTAGTGGGGGGTAGAAGGAGAGCGAGATGTGGGGGGGGGCGAGAGAGAGCGAGATGTGGGGGGGGGGGCGAGAGAGAGCGAGATGTGGGGGGGGGGCGAGAGAGAGCGAGATGTGGGGGGGCGAGAGAGAGCGAGATGTGGGGGGGCGAGAGAGAGCGAGATGTGGGGGGGCGAGAGAGAGCGAGATGTGGGGGGCGAGAGAGAGCGAGATGTGGGGGGCGAGAGAGAGCGAGATGTGGGGGGCGAGAGAGAGCGAGATGTGGGGGGCGAGAGAGAGCGAGATGTGGGGGGCGAGAGAGAGCGAGATGTGGGGGGGAGAGAGAGCGAGATGTGGGGGGCGAGAGAGAGAGCGAGATGTGGGGGGCGAGAGAGAGAGCGAGATGTGGGGGGGGCGAGAGAGAGCGAGATGTGGGGGGGCGAGAGAGAGCGAGATGTGGGGGGGCGAGAGAGAGCGAGATGTGGGGCGGCGAGAGAGAGAGTGATGTGGAGCGAGAGTGAGCGAGAGAGCGAGAGAGCAAGAGAGCGAGAGAGGAGAGAGAGCGAGAGGAGAGAGAGCGAGAGAGGAGAGAGAGCGAGAGAGGAGAGAGAGCGAGAGAGGAGAGAGGAGAGAGAGGAGAGAGAGGAGAGAGCAAGAGAGAGGAGAGAGAGCAAGAGAGGAGAGAGAGCGAGAGAGGAGAGAGGGAGCGAGAGAGGAGAGAGGGAGAAACAGAGGAGAGAGGGAGCAACAGAGGAGAGAGGGAGCGACAGAGGAGAGAGGGAGCGACAGAGGAGAGAGGGAGCGACAGAGGAGAGAGGGAGCGACAGAGGAGAAAGGGAGGGAGCGAGAGAGGAGCGAGAGCGGAGAAAGCTTGTGTTCTGACCTGCCAAATTCGAGTGAGTCCATGCTCCAGCTTCTTCTTTACATAGCTGTGGTCCACAACCGCCTCCTCTGTGTCTGCAGCACCTGCTTCATCTGGGGACACAAAACACACAGTGATTCATAAATACATCACAACGAAGTACCAGGGCTTATTCTATCATCTGTTGTTGTTTTGTTAATAGGTGCTCATGATGTCAATTACTCATTCAGATGTATCTAGAACTGAAGATTGGACTGACCAGATTGGGGCAAATGAAAATATGGTGTACTTGCAATTGGAGAGTTGAAACTAGAAATGCAACAGACTGTTTCAACCCCATCTTAATAGTACCAGTAATACCTTTGCTTTTCAACATTTCTGTTTTGTTAGAGTAGCTTTAATATTGCCAATAGATTGTGGGTCCTATCAATGTAATTGTCTGAATCATTTCCAATCCTCCATATATTTAAACAAATATTATTTATTCTAATTGCCATATATTTTTCAACTGCAATGAAATGTTTCACAAAAGTTCTGAACATTTCTATTCTCATAGTTTCTACAGATTGTAAATTAAAGAGGAACATTTTTACTAACAGTCTTATTATAATATCGATCAATTGACTATGACTTTTCAAAATCACCCACCAAATCAAATCAAATTCTATTTGTCACATACACATGATTAGCAGATGTTAATGCGATTGTAGCGAAATGCTTGTGCTTCTAGTTCCGACCATGCAGTAATATCTAACAAGTAATCTAACAATTTCACAACTACCTTATACACACAAGTGTAAAGGAATGAATAAGAATATGTACATAAAAATATATATGGATGAGCGATGGGCAAATGGCATAGGCAAGATGCAGTAGATGGTATAGAGTACAGTACAGTGAGGTTATTTTCCTGACACCACACTCCGAGGGCCCTCACCTGCTTCCTGTAGGCCGTCTCGTCGTTGTTGGTAATCAAGCCTACCACTGTAGTGTCGTCTGCAAACTTGATGATTGAGTTGGAGGCGTGCATGGCCACGCAATCATGGGTGAACAGGGAGTACAGGAGAGGGCTGAGAACGAGCTTAATAACGAGTTTGAGGGTACTATGGTGTTAAATGCTGAGCTGTCATCGATGAACAGCATTCTTACATAGGTATTCCTCTTGTCTAGATGGGTTAGGGCAGTGTGCAGTGTGATTGCGATTGCATTGTCTGTGGACCTATTGGGGCAGTAGGCAAATTGGAGTGGGTCTAGGGTGTCAGGTAGGGTGGAGGTGATATGATCCTTGACTAGTCTCTCAAAGCACTTCATGATGACGGAGGCGAGTGCTACGGGGCGATAGTCATTTAGATCAGTTACCTTAGCTTTCTTGGGAACTGGAACAATGGTGGCCCTCTTGAAGCATGTGGGAACAGCAGCCTGGGATAAGGATTGATTGAATATGTCCGTAAACACACCAGCCAGCTGGTCTGCGCGTGCTCTGAGGACACGGCTAGGGACGCCGTCTGGGCCGGCAGCCTTGCGAGGGTTAACACGTTTAGTCACGTTGGCTGCGGTGAAGGAGAGCCCGCAGGTTTTGGTAGCGGGCTGTGTCGTTGGCACTGTACTGTCCTCAAAGCGAGCAAAGAAGTTGTTTAGCTTGTCAGGGTGCAGGACATCGTGGTCCGCGACGGGGTTGGATTTATTTTTGTAGTCCGTGATTGACTGTAGACCCTGCCACATACCTCTCGTGTCTGAACCGTTGAACTGCGACTATACTTTGTCTCTATACTGACGCTTAGCTTGTTTGATTGCCTTGCGGAAGGAATAGCAACACTGTTTATATTCGGTCATGTTTCCGGTCGCCTTGCCCTGATTAAAAGCAGTGGTTCGCGCTTTCAGTTTTGCATGAATGCTGCCATCAATCCATGGTTTCTGGTTGGGGAAGGTTTTATTAGTTGCTGTGGGTACAACATCACCGATGCACTTGCTAATAAACTCGCTCACCGAATCAGCGTATTCATCAATGTTATTATCCGACGCTATGCGGAACATATCCCAGTCCACATGATCGAAGCAATCTTGAAGCGTGGAATCAGATTGGTCGGACCAGCGTTGAACAGACCTGAGCACAGGCATTTCCTGTTTTAGTTTCTGTCTATAGGCTGGGAGCAACAAAATGGAGTCGTGGTCAGATTTTCCGAAAGGAGCAGCAGCGCCTCCTTCAACCTCAGGAGGCTGAAGAAATTCGGCTTGTCACCAAAAGCACTCACAAACTTTTACAGATGCACAATCGAGATCATCCTGTCGGGCTGTATCACCGCCTGGTACGGCAACTGCTCCGCCCACAACCGGAAGGCTCTCCAGAGGGTAGTGAGGTCTGCACAACGCATCCCTGGGGGCAAACTACCTGCCCTCCAGGACACCTACACCACCCGATGTCACAGGAAGGCCATAAAGATCATCAAAGACAACAACCACCCGAGCCACTGCCTGTTCACACCGCTATCATCCAGAAGGCGAGGTCAGTACAGGTGCATCAAAGCAGGGACCGAGAGACTGAAAAACAGCTTCTATCTCAAGGCCATCAGACTGTTAAACAGCCACCACTAACATTGAGTGGCTGCTGCCAACATACTGACTCAACTCCAGCCACTTTAATAATGTAAAGATTCATGAAAAATGTATCACTAGCCACTGTAAACAATGCCCTTCATATAATGTTTACATACCCTACATTACTCATCTCATATGTATATACTGTACTCTATACCATCTACTGCATCTTGATGTAATACATGTATCACTAGCCACTTTAAACAATGCCCTTCATATAATGTTTACATACCCTACATTACTCATCTCATATGTATATACTGTACTCTATACCATCTACTGCATCTTGATGTAATACATGTATCACTAGCCACTTTAAACAATGCCACTTTTATATGTTTACATACCCTGATTCACTCATCTCATATGTATATACTGTACTCGATACCATCTACTGCATCTTGCCTATGCCGTTCTGTACCATCACTCATTCATATTTTTTTATGTACATATTCTTCATTCCTTTACACTTGTGTGTATAAGGTAGTTGTTGTGAAATTGTTAGGTTTGATTATTCGTTGGTTTGATTATTCGTTGGTTATTACTGCATTGTCGGAACTAGAAGCACAAGCATTTCGCTACACTCGCATTAACATCTGCTAACCATGTGTATGCGATTTGATCGAAGAGAATTCTCTTGGTAGATAATGCGGTCGGCATTTGATTGTAAGGAATTCTAGGTCATGTGAGCAAAAGGACTTGAGTTCCTGTATGTTGTTATGATCACACCACGTCTCGTTAACCATAAGGCATACACCCCCGCCCTTCTTCTTACCAGAGAGATGTTTGTTTCTGTCGGCGCGATGCGTGAAGAAACCAGGTGGCTGTACATACTCCGATAGCGTGTCTCGAGTGAGCCACGTTTCAATTAAACAATGAACGTTACAATCTCTGATGTCTCTCTGGAAGGCAACCCTTGCTCGGATTTCATCTACCTTGTTGTCAAGAGACTGGACTTTGGCGAGTAGTAAACTCGGGAGCGGTGTGCCCGTCTACGGAGCCTGACCAGAAGACCACTTCTTCTGCCCCTTCTGTGGCGCCGGTGTTTTGGGTCGCCAGCTGGGATCCGATCCATTGTCCTGGGTGGTAGACCAAACAGAGGATCCACTTCGGGAAAGTCTTATTCCTGGTCGTAATGTTGGTAAGTTGACGTTGCTCTTATATCCAATAGTTCCTCCCGGCTGTACGTAATAAAACTGAAGATTTCCTGGGGTAACACCAGTGCCATTTGCAGAGTTAGCTCCAAGTAAATGTTGCGATTCTTCATACAAACCTGAACCTGTGACCAAAAACAAGCTACATATGGGCAGTAACAAAACAAGTGATCTAATGATTCTGTCTCTTTGCAGCAAAAACCGCAAATCTGGGATGGTTGTATCCCCCATATACAATACCAGTCAAAACTTTGGACACACCTAATCATTTAAGGGTTTTCTTTATTTTGACTATTTTCAACATTGTAGAATAATAGTGAAGACATCAAAACTATGACATAACACATATGGATTCATGTAGTAACCAAAAAAGTGTTAAACAACTCAAAATACATTTTAGATTCTTCAAAGTAGCCACCCTTTGTCTTGATGACAGCTTTGCACACTCTTGGCATTCTCTCAACCAACTTCCCCTGGAATGCTTTTCCAACAGTCTTGAAGGAGTTCCCACATATGCTGAGCAATTGTTGGCTGCTTTTCCTTCATTCTGCGGCCCAACTCAACCCAAACCATCTCAATTGGGTTGATTGTGGAGGCCAGGTCATCTGATGAAGCACTCCATCCCTCTCCTTGGTCAAATAGCCCTTACACAGGCTGGAGGGGTGTTTTGGGTCATTGTCCTGTTGAAAAACAAATGATAGTCCCACTACACGCAAACCAGATGGGATGTCGTATCGCTACAGAATGCTGTGGTAGCCATGCTGGTTAAGTGTGCCTTGAACTCTAAATAAAGTACAGACAGTGTCACCAGCAAAGCACGCCGACACCACCACCTCCATGCTTCATGGTGGGAACCACACATGTGAAGATCATCCGTTCACCTACTCTGCATCTCACAAAGACACGGCGGTTTGAACCTAAAATTTGGACTCATCAGACCAAATAACATATTTCCACCAGTGTAATATCCATTGCTCGTTTTTCTTCGCCCAAGCAAGTCTTTTCTTATTATTATTGGTGTCCTTTAGTAGTGTTTTTTTCTTTGCAGCAATTCGACCATGAAGGCCTGATTCACGCATTCTCCTCTGAACAGTTAATGTTGAGACGTGTCTGCTACTTGAACTCTGAGAAGCATTTGTTTGGGCTGCAATTTATGAGGCTGGTAACTCGAACGAACTTATCCTCTGCAGCAGAGGTAACTCTGGGTCTTCCTTTCCTGTGGCGGTCCTCATGAGAGCCAGTTTCATCATTCCGCTTGATGGTTTTTGCGACTGTACTTGAATAAACTTTCAAAGTTCTTTACATTTTCCGGATTGACTGACCTTCATGTTTATCTTTGCTTATTTGAGCTGTTCTTGCCATAATAGGGACTTGGTATTTTACCAAATAGGGCTATCTTCTGTATGACCCCAACCTTGGGGCGGCAGGTAGCCTAGTGGTTAGAGCCTTGGGCCAGTAATCATAAGGTAGCTAGATCGAATCCCCGAGCTGACAAGGAAGAAATCTGTTGTTCTGCCCCTGAACAAGGCAGTTAACCCACTGTTCCTAGGCCGTCATTGTAAATAAGAATTTGTTCCTAACTGACTTGTCTAGTTAAATAAAGGTTAAATAAAAATGTAAAAAATTGCCACAACAACTGATTAGCTCAAAACACATTCAGAAGTAAAGAAATTCCACAACTTAACAAGGCACACCTTTAAATTGAAATGCATTCCAGGTGTCTACCTCATGAAGCTGGTTGAGAAAATGCCAAGAGTGTGCAAAGCTGACAATAAGGTGAAGGGTGGCTACTTTGAAGAATCTCAAATATAAAATATATTTTTGATTTGTTTAACACTTTTTTGGTTACTACATGATTCCATATGTGTTACTTCATAGTTTTGATGTATTCACTATTATTCTACAATGTAGAAAATAGTAAAAATAAAGTAAAACTCAAATGAATAGGTGTGTCCAAACTTTTGACTGGTACTATACATATAATTTATAAGTAAAAAAATGGATGTAGCAACTACAGATTGCCTCTTTATCAAAAGTGAGCATGTGTCCATTAGGCCTATGGATTTATATATTTTATTAGCATGAATTAGATTGAGCAATGAAAGACCCACTATTATTCCATAGGTTGGGATCTGCACTATGCAGCTATTGCAAGAGCGCATTTTTCACTTGCTGTCCATTGATTTCAAAAACAATGGTTGATAGGCAGCTTAAACTTCTTGAATTCAACCATTATTGGGTTCAAACACACATTTAGATTTGTGAACAGCCATCCACAACAACCACAATCCATAAGGTGCAAATAGCTGAATGAGAAAGCAGCAGTAATAATAAGTGATATCCGTATCGCTGTAGACTACACCACTGCTGTCATCCTTACCTCCAAGCGTTTATTAAAGTTGAATAATCTTTGGATGCCGACATTATTCGCAACATTGGAAGACATAGCTTGGACTGTAGCCTACAAAAACCTATTCCTGCTCTTTTCCCGCTATCCATCAAACAAATTTGATCACACTGACTTGTGATCAGACTCGCTCAGATGGAATAAATTTAAACTTGCGCCTTCTTTCAATGCTGATTTGAATGTCATTGAGAGAACAGAGAAGTGACAAAGATTTTTTCGCAAACACCCTTACTGAATTTAAAAGTAATCCTTGAAGTAATCTGTTTTTCATAGGTATATGTAATCTGATTACAATATTTCGTTACTTTTTTGTAATCCCTTACATGTGACGGATTACATGTAATCCGTTACTCCCCAACTCTGATCATTACACAGGTGCACCTTGTGCTGGGGAAATAAAAGGCCACTCTAAAATGTGCAGTTGTGTCACACAACTCAGTGCCACAAATGTCTCAAGTGGAGAGAGCATGCAATTGGCATACAGACTGCAGGAATGTCCAACTGAGCTGTTGCCAGAGAATTGAATGTTCATTTCTCTACCATAAAATGCTTCCAACGTCGTTCTAGAGAATTTGGCGGTACATCCAACCGGCCTCAAAACCGCAGACCACGTGTAACCACGCCTGCCCAGGAACTCTACATCCAGCTGCTTCACCTATGGGATGGTCTGAGACCAGCCACCCGGACAGCAGATGAAACTGAGGAGTATTGGATCTGATTTTAATAACTGACATTTCAATATTCATAATAAATAGATAGTGGAAAACCTTGTTTTACTCCTCGACAGTATAATACTTTCAGAAGTAGCCATTATTTACTATTTTACACCTGGGGTTACTGAATTTAAGAGTAACATCTCCCACCCCCATCCTCGCAGCAGTAACAGTGTCATCTTTCCTTCTCCACCCCATTATACTAACCGTAATTTACAACCCCCACGCCAACAGTAATGTTGGCAGCCGTCCACATTAGCCATCATGCTACTGATGAGCCCCATTTCCATACCCTCCTCATTAGGCTCAGTGTTTCCTCTGTAGATGATGAGATGACAGGAACAGAACAGCGGGAAAGAGACATACGTTACAGCCATTGTCATGTCATTCAGACAGACACTAAAGAGGTCACAGCGCCTTTCTCTGCCAGCCAGCCTCGCCAGGCATCACATCAGAGAGAGAAGAAGAGCAGGAGAGAGGAGGAAAACTGGCTAAAACCTGAAGACTTCCTGTATATGAGCGTAGGGGAATGTTGCCTACCCTCTGCAGTCAATAACAAATAGCTGCAATTTATACGATTGAGAAGATTCCATTGAAGTAATACAATTCTTCTCGGTGACACCCGGTGAAGTTCTCTCCATTTCATCATTCCCTCCATATGAAATGACAGAGCCCAACAGTTCTGAGACAAGAAGCAACACATTGAGGAAACTCTGGATGAGACAGCAGAGATCAGTCTCAGGACTATCCCTCACACAGACGGAAAAGCAACACCTTACTCGATTTTACACAACGTATTGATGGCGACCTCCTGTTTGCATCCAAACAGTCCCAGGCTGTCGTCAGTCAACCCTGTATCAAATCAAATGTTATTTGTCACATGCGCCGAATACAACAGGTCTAGACCTTAGTGAATTGCTTACTTACAAGCCCTTAACCAACAATTATCAAGGAACCTACCAGGTGCAACCCTAAATCTGTAATCATGGGCACCGTCATAGATATCATCCTGACCAACTTGCCCTCTAAATACACCTCTGCTGTCTTCAACCAGGATCTCAGCGATCACTGCCTCATTGCCTGCGTGCGTAATGGGTCCACGGTCAAACGACCACCCCTCATCACTGTCAAATGCTCCCTAAAACACTTCAGCGAGCAGGCCTTTCTAATAGACCGGATATCCTGGAAGGATATTGACCTCATCCCATCAGTAGAGGATGCCTGGTTGCTCTTCAAAGTGCTTTCCTTTCTATCTTAAATAAGCATGCCCCATTCAAAAAAATGTAGAACTAAGAACAGATATAGCCCTTGGTTCACCCAAGACTTGACTGCCCTTGACCAGCACAAAAACATCCTGTGGCGTTCTGCATTAGCATCGAATAGCACCCACAATATGCAACTTTTCAGGGAAGTCAGAACCAATATACTCAATCAGTTTGGAAAGCTAAGGCTAGCTTTTTCAAACAGAAATTTTCTTCCTGTGGCAACTAATTCCAAAATGTTTTGGGACACTGTAAAGTCCATGGAGAATAAGAGCACCTCCTCCCAGGCTGCCCACTGCACTGAGGATAGGAAACACTGTCACCACCGATAAATCTACGATAATCGATAATTTCAAAAAGCATTTACTACGGCTGGCCATGCTTTCCACCTGGCTACCCCTACCCGACGAACATCTCAGCACCCTCTGCAGCACCCTCTGAAGCAACTTGCCCAAACCCAAAGCATGCCCAAAGTAAAATGCCTGCTACTCAGGCCCAAAAGCTAGAGTATGCATATAATTCGTCGATTTGGATAGAAAACACTCTGAAGTTTCTAAAACTGTTTGAATGATGTCTGAGTATAACAGAACTCATATGGCAGGCAAAAACCTGAGAAAAAATCCAACCAGGAAGTGGGAAATCTGAGGTTTGTAGTTTTTCAAGTGATTGTCTATCCAATATACAGTGTCTGTGGGGTCATATTGCACTTCCTAAGGCTTCCACTAGATGTCAACAGTCTTTAGAACGTTGTTTCAGGCTTCTACTGTGAAGGGGGAGAGAATAAGAGCTGATTGTATCAGGTGTCTGAAAAATTGGCATGAGCTCAATCATGCGCGTGGCGGTGAGAGCGAGCTGCCTTTCCTTTCAATTCTAAAGACAAAGGAATTGTCCGGTTGGAATATTATTGAAGATTTATGATAAAAACATCCTAAAGATTGATTCTATACATCGTTTGACATGTTTCTACGAACTGTAATGCAACTATTTTGACATTTCATCTGGACTAAACTCGCGCGCTTAGTGAATTTGAAGTGCTGGACTAAAACGCGCGAACAAGATGGAGGTATTTGGACATAAAGATGAATTTTATCAAACAAAACAAACATTTATTGTGGAACTGGGATTCCTGGGAGTGCATTCCGATGAAGATCAAAGGTAAGTGAATATTTATAATGCTATTTCTGACTTTTGTTGACTCCACAACATGGCGGATATCTGTATGGCTTGTTTTGGTGTCTGAGCGCTGTACTCAGATTATTGCAAAGTTTGCTTTCGCCGTAAAGCTTTTTTTGAAATCTGACACAGCGGTTGCATTGAGCAATTTAACTATAATTCTGTGCATAACACTTGTATCTTTTATCAAAGTTTATGATGAGTATTTCTGTAAATTTATGTGCTCATTCACCAGAAGTTTTGGAGGCAAAACATTTCACGCCAATGTAAAATGGGGTTTTTGGATATAAATATGAACTTTATCGAGCAAAACATACATGTATTGTGTAACATGAAGCCCTATGAGTGCCATCTGATGAAGATCATCAAAGGTTAGTGATTCATTTTAGCTGTATTTCTGGTTTTTGTGACCCCTCTTCTTGTTTGGAAAATGTCTGTGGTTTTTCTTATCCAGGTGCTGTCCTAACATAATCTAATGCTATGCTTTCGCCGTAAAGCCTTTTTGAACACTGTTCGGACACTGTGGTTGGATTAATGAGAAGTCTATCTAGCGTCCCACATTTCCTAGACAGGTTTTAATGTCTAATATGCTGTGTATTGATGTCTGAATGTCTAACACGGTGTGTATTGATATCGGCGTAGCTAATATGATGTGTATTGATGTCTGAATGTCTAACACGGTGTGTATTGATATCGGCGTAGCTAATATGATGTGTATTGATGTCTGCGAGTCTAATATGGTGTGTATTGATGTCTGTGTGTCTAATATGATGTGTATTGATATCGGCGTAGCTAATATGATGTGTATTGATGTCTGCGAGTCTAATATGGTGTGTATTGATGTCTGTGTGTCTAATATGGTGTGTATTGATGTCTGTGTGTCTAATATGATGTGTATTGATGTCTGTGTGTCTAATATGATGTGTATTGATGTCTGTGTGTCTAATATGATGTGTATTGATGTCTGTGTGTCTAGTATGATGTGTATTGATGTATTTGTGTTTAATATGATGTGTATTGATGTCTGCGTGTTTAATATGATGTGTATTGATGTCTACATGTTTAATATGTGTATTGATGTCTACATGTTTAATATGTGTATTGATGTCTACATGTTTAATATGTGTATTGATGTCTACATGTTTAATATGATTTGTATTGATGTCTGCGTGTTTAATATGATGTGTATTGATGTGAGTGCACATTAAGCAGTGAAGGATGAAGGTAACCTGTTGTAGAAATCACTGGCTGGCTACAGTACATCTCAAGGGGAACCATAAAACATGGGGTATTTGGAGAATAAACATTGAATTCCACTGAAAGAAAACGGTTGAGCTTGAGGTGACCTTTAAACTTCGTTGGAGGGGCCTGAGAGAGGCCCTACAGAGACCCTACAGCTCTGAAGGGCAATTTCGTCACAGAACCGCCGCAGTGGAAAAGCGCACCCAGACACACACACCATAACAGACACAGACATCAATACACACCATATCAGACACAGACATCAAATCAGACACAGCAAGCCGGGACAAATTAAGGAGAAAAAGACCTTGCCGGCATGAAGTTAATATCAACCTGAGCCAAGGTAACGCTGAAGTGGGTAAACTACACTTGTCTTTTTTTTGTACCAGCCACATAAGATGAAAACGGTAAACCACTACCATCCTCTGAGAGCACTTACATTAACCTTGAATAAAAAAGAGAAGAAAAACTCAAGATGTGACCTAGATGATGACCAGTGGTGGTTGGTGCCATTTAAGATGAGGGAGGACGATTATTTTGATTCAGCGTGGCATTATATTTCTATTACAGCATATTGGATGACAGTCATTCATATTCCATTCACCCAGCTCAATGTGACATCAATAGGCTTAGGCTACTACATGATACTTGAATTTTCCCTGTACAAATCATGAGGTTGCTACAACCTAGCCTACGAATGAAAGTAGGTGCACAGGTCGAGAGAATTCAATACCGTCTTGCACACTCTTGCCTGCATCTAGCTGATCTAGGGTGTTATCATTAGTCCAACAGTTGCAAACGAGTTTCAATTGGACAAATGTAGGTATGTTTATCCCCATTTCGTTCTGTTTGCTTCCGTTCAAGAAACGTTTTTCAACAGAATCGGCGGAATGAATACACCCCTGATCACACGCAAACACAGTTCACTTTCATAGCAGCCACAAAAATACCATGATCACTTTGCTCCTTGTATATACACTGCTCAAAAAAATAAAGGGAACACTTAAACAACACATCCTAGATCTGAATGAAATAAATAATCTTATTAAATACTTTATTCTTTACATAGTTGAATGTGCTGACAACAAAATCACACAAAAATAATCAATGGAAATCCAATTTATCAACCCATGGAGGTCTGGATTTGGAGTCACACTCAAAATTAAAGTGGAAAACCACACTACAGGCTGATCCAACTTTGATGTAATGTCCTTAAAACAAGTCAAAATGAGGCTCAGTAGTGTGTGTGGCCTCCACGTGCCTGTATGACCTCCCTACAACGCCTGGGCATGCTCCTGATGAGGTGACGGATGGTCTCCTGAGGGATCTCCTCCCAGACCTGGACTAAAGCATCCGCCAACTCCTGGACAGTCTGTGGTGCAACGTGGCGTTGGTGATGGAGCGAGACATGATGTCCCAGATGTGCTCAATTGGATTCAGGTCTGGGGAACGGGCGGGCCAGTCCATAGCATCAATGCCTTCCTCTTGCAGGAACTGCTGACACACTCCAGCCACATGAGGTCTAGCATTGTCTTGCATTAGGAGGAACCCAGGGCCAACTGCACCAGCATATGGTCTCACAAGGGGTCTGAGGATCTCATCTCAGTACCTAATGGCAATCAGGCTACCTCTGGCGAGCACATGGAGGTGCAGTTGGCTGTGCGGTGCGGCCCCCTAAAAAAATGCCACCCTACACCATGACTGACCCACCGCCAAACCGGTCATGCTGGAGGATGTTGCAGGCAGCAGAACGTTCTCCACAGCGTCTCCAGACTCTGTCACGTGCTCAGTGTGAACCTGCTTTCATCTGTGAAGAGCACAGGGCGCCAGTGGCGAATTTGCCAATCTTGGTGTTCTCTGGCAAATGCCAAACGTCCTGCACGGTGTTGGGCTGTAAGCACAACCCCCACCTGTGGACGTCGGGCCCTCATACCACCCTCATGGAGTCTGTTTCTGACCGTTTGAGCAGACACATGCACATTTGTGGCCTGCTGGAGGTCATTTTGCAGGGCTCTGGCAGTGCTCCTCCTGCTCCTCCTTGCACAAAGGCGGAGGTAGCGGTCCTGCTGCTGGGTTGTTGCCCTCCTACGACCTCCTCCACGTCTCCTGATGTACTGGCCTGTCTCCTGGTAGCGCCTCCATGCTCTGGACACTACGCTGACAGACACAGCAAACCTTCTTGCCACAGCTCGCATTGATGTGCCATCCTGGATGAGCTGCACTACCTGAGCCACTTGTGTGGGTTGTAGACTCCGTCTCATGCAACCACTAGAGTGAAAGCACCGCCAGCATTTAAAAGTGACCAAAACATCAGCCAGGAAGCATAGGAACTGAGAAGTGGTCTGTGGTCCCCACCTGCAGAACCACTCCTTTATTGGGGGTGTCTTGCTAATTGCCTATAATTTACACCTGTTGTCTATTCCATTTGCACAACAGCATGTGAAATT
Source organism: Salmo salar (assembly GCF_965601325.2). Classification (NCBI taxonomy): domain Eukaryota; kingdom Metazoa; phylum Chordata; class Actinopteri; order Salmoniformes; family Salmonidae; genus Salmo; species Salmo salar. The sequence continues at coordinate 91,367,631 of NC_138304.1, read as the reverse complement.
TATTGTCAATCAGTGTTGCTTCCTAAGTGGACAGTTTGATTTCACAGAAGTGTGATTGACTTGGAGTTACATTGTGTTGTTTAAGTGTTCCCTTTATTTTTTTGAGCAGTGTATATTTCCTTCTCGCAAATATCTATACACTCTCCTCCTCTCACCTTTTCCCTTCGCTTGTGGACTTCAGTGCACAACACATCAGCTGTCTGTGACCAGGCAAAAAAAAAACTTTACAAGCCAAACTTACATATCATGACCGCTAACCACTACACACAGCCTACATTGTTGTCATGTCATAGTCAACATAGCTACTAGAATTAACACGTTAGTAAACCCACTACAATCATGCAGTACAGTGTACAGTCAGAAAGCAGTTACACCGGCTGGGCCCGGTGGCAATAAATTAATAAAACCAAAAGCTTACCTTGACTTGGAAGAGTTCCAGTATTGGATAACGATAGCCAGCTAGCTAACATAGCATCCCTCTCTGTTTGAGCCGGGTGTTGAGTAGGCAAAACTGTCTGACTGCATTTTCTATCTAAGTGAAAGCAAAATATATATAATATATATATAGCTCTCACCGAATATAGCTCTCGCTCTTCTTTCTCCTTAATTTTGGAAGAAATGAATTTGTTCAAAACTGTTCAACTTTTGTCTTTCTCTCTTTGAATCAACTACTCACCACATTTTATGCACTGCAGTGCTAGCTAGCTGTAGCTTTCGGTATGATATTCATTCTCTGATCTTTTGATTGGGTGGACAACATGTCAGTTCATGCTGCAAGAGCTCTGACAGGTTGGAGGACGTCCTCCGGAAGTTGTCATAATTACTGTGTACGTCTACGGAAGCAGGTAACAACCATGAGCCTCCTAGGTTTTGTATTGAAGTCAATGTACCCAGAGGAGGACAGAAACTAGCTGAGACTGCTGTTTAGGCTACTGTAGACCATTGCAAAACAGTGTGTTTAAATCAATTATTTGGTGACGAATATGTTTAGTATAGTTTTATCTAAAAATGTTACCTTTTTTAATGTTACATTTATTTTTTTTATTTTTTTACATGAAATTTACTGAGGAGGATGGTCCTCCCCTTCCTCCTCTGTGGAGCCTCCACTAATAAAGACAGCAGTTGGAAAGGCTCGGTCTTTTGGAGTGACATCCCTACCTAATGAAACCTCTAGTTATAGAAAGTGGTACATATTCAGGGATGTGATACAGTTATGGAATATAATCCAGGGAATATGAAGCAGGGTATAAAAGGGGTTAGTTCTTACAGAAAAGGTGCTAACTGCCAGTCTGTATAATCTCCCAGACCATCCCAGAATAGAACATTGGGTTGTGTTCATTATGCCCCAAACGGAAGAAAACAGACAAACAGGGAGGGACTTAATGGATTTGTCCAATAAGTGTGCTCTACTGAACAAAACCCTGAAGTTAATCTCACCTGAACAATGATCGAGAACAATATGACATAACAGAAAAAATAAACAAGCTACTGGAAAACTCAGGTACTATAAACGGGTGCCCATTCGTGGCTAGTTTCACCTTGTGAGGGCTTTTGGCTCCACTTGACATTTTCCCACAAAACATTGTTATTTTTATCTGTCTTTGTGCAGACTGGAGCTTCATCCAGAGGACTTGGACAACTAGTCTTTTGACATGAACTGCTGTCAGAGTGTGGACAGAAGCTGACATCTGCACTGACCCATTCCAACTGGGAAGTTTAAAATCGGAAAGAGAGACTCTTCATTTGAAAATAATTAATCCGAAACTCTCCTTTTAATCCCCTTGATATGTATTATATCAATAATACTCCTTCCATTATTTAAATCAAATACACAATATTAACTATATTGCAGACCTGTTTAATACGATATAAGCTATGCATTTAACTAATATTTTGCCATCAAAACACTGAAGAGTGAGAGGCCTCCAATTTTCTAGGTGAACTGGATGTTTATATCAAACCTACTCTCCACATATCCTATTGACTGATTGTTAATGGAAAACTGTGCAGCATCAACACTGCAGCCATACTGACAGAAGTTCTGGAAGTGTCAAACTCAGAGGTGACGGTGAGACAGACAGCCAAATGACACAGAAGGCTATACAGACACTGTCTCCCAAGATGTAGTTCACTTTTTACACCCACCCATGACTCACACACACCCACCCACCCGCTCAGGTCAACCAAAATGGTGTCCAAAGCTCTGACAGAATTAGAGAAACATGGAGAAAGTCATTAGAACAGAGCCTAACAGAGCAGAAAATAACAGAAGCAGAGTAAAGCAGAAAAGACAACAGAGCAGAACAGAGCCAGACAGACGCAGGAAAGTGTCTTTGGACAGTGTTCATAATTCAGATGAGATGTTCGAGCTGTTTCTTAGATTTTACAGATATACTAATGACCATATTTATCTCAAATCAAAATATATTGGTCACACACGAGTGTTTAGCAGATGTTATTGCAGGTGTAGCAAAATGCTTGTGTTTCTAGCTCCAACAGTGCAGCAATATCTAACAATTTCACAACAATACATACAAATCTAAGTAAAGGAATGGAATTAAGAATATATAAATATTTGGACGAGCAATGTCAGAGCGGCAGAGACTAAGATACAGTAAAATAGAATACAGTATATACATATCAGATGTGTAGTGCAAAATATGTAAACATTAAAGTGGCCAGTGATTTCAAGTCTATGTACAGTGGGGGAAAAAAGTATTTGATCCTCTGCTGATTTTGTACGTTTCCCACTGACAAAGAAAGGATCAGTCTATAATTTTAATGGTAGGTTTATTTGAACAAATCCAGAAAAACGCATGTCAAAAATGTTATAAAAGGATTTGCATTTTAATGAGGGAAATAAGTATTTGACCCCTCTGCAAAACATGACTTAGTACTTGGTGGCAAAACCCTTGTTGGCAATCACAGAGGTCAGACGTTTCTTGTAGTTGGCCACCAGGTTTACACACATCTCAGGAGGGATTTTGTCCCACTCCTTTTGCAGATCTTCTCCAAGTCATTGTTTCGAGGCTGACGTTTGGCAACTCGAACCTTCAGCTCCCTCCACAGATTTTCTATGGGATTAAGGTCTGGAGACTGGCTAGGCCACTCCAGGACCTTAATGTGCTTCTTCTTGAGCCACTCCTTTGTGGCCTTGGCCGTGTGTTTTGGGTCATTGTCATGCTGGAATACCCATCCACGACCCATTTTCAATGCCCTGGCTGAGGGAAGGAGGTTCTCAACCAAGATTTGACAGTACATGGCCCCGTCAAATGATGCGGTGAAGTTGTCCTGTCCCCTTAGCAGAAAAACACCCCCAAAGCATAATGTTTCCACATCCATGTTTGATGGTGGAGATGGTGTTCTTGGGGTCATAGGCAGCATTCCTCCTCCTCCAAACACGGCGAGTTGAGTTGATGCCAAAGAGCTCCATTTTGGTCTCATCTGACCACAACACTTTCACCCAGTTGTCCTCTGAATCATTCAGATGTTCATTGGCAAACTTCAGACGGCATGTATATGTATTGTTGAGCAGGGGGACCTTGCAGGCGCTGCAGGATTTAAATCCTTCACGGCGTAGTGTGTTACCAATTGTTTTCTTGGTGACTATGGTCCCAGCTGCCTTGAGATCATTGACAAGATCCTCCCGTTTAGTTCTGGGCTGATTCCTCACCGTTCTCATGATCATTGCAACTCCACGAGGTGAGATCTTGCATGGAACCCCAGGCCGAGGGATATTGACAGTTCTTTTGTGTTTCTTCCATTTGCGAATAATCGCACCAAATGTTGTCACCTTCTCACCAAGCTGCTTGGCGATGGTCTTGTAGCCCATTCCAGCCTTGTGTAGGTCTACAATCTTGTCCCTGACATCCTTGGAGAGCTCTTTGGTCTTCGCCATGGTGGAGAGTTTGGAATCTGATTGATTGATTGCTTCTGTGGAGAGGTGTCTTTTATACAGGTAACAAGCTGCGGTTAGGAGCACTCCATTTAAGAGTGTGGTCATAATCTCAGCTCGTTACCTGTATAAAAGACACCTGGGAGCCAGAAATCTTTCTGATTGAGAGGGGGTCAAATACTTATTTCCCTCATTAAAATGCAAATCAATTTATAACATTTTTGACATGCGTTTTTCTGGATATTTTTGTTGTTATTCTGTCTCTCACTGTTCAAATAAACCTAACATTAAAATTATAGACTGATCCTTTCTTTATCAGTGGGCAAACGTACAAAATCAGCAGGGGATCAAATACTTTTCTCCCCCACTGTATACAGGGCAGCAGCCTCTAAGGTGCTAGTGATGGCTATTTAACAGTCTGATGGCCTTGAGATGGAAGCTGTTTTTCAGTCTCTCGGTCCCAGCTCTGACGCACCTGTGCTGACCTCGCCTTCTGGATGATAGCGGTGTGAACAGGCAGTGGCTCGGGTGGTTGTTGTCCTGGAGGGCAGGTAGTTTGCCCTAGGTGGTGCGTTGAGCAGACCGCACCACCCTCTGGAGAGCCCTCTTAACTAGAATACTAACATTTGGTGGGTGCTTATGTTTGGCCTATTTCAGACATGTACAAGTGTGTATTGATACGCATGTGTGAATTAGAAATGTGTTTCGGCATATCCCAACTCCCGAGACACCCTTGGAGGGTGGGGTGTTGTCATACTGATTTGTCACAACTCTGCTGAGAGTGAATTTTGCTGTTGTTATTATCATAATGCATTTCCAGCGCTGAGTGATGAAAGTAGGCAACTCTCTAACTGATCATGAATACAGATAGACACAATCAGTGTAAAGAGCATGTGATGTCAGACATATGACGGCTCATCATAGCTACTCATTTTAAATAATGCATTTCCTGATTTGTAAGATGAATCTCATAATTTGTCACATCTTGGTTTGTCTGATTGGAATTGTCACTTTGACTGGCCCGACAGTGTTCTAAAATCTATACCCCACCCCCCTTTAAAATGATCAGTACATAATCTGCGTCACTGCAGTTTGATTACCGACCTTTCCTACCTTTACTCTAATGACAACACGACAACTGCATGCTAGTTGCTAGGGATATACAATATGGGGCCTCCTGAGTGGCACGGCAGTCTATGGCACTGCATCGCAGTGCTAGAAGCGTCACTACAGATCCGGGTTCGATCCCGGTCTGTGTCGTAGCTGGCCGCGGCCGGGAGACAGCGCACAATTGGCCCAGCGTTGTCCGGGTTAGGGGAGGGTTTGGCCGCCCGGGATGTCCTTGTCCCATCGCGCTCTAGCGACTCCTGTGGCGGGCCAGGCGCATGCACGCTGACACACTGGTGCGGCTGGCTTTGTGTTAAGCGAGCAGTGTCAAGAAGCAGTGTGGCTTGGCAGGGTCGTGTTTCGGAGGACGCACGGCTCTCGACCTTTGCCTCTCCCGAGTCCGTACGGGAGTTGCAGCGATGGGACAAGACTAACTACCAATTGGATATCATAAAATTGGGGAGAAAAATGGGTAAAACATTTTTTTTTAAGGAATATACAATATATGTGGAGGTCCTGGGCTGAAGTGTTTACACGTGGTCTGCGGTTGTGAAGCTGGTTGGAAGTACTGCCAAATTCTCTAAAACGACGTGGAGGTGGCTTATGGTAGAGAAACGAACAATAAATTCTCTGGCAACAGTGGACATTCCTAGTGGACATTCCTGCAGTCAGCATTCCAATTGCAAGCCCACTCAAAACTTGAGACATCTGTGGCATTGTGTTGTGTGACAAAACTGTATATTTTAGAGTGGCCTTTTATTGTCCCCAGCAGAAGGTGCACCTGTATAATGATCATGCTGTTTAATCAGCTTCTTGATATGCCACACTTGTCGGGTGGATGGATTATCTTGACAAAGGAGAAATACTCACCGACAGGGATGTAAACGAATGTGTGGACAAAATATGAGAGAAATAAGCTTTTTGTGCGTATTAAACATTTCAGGGATCTTTTATTTCAGCTCATGAAACATGGGACCAACACTTTACTTGTGTTTATATTTTAGTTAAGTATTAAAAAAAATACTATTTTTTTACTGGACTGATGGCCTGCATCTGATGGTCAGGGGAGGGAGGGAGCAGCGGTGAGGTTGTCTCTCACCCGACTCACTGTCCCTCTCTCTGATGAGGGGAAACAATCTTCCAGCTGATGATGAAACTCAAGTCACACTGCATTATTTCTCCCTCATGCACCAATTCATGTTGTTACTCCAACGACCAGATAAAGTTAAATATTCCTCGATATTAAAAAAAGATAAGCTTGCGTTGTTATTATTAGCGGCTTATCGGAACACTTTGCTATAGTCATTCATTGCAGCTGCAGTAGATTTTATGGCTTATAAAAGTGTTGACCAATGTGTTGACAGTGCTGAATAACAACTTAAACATAAACGTACACTTAAAAACAGCAGCTCTTTGTTGTATTCATTGAGTCTCTCTCTAGTAAAGGTTTTACAAGTTTTGACATTCACAGTATCAGCTTTGCTGTGCGTTCAAGGCTTCTTTTTAGTTCCTGTGATGTAAAACACCTGGCAGGCTAAGAATGACCTGTCGGTGCATCCTAACCATGTCACAGAGAGGTGAACAAATTGCACAGTTATTTCTCCTGACTGGGCCAAGAACGACTGCATGAGTCACTGCCTGAGAGAAAGAATGGAAGGAAAGAAAGAATAGGAAAGCCCAGGCCCATTGTGACATCACAGTAGGAAATAGAGGAGGAAAGTGGTCTTTAACAAAGGAGTGAGAAGGGAGATGAGCTCGTCTGACTGGCTTGGAGAGGAGATTAGAGAAGAGGGGAGGGGGGGTCAGTCTGCTAAAGAAAGCGGAAGCTGAACACGGACTGTTAATGCTACTAATGGGAACAAGGGAGGGAGGAAAGAGGAGCCTGAGGAAGAGGATGATATGAAAGGACAAAGACTTAAATGGTGCTATAGAGTATTTCTAGGTTACTTTGTATCAAGACTGGGTCTCAGTTTGACACCAGCAAAATGTGAATTGAACTAGTAATTGAAATCATTCTAATGTTCTTCAGAAAATACCAGAAAGCAGTTTAGCTTGAACAAGGCAAGCCACAGACAGGAAAGAATCTGAGGAGTGATGAAACAGCACCCAGAGGGCTTTCATTGTGCTAACAGATATCCTCCCCCTGACGACGAAAGGAAGGATGCCAGAAAACAGCCGGCCAACGCCTCAAAAACTACATCACATAACTCCAAGACGTAGTTTCTCAAAGCAATAGAACGAGACAAGAGCCTTGAGAAACCCGGACGGTCTCCATTCATATCCTAGCCGGCCAAACCGTTATCTAAACCCCAATGTGAAAGTAATGAATTTCCGTAATTTCCTCTTTTGACCTGGCAATCGCATTCTGCCCTATCGTTGCGAGTGAAGATGATGTTGGAGTGTGAAAACACACTTTCCAAGCTGGTCACAGGCCAGGGAAAGCAATTTACCTGCTGACAGGCCTGGCAAATGAAGGAGAGAGAAGCTGCCTTAACAAAGATGGAGGAAAGTAGCAGAGGCAATGGAAGGCAATGGGAGGAGTAATTGTCAATTTCCGCACGGGGATTGCAGCATTATTCAATGTCCCAGACACACATAACTAGCCTAGGTACAATGTACAGTTGAAGTCGGAAGTTTACATACACTTAGGTTGGAGTCATTAAAACTTGTTTTTCAACCACTCCTGACTTTAGAAGCTTCTGATAGGCTAATTGACATAATTTGAGTCAATTTGAGGTGTACCTGTGGAATTATTTCAAGGCCTACCTTCAAACTCAGTGCCTCTTTGTTTGACATCATGGGGAAATCAAAAGAACTCAGCCAAGACCTCAGAAAAAAAAATGGTAGACCTCCACAAGTCTGGTTCATCCTTGGGAGCAATTTCAAAATGCCTGAAGGTACCACGTTCATCTGTACAAACGATAGTATGCAAGTATAAACACCATGGGACCACGCAGCAGTCATACCGCTCAGAAAGGAGACGCGTTCTGTCTCCTAGAGATGAACGTACTTTGGTGCGAAAAGTGCAAATCAATTCCAGAACAACAGCAAAGGACATTGTGAAGATGCTGGAGGAAACAGGTACAAAAGTATCCATATCCACAGTAAAACGAGTCCTATATTGACATGACCTGAAAGGCCGCTCAGCACGGAAGAAGCCACTGCATTTTGCATGTTAGTCATTTAGCAGACGATTAGCAGACGATCCAGAGCGACTTACAGTAGTGAATGCATACATTTCATTTATTTTTTATTTTTTTGTACTGCTCCAAAGCCACCATAAAAAAGCCAGACTACATTTTGCAACTGCACATGGGGACCAACATGGTACTTTTTGGAGAAATGTCCTCTGGTCTGATGAAAAAAAAAAATAGAACTGTTTGGCCATAATGACAATCATTATGTTTAGAGGAAAAAGGGGGAGGCTTGCAAGCCGAAGAACACCATCCCAATCGTGAAGCACGGGGGTGGCAGCATCATGTTATGGGGGTGCTTTGCTGCAGGAGGGACTGGTGCACTTCACAAAATAGATGGCATCACGAGGCAGGACAATTATGTGGATATATTGAAGCAACATCTCAAGACATCAGTCAGGAAGTTAAAGCTTGGTCGCAAATGGGTCTTCCAAATGGACAATGACCCCAAGCATACTTCCAAAGTTGTGGCAAAATGACTTAAGGACAACAAAGTCAAGGTATTGGAGTGGCCATCACAAAGTCCTGACCTCAATCTTATAGAAATGTTGTGGGCAGAACTGAAAAAGCGTGTGCGAGCAAGGAGGCCTATAAACCTGACTCAGTTACACCAGCTCTGTCAGGAGGAATGGGCTAAAATTCACCCAACTTATTGTGGGAAGCTTATGGAAGGATACCCAAAACATATGACTCAAGTTAAACAATTTAAAGGCATTGCTACCAAATACTAATTGAGTGTATGTAAATTTCTGACCCACTGGGAATGTGATGAAAAAAATAAAAGCTGAAGTAAATCACTCTACTATTATTCTGACATTTCACATTCTTAAAATAAAGTGGTGATCTTAACTGACCTAAGACAGGGAATTTTTACTAGGATTAAATGTCAGGAATTGTGAAAAACAATTTGGCTAAGGTGTATGTAAACTTCCGACTTCAACTGTAGATGAAAATGCCTAAATGATCAGAAGGAACTGGTGTGGCTACATATGAATGATGTCATGTTAAGCTAACTATGGAGTGTCCATTTCTCTTGGACTGAATCAAGAAAGACAGTAGTCCAAGTTAGACTGTAGTATATCATATTGGCACACCCAAGACATTACACTAAATAACAGGAGATGTTAAGAGAAATGTCATGCTCCTATGAGATCATAAGTCAATCAAAACGATTGTCAAAAAACTCAACTTATTCACAAACAGCAAACGAACGTTACTACTTAATCCATCTTGAGGCGAAGCTGTACACGTGGGAAGGCAAATATCATGGCCAACATCTTCCCCCCTCTGTCCTGGATTGGTTGTATGTTTAATGTGGCTGTTCCAAAGCGAACAGTCAATACGAGGGGCTCCAGTCCATGCTGTGAGCTTGTAACCGATCCACCGACCACGGCCATTTATCCTCTCACCACCTAGGACCTGTCCCAGCTGATTGAACATCACAGTGGGTGAGCTACATGTTTGGCTGATAATTCAATTTGGAAAGGTGGGAGGGAACCCTTCGCCCGTATCATTCCAGAAACAACTTCCCTTTATTGAGTGGTGACATTAATTACTGATACATCATGGTGACAGGTTCACTACGTCAGCTGTGGTGGCCCTCAGTAGGTGTTTCAGTCTGCATCCCAAATAGCACCCTATTCCCTATATAGTGCAGTACTTTGCTTTGACCAGGGTCCTGGTAGTGCACTATATAGGGAATAGGGTGCCATTTGGGACGCATCTGCAGTGTTGCAGCAGCCAGCCACGGACCGTTTCATTATTTTTCCAATGACAGAGGAGCCTGGCGGTCCTGCGGGGCACCTGGTAGAACGTGTGGGGTCCCAGGACACAACGCCTGTCTGACAAATGAAGATCAGCATGTAAATCTCTCCTCTTAAGGCTTTGGTATACGCACACACAAACAGAGATGCACGACCACCTATAAGCACACCGAACACACACACACGCTCTCTCTCGCTCACACTCACCAAGCACACAGACTAAACATGCACACTAAACACGCACACCCTTTACATCATATAAAAAGGTAAAGCTGGTGCAGAGTGAGGTCACCTTCACTTAGAGGGCAGTAAAGTAGATGAAAGCCAATCACACCCACTCTCGATGTGATGGCCCTGCCCCCCTTACAACTAAATGGAACATGTCCTTTCACCTCGCAGAACAGCGGGATATGCTTAGCTACGGTTTGGAAGCTGGAAGGGTACGTCTCTAATGCTACCATATTCCCAATATATTGCACAACTTTTGACCACATAGTGCACTATACAGGGAAGAGTGTGCCATTTGTGACTGTCATCAACGATTTAGGGGATAAGGGCATCACTGTGGTCCTACTCGTCACCGTACATTTGGTTAATCAAGCTAATGGTACTGAAGGGGGAAATTGAACTCCCTTTCCACTGAGAAAGAACAAGTTCTGGATTTGATCCAAAGCTACTGTTTAGTCTTTGAAAAGGCAAACAAATACAATTTACCAAATGAAAACAACTCCATTGAGCTACCTTGAAACCAACACTCCCCTGGAAGAGAGTAACTCTACTCAACGTGAAACCTGAAACTTTATCGCTATGGAAACAGAGCCACCAGTTGTGTTTACTAAGCTTGGATACAAAAGGAATGTGACATTAGTGATGACACAAGCTGGAGTTGTCTTGTTAATCCCAACATAAACCCGTCTTGGACTGCCTCTGTGGTTTCAAATGATCTAGCTACTAGCTCTCTCTGGCTTATAGTTACAGTTGAAGTCGGAAGTTTACATACACCTTAGCCAAATACATTTAAACTCAGCATTTCACAATTCCTGACATTTAATCCTAGTACAAATTCCCTGTCTTAGGTCACATAGAATCATCACTTTATTTTAAGAATGTGAAATGTCAGAATAATAGTAGAGAGAATGATTTATTTCAACTTTTATTTATTTCATCACATTCCCAGTGGGTCAGAAGTTTACATACACTCAATTAGTAATTGGTAGCATTGCCTTTAAATTGTTTAACTTGGGTCAAATGTTTCAGGAAGCCTTCCACAAGCTTCCCACAATAAGTTGGGTGAATTTTGGCCCATTCCTCCTGACAGAGCTGGTGAACTGAGTCAGGTTTGTAGGCCTCCTTGCTCGCACACACTTTTTCAGTTCTGTCCACAATTTTTAAATGGGATTGAGGTCAGGGCTTTGTGATGGCAACCAATACCTTGACTTTGTTGTCCTTAAGCCATTTTGCCACAACTTTGGAAGTATGCTTGGGGTCATTGTCCATTTGGAAGACCCATTTGCGACCAAGCTTTAACTTCCTGACTGATGTCTTGAAATGTTGCTTCAATATATCCACATAATTGTCCTGCCTCGTGATGCCATCTATTTTGTGACGTGCACCAGTCCCTCCTGCAGCAAAGCACCCCCACAACATGATGCTGCCACCCCCGTGCTTCACGGTTGGGATGGTGTTCTTCGGCTTGCAAGCCTCCCCCTTTTTCCTCCAAACATAACGATTGCCATTATGGCCAAACAGTTATATGTTTTTTCCCCCATCAGACCAGAGGACATTTCTCTAAAAAGTACGATCTTTGTCCCCATGTGCAGTTGAAAACCGTATTCTGGCTTTTTTATGGCGGTTTTGGAGCAGTGGCTTCTTCCGTGCTGAGCAGCCTTTCAGGTCATGTCGATATATAGGACTCGTTTTGCTGTGGATATAGATACTTTTGTACCTGTTTCCTCCAGCATCTTCCCAATGTCCTTTGCTGTTGTTCTGAGATTGATTTGCACTTTTCGCACCAAAGTACGTTCATCTCTAGGAGACAGAACACGTCTCCTTCCTGAGCGGTATGACGGCTGCGTGGTCCCATGGTGTTTATACTTGCGTACTATTGTTTGTACAGATGAACGTGGTACCTTCAGGCGTTTGGAAATTGCTCCCAAGGATGAACCAGACTTGTGGAGGTCTACAATTATTTTTCTGAGGTCTTGGCTGATTTCTTTTGACGTTCCCATGATGTCAAGCAAAGAGGCACTGAGTTTGAAGGTAGGCCTTGAAATACATCCACAGGTACACCTCCAATTGACTAAAATTATGTCAATTAGCCTATCAGAAGCTTCTAAAGCCATGACATTTTCTGGAATTTTCTAAGCCGTTTAAAGGCACAGTCAACTTAGTGTATGTAAACTTCTGACCCACTGGAATTGTGATACAGTGAATAGTAAGTTAAATAATCTGTCTGTAAACAATTGTTGGAAAAATAACTTGCGTCATGCACAAAGTAGATGTGGAGTGATTGAAAAATTAGTTTTAATGACTGCAACCTTAGTGTATGCAAACTTCCGAATTCAACTGTATATAGAGTCAGGGCTGAAAGTACATTTAATTTGTTCTTACATATAGAATCCCTATTAATTCAATAGGATCTCTGTGAGCATGGTCGTAAAGAATTGTCATTTAACTGTAAAAATGGTTTTCCTTTTATTGCCGGCATAAACACAGCCAGTCATGATGTTTGAACCAGTCTGATTGTCAAACACTTCACTTGAAAAAGGCTCCATTACTAGGCTACCCATGCACATTCATCCACAACATACTCACAACATACTCACACTACTACCAGCCTCCAAACAGTGGTAACAGTACATTCAGCCCTGTATAGAATAGTGCTGCTGCCCCAGCAGATAGACCAGTAGCTTAGCTACCTCATCATAACATCTCTAACTACCTGTGAGATTTACTGTGGCGTGTTTTGGAGACCGTAGCAGTGTTGCACTTGGTAACCTTGTTTCAATTGTGACGGGGGAAATAAGAGGTTCCCAGAAAAGCAGATCAACACAACATGCATCATTCATTCGATATAATCTGATTATCACGTAAGCAATGTGTCATCCCTCTTGGCTGTACTGAAACATCCTAAATGCAAGAAATAACTCCTCACAGAGGGGTGAGCACTGAGGGACATTAGGGTGTCTACATGTAATTAGGAAAAAGGAATCAGTCATTTCCTATTGAAGGTCAATAAACAAACATCAATCAAAACGGTGCTTATACCGAAATGAACATGATCATGGAATGGAAATTAAGACTCAGTGTTAAATATCAGTTTGTCTCCATTGCTTACCGTATGGATTATTTTAACTGATTCAACTAATCATTAGAATGAATCATTAGATTGTAATGTTTGGACAAGACGTCTTTGGAGAGGGCTCAGTGACTTAGCCAGCGACGTGCCTTCAGGCCTGGTCGGCTCAATGACATTCTACATGGACAGCCTGAGAGAGGGACAGCCACTGAAGTAACACTAGAAAATAAATTCCACTTGACTATCAACAGTGGCGATCTACCTCAATTATCCATACTAGCAAGCCAATGTGGGCTGTGCAAATGTGGTGCTGCGCATTCACAACCACTTTCGTTATATGGGCGGGGTAGACAACGGGGCAGTAGCTCACCTCCAAGTGCAAATGCAATACTTAGAAGAAGTCCATCAATCTCTGGGCTTAACTCTGTGGGGCCTCAAAGAAAGTCAACCCCCCCTTTGTTTTTGCTGAATCAGCTTAAATTGATTTAGGGGCTGCTGATAAAAAGAGCCAGCAGCATGGAAGGAACACTACAACAGCCCTACCGCTGGTTTCTAAGAACTTCTAGAGGACGAGGGGGAGTAAACGCCTGGAGAAACACAAGGTGAACTGACCTGAGGGCAGCTGAAGAAGGGTTTATTACCATACGGGATGTTTAAGGGGCTGTAGGTGCATTAAGCATAAGGGAATCAGGGCTATAAAAGTTTGCCTGAATGAAAGGGGAGGGGACAGTGCTATGCTGCATTGAAGGGGAGGGGGTATTGGTGGGGCATGCTTACAGTACCTGTAGCGGCCTCCTCCTCTTCCGCTTTAGGTGGAGGGGATAGGAATCAGGGCTTTAGAAATAAGAGAGGTTACCTTGGATGACCGATGATGCATAAGGGTTTTAGTGGTCAGTTGCCTTTATTAAAGGGGAGGGGACAGTGCTTCGGGGTGCTGAATTAAAGGGAAGGGCAGTGGTGTAAAGTAATTAAGTAAAAATACTTGAAAGTATTACTTAAGTAGTTTTTGGAGGTATCTATACTTTATTATTTATACATTCTTAAAGAAAATAATGTACTTTTTATTCCATACAGTTTCCCTTACACCCAAAAGTACTCGTTACATTTTGAATGCCTTAGCAGGACAATAAAATGGTCTAATTCCCACACTTCTAAAGAGAACATCCCTGGTCATCCCTACTGCCTCTGATCTGTTAGACTCACTAAACACATGCTTCGTTTCTAAATGATGTGTTGGAGTGTGCCCCTTGCTATCTATAAATAAAGAAAGAAAATGGTGCCATCTGGTTTGCTTAATATAAGGAATTTGAAATAATTTATACTTTTACTTTTGATACTTAAGTATATTTAAAACCAAATACTTTCAGACTTTTACTCAAGTAGGATTTTACTAGGTGACTTTCACTTCCGTCATTTGCTATTAAGGCATCTTTACTCAAGTATGACAATTGGGAACTTTTTCCACCACTAAGGTAGGACATATTGAGGGGATAGATATTGGTGTGACAAGCATACCTGTGGTGGGTGGGGCCTCCTCCTTGTCTTGCTCCTCATGCCACTGCATGGTCCGGTGGTAGCTGAGCATCACCTCCCACAATGCCTTGCACAGGTCGCTCAGGCAGGGGACGTAGCTGTCTTGAGTGATGTGCTGTGGACCAGACGGGAGAGACACAAATTTAAGAGAGTGAGACACAGACAGATAAAGATAAAGACAGACAGAGAGCTTGCCAGAGGGACAGACAGACCGAGAGGGACAGACCGAGGGGGACAGACAGAGAGAGAGGGACAGAGAGAGAGAGAGGGACAGATGGACAGGGACAGAGGGACAGACATACGGGGACAGGCGGACAGAGGAACAGAGGGAGGGACAGAGAGACAGACAGACAGAAAGGAACAGACAGACAGAGACAGAGGGACAGACAGACGGGGACAGGCGGACAGAGGAACAGAGGGAGGGACAGAGAGACAGACAGACAGAAAGGAACAGACAGACAGAGACAGAGGGACAGACAGACGCACAGAGGGACAGACAGGGGAACAGAGGGAGGGACAGTGAGGCAGAGAGCGAGACAAAGAGACAGACAGGGATAGACAGACACGGACGGACAGACAGACAGAGGGACAGACAGAGGGACAGAGAGGGAGAGACAGATGCGAGGGACAGACAGAGAGGGACAGACGCGAGGGACAGACAGAGAGGGACAGACGCGAGGGACAGACAGAGGGACAGAGGGAGAGAGGGAAGGACATACAGACAGAGAAGGACATACAGACAGAGAAGGACGTACAGAGAAGGACAGACAGACGGGGACAGACAGAGGGGGACAGACAGACAGAGGGAGGGACAGAAAGACAGACAGAAAGGAACAGACAGACAGACAGACGGACAGATGGACAGAGGGGGACAGAGAGGGGGACAAACCGAGGGACAGACAGGGAAATAGAGAGGGACAGACAGACGCACAGAGGGACAGACAGGGGAACAGAAGGAGGGACAGTGAGGCAGAGAGCGAGACAGACAGACAGACAGACAAAGAGGCACAGACAGACAGACGGACAGAGGGACAGACAGACAGAGGGACAGACAGACAGAGGGACAGACAGAGGGACAGACAGAGGGACAGACAGAGGGAGAGACAGAGGGACAGACAGAGGGACAGACAGAGAAAGACAGAGGCGAGGGACAGAGAGACAGGGACAAACAGACAGGGACAGACAGAGAGACAGGGACAGACAGAGAGACAGGGACAGACACACAGAGGAACAGGGACAGACACACAGAGGGACAGACACACAGAGGGACAGACAGAGAGAGACAGAGGCGAGGGACAGACAGAGAGGGGCAGACGCGAGGAACAGACAGAGGGACAGAGGGAGAGAGGGAAGGACATACAGACAGAGAAGGACATACAGAGAAGGACAGACAGACGGGGACAGACAGAGGGGGACAGACAGACAGAGGGAGGGACAGAAAGACAGACAGAAAGGAACAGACAGACAGACGGACAGAGGGGGACAGAGAGGGGGACAAACCGAGGGACAGACAGGGAAATAGAGAGGGACAGACAGACGCACAGAGGGACAGACAGGGGAACAGAAGGAGGGACAGTGAGGCAGAGAGCGAGACAGACAGACAGACAGACAGACAAAGAGGGACAGACAGACAGACGGACAGAGGGACAGACGGACAGACAGAGGGACAGACAGAGGGACAGACAGAGGGACAGACAGAGGGACAGACAGAGGGACAGACAGAGAAAGACAGAGGCGAGGGACAGAGAGACAGGGACAAACAGACAGGGACAGACAGAGAGACAGGGACAGACAGAGAGACAGGGACAGACAGAGAGACAGGGACAGACACACAGAGGGACAGACAGAGAGAGACAGAGGCGAGGGACAGACAGAGACAGACAGACAGACAGACAGACAGACAGACAGACAGACAGACAGACAGACAGACAGACAGACAGACAGACAGACAGACAGACAGACAGACAGAGAGACAGGGACAGAGAGACAGGGACAGACAGACAGGGACAGACAGACACAGACAGACAGGGACAGACAGACAGGGACAGACACACAGAGGGACAGCGAGAGAGAGACAGACAGAGGGACAGACAGGGACAGACGGAAAGACATAGGAACAGAGAGAGACAGAGAGGGACAGACAGACAGACAGACAGACAGACAAAGAGGGACAGACAGAGGGACAGACAGAGGGACAGACAGAGAAAGACAGAAAGACAGAGGCGAGGGACAGAGAGACAGGGACAGACAGAGAGACAGGGACAGACAGAGAGACAGGGACAGACAGAGAGACAGGGACAGACAGAGAGACAGGGACACACACAGAGGGACAGACACACAGAGGGACAGACACACAGAGGGACAGACACACAGAGGGACAGACACACAGAGGCGAGGGACAGACAGACAGACAGACAGACAGACGGACAGACAGACAGACGGACAGACAGACAGACGGACAGACAGACAGAGAGACAGAGGGACAGACAGAGAGACAGGGACAGACAGACAGACAGGGACAGACAGACAAGATAGACAGGGACAGATAGACAGAGAGACAGGGACAGACAGAAAGGGACAGACAGACAGAGACAGGGACAGACAGACAGGGACAGACACACAGAGGGACAGCGAGAGAGAGACAGACAGAGGGACAGACAGACAGAGGGACAGACGGAAAGACATAGGAACAGAGAGAGACAGACAGACAGACAGACAGACAGACAGACAGACAGACAGACAGACAGACAGACAGACAGACAGACAGACAGACAGACAGGCAGAGGGACAGACAGGCAGATGGACAGACAGAGGGACAGACAGAGGGACAGACAGTTAGATACACTTCCTGTGTTTTTTTCCCTGTGAGGTCACGGTGAAGAAATGATGTGGTGTTACAGGAAGGCCAGACGTCCATCATCAGTCCAGCACCTAAAGATACGTATTTCCACCACCATTACTCTGGAGCTGTTTCTGAACACTGGATTTGGAGTGGAGACTAAGTGTGGGTGTGAGTGAGGAGGACGAACAGTCCCTCTAAAAGTAAATAGCCACTCCATTCTACTTCTACAGTCCAAATAACAGTATTTAAAAAGCATTTTGGCAGAAATATATTGATGTCCGGCAGAAACACTCCTATTCTCTGTCCATACTGTTAAGCCGGAGTTCAAGGTTACATTCCAAATGGTTCCCTATCCACTATAGGCCCTGATCAAAAGTAATGCACTATATAGGGAATGAGGTGCCATTTGGGACACAGCCTTCTAGGTGTCATTCAAAGACTCACATTCTGAAGAAATCTCATCTCAGTGTCCAGAGACGGACTTCCTTTAAATCAGTCAATAACATCATGAACACATCTCAATAAAGACAACGACGGAACAGCTGACTGTCGTGGCAGAAGATAAAATGGGGATGGGGCTGTATGTGTTGCGGTACGGCTGATACCAGCAAGACAGACGCTGATCTTCAAACGGTCTTGCAGCCAGAGAGACAGAACAGTGACTGACCCACAGACACAAACAGTTCACTAATGAGCCTGAAACCATTACAACGACCACAATGTCTAACACTAATGAATTCCCTGTGTCTGACTGACTGAACGTAAACAAAAACGACATTTCCATAAATGTATGTCTATTGCACATAGACCTTTATTAGGCCCTTCAAAACATTCCCCGCCTCTTGTGGGACATTTTCAGGCACAACACAATGCTAGTACTTTACACATTGGCCTATGTAAATGGTGTGGAGGGATGGAGAGCCTGCAGTTATAATAGCGCATATCAAATTATTGTCGATTATATACACTACCAGTCAAAACGTTTGGACACACCTACTCATTCAAGGGTTTTTCGTTATTTTTACTATTTTCTACATTGTAGAATAATAGTGAAGACATCAAAACTATGAAAAAACACATATGGAATCATGTAGTAACCAAAAAAGTGCTAAACAAAATCTAAATATATTTTATATTTGAGATTCTTCAAAGTAGCCACCCTTTGCCCTGATGACAGCTTTGCTCACTCTTGGCATTCTCTCAACCAGCTTCATGAGGTAGTCACCTGGAATGCATTTCAATTAACAGGTGTGCCTTGTTAAAAGTTAATTTGTGGAATTTATTTTCTTATTAACGCGTTTGAGCCCAAAAAAATAACAAAAAATATGTATTTTTTTTTAACTAGGCAAGTCATTTAGGAACAAATTCTTATTTACAATGACGGCCTAGGAACAGTGGGTTAACTGGTTCAGGGGCAGAATGACAGATTTTTACCTTGTCAGCTCGGGGATTCGATCTAGCAACCTTTCGGTTACTGTGCAGTCGCAAAAACCATCAAGCGCTATGATGAAACTGGCTCTCATGAGGACCACCACAAGAAAGCAAGACCCAGAGTTACCTCTGCTGCAGAGGATAAGTTCATTAGAGTTACCAGCCTCAGAAATTGCAGCCCAAATAAATGCGTTCAAGTAACAGACACATCTCAACATCAACTGTTCAGAGGAGACTGTGAATCAGGCCTTCATGGTCTAATTGCTGCAAAGAAACCAAAGGACACCAATAATAAGAAGAGACTTGCTTGGGCCAAGAAACACGAGCAATGGACATCTGTCCTTTGGTTTGAGTCCAAATAGTAAAGATAAAGAAAAACCCTTGAATGAGTAGGTGTGTCCAAACAGTTGACTGGTGCTGTATATATTATACAGAAGTCATGATGACAGTTGGAGCATTTTTGGGGTTTCTCAACTTCATTCAAGACAGGTAAAAATATAAAAAACAGCACTCTATGGAAAGGGCAAATGGATTTGGCCAACCTCCACAGACTCCAGCATCGTTTAACTCTCTACGGCTGGCGTTAGAGGCATGCCCTGTCAAACCCAGCGGTGCACAGAACTCTGAGGTACATACCTCATGGCCTGACACAGACCAAGGGCATTTCTAGAGACATGGTTTTCAACACCATCAGAGACTAAAGATTCATCATTGCATTCTGAAAAGGTTCTGGAGACAGCAGAGCTTGTTCTCACCGGAAGCCCAGATGCCATTTGTTTTAAACATAGCACGTGTGTGCGTGCAAGCGCCTATGCGCGTGCGTGTGTGTGTGTGTGGAGAGAGAGACCTGTTCCCTCTACCAAGCAGGTGTAAATTACCGACAGTGAGCCGCGAACACTGGGGTTTCTGCGGGGGAAACGGTGCATAGCAACACGGACCCCGGGTGTGGAAAAGCTAACAGAAGCGAAGGGTTCCAGAGCAATTTATGTATCACAGCCGTCTCTCTTTCCCCTCTCAGAGTTTACCGCCAGCCTGGAAATTAGAGGACGCCAGGGTTCAGGCTGCCAGAGCCCCTCGGCTGCCAAATGCTTTCTCCAAGCGCGCCTGGGTGAGACCTTTCAGGAGAAAATTCATGATCGCAAATAGCGAGTTGAGTGAATGATATCATTCAGTGACCTCCCGTCTCTAAAATAGCATGACATGGCATCACTAGTGCTGCATAGCTCCAATGCTAAAGGGTAACAAGAATCGCTAGAGTTACAGTTGTAGTGGTTTTGATTAACATTGGGCAGTTCATGTGTATGAATGTTTATGGTTGTATTACACAAACATCACAATAAAGGAGCAACTTTCTTTCCCATGTGCTGTTCTTTATTTTTGCAATATCCACATGGTGCAAATTAAACGTCGCCATGCCACAGAGCCCACGGCAACCAACATAAAAGAGTTACAGGAAAGAGGTTGGTTAAATGTCAAACATTTACAGAGAGCCTGAGGGGAACGTAATAGGAACATTCCAGAATAATAATACAACCTATTGTTTTAGTACCTTTTGCTGGGTGTGGTAGAAATGAATCATCAAGCTCAGTCTGGAGAGAGAACACTGGCACTTAGCGACTCAAAAGTAGAGCACTCTATAGGGCAGTGGTTCCCAACTCCAGTCCTCCAGTACTCCCAACAGCACATATTTGTGTTGTACCCCTGGACAAACTCCCATGATTCAACTTGTCAAGGGCTTGATGATTAGTTGACAAGTAGAATCAGGTGTGCTTGTCCGGGGCCACAACAAAAATATGTATTGTAGCTTTTCCACAGCCATAGGGATTAGGGTGGCATTTAGGATGCACTCCTATAGTACTTCCCCCACGTCAGGATACTCATTAGTCACGAGTTACTCAGTTGGTAAAACACCTCACATTAACATTCAACAACAGTCACTGGAACAATTAGCGTAGTTAAGCACATTCAGACAAGGCTGCTAAACTGTAGTCCTCTTGAAGTGTAGAATAAACACACACCTAAAAACATGATCACCCTGAATCTCCTCAAATACCACCTGGAATTCTTCAGATTGGAAAATGATTTTCGGATTGACACAGACACTGGTTTCATGGGAAAAACGGTCACATTACTATGTCTCACACATTGACTTTAAAAGTCACCTGTACAGTATAAAACAACCCCTGGCCTGGTTTCCTCTACCCATATAACCCATGGTGTATTCATTTGCGCACACTGTAGAAAAACGTTTTTCATTGAAAACAAGCATTTTTTTATTGGACTAGTTTAATTAAGTTAGCTCCTACCGTTTCCGTTTACAAGCCCAGTATGGCATCATAGGATGCAATCAGTCAGAGTTATCGCTGTCTGTACCCTCAGGAGTCTAATAGAGGAACAGGACCAGCAGCCTGAAACCATCACACCTTTCTTTCTCACACACACACTGCTGATTGCAAGATCCATTTAATCTCAGCCCCTCCCACGTCTTTCTAATACCACCGTAACAAGTCACTGATGCATCAAGCATTCCTTTACTGTGGGATGTGATGAGAATGTTGCCATTATTGGGGAGTGTCATGGGTAAATGCAAGGACAATGCAATATTCCAGTGTAAATTGCCTCCCTTTCCCATCCAACCCCAGTGGCTACCTGTGAACAGTGATAAATTAGT
Organism: Salmo salar; assembly: GCF_965601325.2. NCBI lineage: Eukaryota > Metazoa > Chordata > Actinopteri > Salmoniformes > Salmonidae > Salmo > Salmo salar. Next base: position 91,345,897 of record NC_138304.1, on the reverse strand, counting down.
GATCCACATCAAAGCGGACAATCAATGGTCCAGCCCTGCCATTTGATGGTGATGCTCTCCTGCTACGGTAGGAAATATCACACCAGGTTGCCAGGCAACTGGGACTAATTGGCAGGAGAAAGGGGCCGTAGGGGCTCTGTGATCTATAGTAGGTCTGATGAGAAGAAATCACCTCCCTGGCTTCTTCAGGGGGCACGGCCTAACCCCTTCCAAGCCCCCCCCCCCCAGGGGGTTACCCTCAGCCGAGCAAGTGCCAGGGGGACACACAGACAGGGACACACACAGACTCTACCCCTGCTCAGGGTAAGGTCACAGCTGAATGTTTTATCTCTGATCAAAGTGACTCCTCAACACCTCCATAGGGCAGGTTGGATCTCAGACTTCAGGAGGGTTTGATGCATGGAGAGGCATCCCCAATCACTCCATAGGATACATAGTGGATCTATTTTAGGAAAAAGTTTTTTAATGGATGCTTGCAGTGTATATCTACGCTCAGCAGCATAGGGACTCTTCTGACAGAGAGCTGCGTGGGGGGACATGGTTTTTAGCATATACACTTCCATTTTCAGATGTAATCCTAGTGCTTTCCCCAAAACTGCACGGGATTAAAAAAACAGCGCCCTGCCTGCTAGTCAGCAATCTGCAGATCTGCCGAGCCAGAAAAGCACAACATGGTGTCCTCCTCCTCCATCAAAGTGCAGCTAGACTCCTCAAGCAGTGGCAACACTGGCTAGCCACTACAACTTCCCACACCTCGGGCAAGGTACCATGATGGTTCACTCCGAAATCAAACTTTGTCAGAAGTTTTCAGACCTGGAATGTGGACTAATGTTGAGATGATTTCACGTCCCAATACTGTGCATGGCTTCAGGATAAGTCTCAACGTCCTTGAGTGGCCCAGCCAGAGCCCAGAATTTAACCCGATCGAACATCTCTGAAGAGACCTGAAAATAGCTGTGCAGCGACGCTCCCCATCCAACCTGACAGAGCTTGAGAGGATCTGAAGTGAAGACTCGGAGAAACTCCCCAAATACACGTGCGCCAAGCTTGTAGCGTCATACCCAAAAAGACGAGGCTGTGATCAATCACTGCCAAAGGGGCGTCAACAAAGTACTGAGTAAAGGGTCTGAAAACGTATGTAAATGTGATCATTTTTTATTTTTAATACATTTGCAAAAATGTCTAAAAAACTTTTTTTCTTTGTCATTATGGGGTATTGTGTGTAGATTGAGGGGTATAAACTATTTAATAAATTTTAGAATAAGGCTGTAATGTAACTTAACTGTGGAAAAAGTTAAGTAGGCTGAATACTTTCTGAATGCACTGTATGGGTGTCTGAGCTGAATGTTATTTGATTATGCAGAAAATCTGGAATTCTGAAGTAACGCTTCTGATAAAAACTAAAAAACGAATAGGTCGTCAACCCTCAACCACCAGGAAAGACCTGTTGATGTTAGTTCTGTATGTGCATTTAAGGGCAAGGCGTGCTGCTCTGCTCTGCTTTGATACCTTCAAACTCAGTGTCTCTGTGCTTGACATCATGGGAAAATCAAACGAAATCAGCCAAGACCTCAGAATTTTTTTTTGTAGACCTCCACAAGTCTGGTTCATTCTTGGGAGCAATTTCCAAATGCCTGAAGGTACCATGTTCATCTGTACAAACAATAGTACGCAAGTATAAACACCATGGGACCACGCAACCGTCATACCGCTCAGGAAGGAGATGCGTTGTGTCTCCTAGAGATGAACGTACTTTGGTGTGAAAAGTGCAAATAAATCCCAGAAAAACAGCAAAGGACCTTGTGAAGATGCTGGAGGAAACAGGTACAAAAGTATCTATATCCACAGTAAAACGAGTCCTATATTGACATAACCTGAAAGGCCGCTCAGCACGGAAGAAGCCACTGCTCCAAAGCCGCCATAAAAAAGCCAGACTACGGTTTGCAACTGCACATGGGGACAAACATCGTACTTTTTGGAGAAATGTCCTCTGGTCTGATGAAACAAAAATAGAACTGTTTGGCCATAATGACAATCGTTATGTTTGGAGGAAAAAGAGAGACGCTTCACCATCCCAACCGTGAAGCACGTGGGTGGCAGCATCATGTTGTGGGGGTGCTTTGCTGCAGGAGGGACTGGTGCACTTCACAAAATAGATGTCATCATGAGGAAGGGAAATTATGTGGATATATTGAAGCAACATCTCAAGACATCAGTCAGGAAGTTAAAGGTTGGTCACAAATGGGTCTTCCAAATGGACAATGACCCCAAGCATACTTCCAAAGTTGTGGCAAAATGGCTTAAGGACAACAAAGTCAAGGTATTGGAGTGGCCTTCACAAAGTCCTGACCTCAATCCTATAGAACATTTGCAAGGAGCCCTACAAACCTGACTCAGTTACACCAGCTCTGTCAGGAGGCTACCGGAAACGTTTGACCCAAGTTAAACAATTTAATGCTACCAAATACTAATTTAGTGTATGTAAACTTCTGACCCACTGGGAATGTGATGAAAGAAATAAAAGCTGAAATAAATCATTCTCTCTACTATTATTCTGACATTTCACATTCTTAAAATAAAGTGGTGATCCGAACTGACCTGATCTTTACTAGGATTAAATGTCAGGAATTGAGAAAAACTGAGTTTAAATGTATTTGGCTAAGGTGTATGTAAACTTCCGACTTCAACTGTATGTACTGAGCTTGTCTGATGCTTTAAGCACGCTGTTTGATAAAAAAATAAGATACAAATGACTCAAGAAGGAGCCAGAGATCAAGATAACCTAACCAGAAGGGAAAAATACTGTTCCCGACCCCCCTCCTCCCGCTGCTGCCTTCACAGATTCTGTCGTTACGCTCCTCAAGTTGCCAGTAATAGGAGTGTCAATTTGTTACCATTTCTATCGATCTGCGTGTCTGTTATGATTTTCATGGAACAGTTTCATTGAATTGATTATAGTCTTTGTATCTCCAAATCATTGTCATGAGGTTAATCTAAATTCTATCTGAAAGAAAATGATAGAAATCTAAAAGTAACTTATATTGCAAACTACGTAAAAACAGCCTAGATAAAGCCAACAAATAAAAACATGGCAGCCTGCAGGTAGAAAATATACTGAGAAAAATACTGTAAATATCCTATTAATCACATTGAAGACAGGCCATGAGTAGCCAATGAACTTAAAACATTGTATCAACTATAAACTATGTCTGGACTGAAGCTAGCACTAGAAAACTTGCAACATTGTATAACATAGTATGGGCCTTCAGAGTTTCCTGTGCCAGTGAGCTCGGGACAGACACAGCTATAGGTGCAAGGGATAGGAAGTAATCAGGTCATTTATGTTTCCACTGGATCAGAGCATTACATTTTTCGAGTGGTTACCGAAAGGGAAATATGCAAATATATTGTATTGATTGAGGAACTATTGTCATTCTTAATGTATTCTAAAAACAGACTTTGTTTACTTGCTCTTTGAAGTGAAGAAAAAAATACTTTGAGAAACTCCACAGCTCATTCGTGGCGGTGAGTTAAGACAATCAGAAATACTATCATCTCCAAATGGACAGAGCTACATTTGCACACAGGCCAGGTAGCCTAGGCCTACTTCTATATGCGTAGGCCGAATCAGATGCACGTCCTTACTCAACATTGACAGCAGCACTCCAAAATGTAGAAATTGCCAAAACTGATAAATGGAAAGAAATAAACTAAAATGTATTTCTCCCATATAGCATAAATTGTGAGCTCTGCAAACAACAACAATAAGAACACTAAATAACAATAATAATAATAAATTGAATGCATTAACAGAATTTACCATAACCAAACAAACACTGTAGATTACAAATTATGGGAATTAATGGTAAATGTAGGTTACTACTGGGGATATATGTAGTGGGGAATTGATAGACACTAACAATCAAAAGGCAAACAATTCACACAATGAAGTTATGAAACTATGAATGTGCACAAAATGGCGGGAGAGAGCGCATATTCTGGAGAGAGACGTACCTTGTGCATTCTAGCCACACTCCTTTTTTTAGGACCGTGACATCCCTGCAGCCTCCTAAATGGATTAGCCCACTGAGACAGGCGTGAATCAGACAAGTATCGTGTGCCACAAAAAAATATATACATATTTGGGACTTCTCAAAAAAATTATAATCTTGGTCGACCAACAGCCAATCGACCAAACAATCAACCAGTCGACTAAATGGGGTCAGCCCTAACACAGTCCTTTAGGATTTGGTTAAAGATACAGCAAATAGGCAATAAAGTCGCTACCATTCTCAGTAGTTTCCCAACAAGGTTGTCTATACCTGGTGGCTCATCATTATTGATGGATAACAATAGTTTTTCCACCTCTCCCACACTAACTTGACCAAATTCAAAACAACGATCATTCACTTTCAATATTAGATATTTTATACTAAAATATAATGCCTCAATGTTCAATACTGTCATTTCACTTCTGAGTTCTTCCACTTGTGAAATAGTCATTGAAATTATTGGCAATCCTTCACTTTCAATATTGGATCTTTTATATTAAAATATGATGGCTCACTGTTGTTATAAATCACCCATCAACTTCAATAAACGATGGAGATGAACTGGGTTTTCTGCCCATATCATTTAAGGTACTCAAAGTCTTTTTCCATTGTGTTTTATGTCATTTATCATGGTTTGGTAATAACATTTCTAGTTTTTCTGTTAAGTTTAGGTCACAACATTTCTCAATTTACAGTATGTCAATCAATCAGCTGAGCAGCCTGACTTGTTTAGCACCTCTTTCGCATCATTTCTTTGAACCATACAATTATTCAATGAATCATCAATCCAGAGGGCTCTAACAGTTCTCCCAGCTAGTTTCTTAACAGGTGCACGCTTGTCAACAACTGACATGAATACTTTTACAAATACTTCCAGTGCCGCATCTGGATTCACTTCCTCATACACATTAGACCAACATAAAAAAAATGTACAAGTATCCTGAGAAAACATTTTGTATTATCTCTTATAAACAACTTTAGGCCCAACCTTTGGCTTTCCTTATTATTGCCACAATGTTATGGTCACTACAGCCAATGGGAACTGATATTACTTTGGAGCAAAGCTCTGTAGCATTAGTGAAGATATGATCAGTACAAGTGGATGTCAAAGTTCCAACACTATTGGTATACTCTCTAGTTGGTTCAGTGATAACCTCGGTCATGTTACAGGCATTAGTCACAGTTAGAAGGTTCCTCTTGAGAGGACAGCTAGTTGCTAACCAGTCAATGGTCAGGTCAACCAGAAAATACAACTCTTAACATCACACACACGATCAAGCATTGCACACATTATCCAAATACTGACAGTTAGCAGCACCCCAAAAGAAGAGGCTTCAGATGAGGCAGGTGAACTTGCTACCACAACACCTCAACAATATTTGACATGAGACCCTCTCTAAGCTTTACAGGAATATGGTTCTGAACATATACTGCAACACCTCCCCTATAGGCATGATGAAATGTGTAGTCCTATTTGCCTTTGGAGCAGCAGAGTAAAGTTAGGACTGGAGCAGCATGTTACACTTGAAAGGGTTTCTCTGGTGGCTGTCAGATCAAATTGTGAATGCACGGTTGTCTGGCAGAATGCTTAAAAAACACAATCATGTATTCTGAAATAAGCCCTGAGGTGGGGAGCGCCCAAACCAGGCTAATGCACTGCAATAAATACTAGGATAGGTTGTTGAGAAAGCGATGTCGCTAAGACAGAAATACCTGCTGTGTCATTTGCCAAATGTGTCCTTCCCTGGCTGTCCTGAGACTGTCAAGGAGGGTACACTATTGAACATTATAGGGAGACCTTATATCATGCGCAGAGTGGGTGACCATATGTGGCAGCATGGCACAGCAGTAATGTCCAGTGTACCAAGCATGTTATCCCAGCCCCTTTATCACTGTCAGCCACCATGCCTCTCATTCTCAGCTTTTACCATTGATTACAGTGGTCTCCTTCACACTACAGTAAGTATTTATGAGCATTGACGCTCTTTCTCCCACATCTCTCTTCCTCTATCATGAGGAATTAAAAGTTCCCTCCAGTAACGTATAGGGAAATGTTCCTCAGACTTCATAGCCTACCTACCAAAGCACAATATCAACTCAGCCGGTGTTACCACGGTGATGAGTGTAGTGCAGACCTACTGTATCTGGCACATTTAAAAAATATATTAACTATTGAAACCCTGGCTAACACTATTGTGGCGAGACCTATTTGGCATACAGAGGTTGAAATGTGGAAGTTATGAGCTGGAATGGGTGAGCTAACATACCATGCCAGAAGAAATCATCTCATATTAACTTAATGCAAAGGATGATTTGGGAGAGACAGTCTTTTTAATCTGAGATTAATTAATTACTATTTTCTGCAAAGAAATGATTTGAATGTCTTTATTTTAATTCACAGGGAAAATCTACCTTTGATTCAGTTCTAGCACAAAGAAATATAAACTCAGAGTTCTATAGAAACTCTATAAATGAAAGGAAGTATATGAAACTTCCAGAAGTGACTAGAGGAAGCAAGAAATAAAACTTTGAGCGTTCAAGCCTGGAAATCTGGGATCATTGATGCAAATGAAAGCAGACGTCCTTCATAAATGAGAGGTCACAACAAACAGACAGAGTTGTTTATTGATGCTGTTACACAAGAAGATAGACCTTTTCTTTCACAGCTGGAGGGAGACGAGGGGTTCTGTGTGTTCTCAGAAAGGACCACTTTCACTAAATAATGAAGAAAACACAAAACGCAGGGGAGAGAGAGAGAGAGAGAGAGACATTCAGCGTAGTTCATATACTTCAGTGGTGCCTCATATGAAAGCTGATATGAACGCTGAAAGGCCATGGAAGGTTCACCTCCACTATGGGTCTCACTAAAGAGCCAGTACTTCACATGAACAATGGACCATGTAAATAACTCACAGTGTCCAGTCAAAATGATCATATTACACAATCAAGATACTGATTGTTATCAGTGAGTGAATCTTGGGGCGATAGAATGGTGATGTACTTTATGATGTAACCAACAAGAGATTATCCTTATGTGGCCTAACTGGTTTAGAGGTAATGAAGGTATAGGTTTGAAACTGGCCTACTGAGCTTTCATACAACCTCTGTCTTTCCCCACTGTCATCCCCTCTCACTATCTGTCCAATAAAAATCATACAATCTAAGAGTGTACCTTTCAGCTCTGCTGTGGCTCTGACGGATGCTCTGGTACTGATGGTCATTTCACAGTATGGTGTTGTTTGAGAGTATGTTAGTGCTGTAATCTTCATCTATTACAGTCAGAACAGTGAGTCAGGGACATGGTTTGCATCCCCAACGGCACCCTATTCCCTTTATAGTGCCCTACTTTTGATCAAGGCTAATAGGGCTAAAAAAGTAGTTATGTGGTACAATTTGGGACTCAGCCATGGGGTCCAGGACAGACACGGACAAAGAGAGAGACAGAGAGAGACACAGAGAATGGTATGATGTACAATTCTTTCACAATATGATCAGACCTTTCTGCGAACCTCAGATCCCATGACTTGGTTCAAAGTTCAGGACAGTAGTGAGGGCGATTTACATACTGTCCTGTGTATATTTTATGACATACCCACACAGGGGAGGGACTCAAGGGAGTGAGTGGAAAACCAGAGAGTGTGTCCCAAAGTACCAAACCTTTTGTCTCTTCTGAAGTTTTGTAGGCTTAGTACAAGACGACTGGTCACAAGACTCACCTAAATGTATAGCAGTCATCAATCCCCCCCAGAAAGACAAAACTTAATTAGCTTTAAAGAGAAAAACCTACAGTTGAAGTCGGAAGTTTACATCACCTTAGCCAAATACATTTAAACTCAGTATTTCACAATTCCTGACATCTAATTCTAGTAAGCATTCCCTGTCTTAGGTCAGTTAGCATCACCACTTTATTTTAAGAACGTGATATGTCAGAATAATAGTAGAGAGAACGATTTATTTCAGCTTTTATTTCTTTCATCACATTCCCAGTGGGTCAGAAGTTTACATAAACTCAATTAGTATTTCGTAGCATTGCCTTTAAATTGTTTAACTTGGGTCAAATGTTTCAGGTAGCCTTCCACAAGCTTCCCACAATAAGTTGGGTGAATTTTGGCCCATTGCTCCTGACAGAGCTGGTGTAACTGAGTCAGGTTTGTAGGCCTCCTTGCTCACACATGCTTTTTCAGTTCTGCCCACAAATGTTCTATAGGATTGAGGTCAGGGCTTTGTGATGGCCACTCCAATACCTTGACTCTGTTGTCCTTAAGCCATTTTGCCACAAATTTGGAAGTATGCTTGGGGTCATTGTCCATTTGGAAGACCCATTTGTGACCAAGCTTTAACTTCCTGACTGATGTCTTGAGATGTTGCTTCAATATATCCACATAATTTCCCTTCCTCATGATGCCATCTATTTTGTGAAGTGCACCAGTCCCTCCTGCAGCAAAGCACCCCCACAACATGATGCTCCCACCCCCGTGCTTCACGGTTGGGATGGTGTTCTTCGGCTTGCAAGCCTCCCCCTTCTTCCTTCAAACATAATGAGGTCATTATATGGCCAAACAGTTCCATTTGTGTTTCATCAGACCAGAGGACATTTCTCCAAAAAGTACGATCTTTGTCCCCATGTGCATTGCAAACCGAAGTCTGGCTTTTTATGGCGGTTTTGGAGCAATGGCTTCTTCCTTGCTGAGCGGCCTTTCAGGTCATGTCGATATAGGACTCGTTTTACTGTGGATATAGATACTTTTGTACCTGTTTCCTCTAGCATCTTCAAAAGGTCCTTTGCTGTTGTTATGGGATTGATTTGCACTTTTCGCACCAAAGTACGTTCATCTCTAGGAGACAGAAGGCGTCTCCTTCCTGAGCGGTATGACGGCTGCGTGGTCCCATGGTGTTTATACTTGCGTACAATTGTTTGTACAGATGAACGTGGCACCTTCAGATACCTTCACTCACCTTCAGGCATTTGGAAATTGCTCCCAAGGATGAACCAGACTTCTGGAGGTCTTGGCTGATTTCTTTTGATTTTCCCATGATGTCAAGCAAAGAGGCACTGTGTTTGAAGGTAGTTCTTGAAATACATCCACAGGTACTGGAGCCATGACATCATTTTCTGGAATTTTCCAAGCTGTTTAAAGGCACAGTCAACTTAGTGTATGTAAACTTCTGACCCACTGGAATTGTGATACAGTGAATTATAAGTGAAATAATCTGTCTGTAAACAATTGTTGGAAACATTACTTGTGTCATGCACAAAGTAGATGTCCTAACCGACTTGCCAAAACTATAGTTTGTTAACAACAAATTTGTGGAGTGGCTGAAAAACAAGTTTTAATGACTCCAACCTAAGTGTATGTAAACTTCTGACTTCAACTGTATCTACTACTTCTTCTCCGTGTCAATTTTCAGCAGACTCGATGCTTTGTTGCGTAGTCCTTTCTCTCCCAGATCGGCGTAGGTACTACACATTTATCTCATACCCTCACACGTATTTAGATAAGGGTTGATCTACTTTATTACTGAATGAGCGCGAAACACTTAGAAGATGAAAGCACCAAAACATTTCTCACAAAGCAGCTTTCCTCTGTCCTCCCCTGTTCTTAAAGGAACACGGATAGTCTTTTTCCATTTTCTTTTAAAGCAGTGGAACTGCTGCCAAAGTTAAACAAAGATTATATCTTCCTTAAAACCTGTTTCCAGTCACTGAATGTGGAGCGATGGAGAGAGACAGAACACCCTATCTGGCTTCATGTGTCATCAGAGGCACAGCCTGTCTGCGAGCTTCATCTTCATCAGGTTCGAGCTTCAGTGATAAACATACGCAAGGCTAGCTAGCGCATACTCTAGCTCACCCTGTTTGGAGGCCAATCCATCATGCAGCCAAATGCTAACATGACACATCCCATCAATCCAAAGTTGGGGAGGACGAGTCGGTGCGTCTGAGAAATTGCCCATAATCAGCATACTGTGCTACTCTGTGCATCCAACTTCAGACTAAACTGGCGAGTCACTGCTAGACAGGCAAATTGGGGACATGGAGTGACATTTAAAGGTGATAGGTATGGCCCTTTCCGGTTCTTTTGTATCTTATGGTTCATAAGAGCATTGGAGAAATGACAATACCAATGACCACTATGTGAAACAAGCACATCTTGCCGTCAAAACACCTCAGCTCAATGCCTCAGCAGCCTGTTCCAAGGTTGCGACTTGGAATCCGTTAATGAATCCCCACTCCCTTCCTACCCCGACTCCTCCTCTCCCTTCCTTCCCCGACTCCTCCTCTCCCTTCCTTCCCCGACTCCTCCTCTCCCTTCCTTCCCCGACTCCTCCTCTCCCTTCCTTCCCCGACTCCTCCTCTCCCTTCCTACCCCGACTCCTCCTCTCCCTTCCTTCCCCGACTCCTCCTCTCCCTGCCTACCCCGACTCCTCCTCTCCCTTCCTACCCGGAATCCTCCTCTCCCTGCCTACCCGGAATCCTCCTCTCCCTGCCTACCCGGAATCCTTCTCTCCCTGCCTACCCGGAATCCTTCTCTCCCTGCCTACCCGGAATCCTTCTCTCCCTGCCTACCCGGAATCCTTCTCTCCCTGCCTACCCGGAATCCTTCTCTCCCTGCCTACCCGGAATCCTTCTCTCCCTGCCTACCCGGAATCCTTCTCTCCCTGCCTACCCGGAATGCTTCTCTCCCTGCCTACCCGGAATCCTTCTCTCCCGTCCTACCCGGAATCCTTCTCTCCCTTCCTAGCCCGAATTGCAAAACATTACAGATTCCACAGGGCCTAACAGTTAACCAAATTATTCTGCTAAGTCATTAAGAGCCCGGGAGGAGGAAAAGTTATTTCTACTTAGGAGACTCATCTAGAAGTTTTCTTTCCGTACTTGTCTTAGTGAGACAAACTTAAACTATGCAGTATAACTTGTACTCCTTGTAGATTAGAAGATAGAAGATAGTTTTAAAGAACATTGAATCAGAAGGAGGTTTCTGGCACGGGAGGGAATGATATTTAGATATTCTTTTCCTCAGAAACACCATTAATAAATGCCCTAGGCCTTCAACCTGCCTTGACTTTGCCTCCAACCCACATTTATGGTGTATCTCCCTATAGGAGTCCCAGTTCTCATACAAACCACAGCTGCTTCTATGCCATCTAGTGGCCAAGGTATTAAAAAAAACGACACAGTGGGGAGTGACAGCGTCCGCTTCCATTGGTCTGGATACGACCGAGGCTCTGGGTCTGGGCAGAGAGAGAGAGAGGGAGCGTTTGGCCCAATAAAAGCACCACCGCCACTCAGGAACTACTTTTCAAAAGAGCCCATTCGTCGTCCACTTAAATAAGATGAATTATCTCACAGAAAAAGGTCTACGATTGAAAATGCCTCTTCCCGGACTGAGAAAATGAAAGTCTCATTCTCTTCATCTCTCTCTCCATCTCATTCAGGAGGATAGAGTGATAAGTGCCATCTCTCATGAAGACAGAAGGGCATTTTCTGCTTGGCTAGAGAACAATATGAGCGTTCAGGGAGTCGTGTGTCTGTCTGAGTGTTTATCAAGTTAACGGAGTAGCAGGGATTTCTACCGATGTGGCCTAATCCTTTGAGCTCTTTAATAAACAACTAAATATATAGTCATTCCTCAGTGGGCATCTAGCCAAGCTTATAAGATCTTCTCCAAGTCTGTACTCCACAGATTAAAGCTGTCTTTTTTAACTTTACCAGACATTGTACCAGACAGATGGCTCATTAAAGATACAGAATTAATGGTCACCTACATAATAGAGACAGACGTTTTCTTCCTGATCCCCTGAACGTCAAACGAGGATATCCTTTCATTGTGTTAATGGAACAAGACCAGGACAAACGCTGGCCCCAATCATAGCCTGGCCAGGTAGACACATGGTGATCAAAAACTCCTGGCCCTACACAAAACATAACACTTAAACCCTAGGTTGGCCATGCTAAGAAGACACAAACCCTAGGTAAGGTCATGGTTGGCCTTGCTAAGCAGACACAAACCCTAGGTAAGGTCATGGTTGGCCTTGCTAAGCAGACACAAACCCTAGGTAAGGTCTTGGTTGGCATTGCTACCGTAAGACGACAGGAGAAGGTAGATCGCTAGCATCTTTACCGTGCAGAGGTCCTTGTACTGCATCTTCTGAAACTTGGTGTCGGCATTGCCTGCGCAGAGCTCCACGTATCCCAGAACCACCTGGAACACAGTGTTGTGGATGGCCTGGGTGAAGTGCATGTGGAGCTGGTCCATGGCCGTCTATGGAGAGAGGAGACACAGGGACCCAGATTATTATGGGGGACGGATAGTGTCGTAAGACCTGTTTGAAGTGCAGTTGGAGATGTCCATGGCCGTCTATAGAGAAAGGAGACACAGTGAAACATTGTTATGTTGGGCAGATAGTGTCATGACATGGCGGTGTTATGGATGGTCTAGGTGAAGTACATGTGGAGCTGGTCCATGGCCTAATGAAATTCAAATCATTAACGTTAAGAAAAAATCCCTCCACACAATTCAAATCACAGTGCAGTTACCACAAAACTACCACTAACAGGTTCCAATAATCATCATAAAGGGATAATTTTTTACTAATAGACCCACTTAACGCAACAATGCTGTTACGTTAGTAAGCGGGCATATGCATCTTTCAAATTATTTGCGACGGATATATAACTACTCCTGCCCAGTAACTAGAATATGCATATAATTATTGGCTTTGGATAGAAAACACCCTAAAGTTTCGAAAACTGTTTGAATGGTGTCTGTGAGTATAACAGAACTCATTTGGCAGGCCAAAACCTGAGAAGATTTCTTACAGGAAGTGGCCTGTCTGACCATTTCTTGCCCTCCTTGATCATCTCTAACAAATACAGGGGATCTCTGGCGTGACTCTGGCGTGACACTTCCTACGGCTCCCATGGGCTCTCAGAAGGCTGAACGATGTAATTCCATCCCCAGGCTGAAACACATTAGCGCGTTTGGCAAGTGCTCTATCAGAGGGCCATTAGACTGAGGCTCGTGCATGAGGGGATAGCATGCTTTTACTTTCACTCTCTTTGTAATAAAAAACGATTTCCCGGTCGGGAATATTATCGTTTTTTTACGAGAAAAATTGCATAAAAATTGATTTTAAACAGCAGTTGACATGCTCCGAAGTACGGTAATGGCATATTTAGAATTTTTTAGTCACGAAATGCGCCATGCTCGTCACCCTTATTTACCCTTTCGGATAGTGTCTTGAACGCACGAACAAAACGCCGCTATTTGGATATAACAATGGATTATTTGGGACCAAACCAACATTTGTTATTTAAGTAGAAGTCCTGGGAGTGCATTCTGACGAAGAACAGCAAAGGTAATAACATTTTTCTTATATTAAATCTGACTTTGGTGAGTGCTAAACTTGCTGGGTGTCTAAATAGCTAGCCCTGTGATGCCGGGCTATCTATTTAGAATATTGCAAAATGTGCTTTCACCGAAAAGCTATTTTAAAATCGGACATATGGAGTGCATAGAGGAGTTCTGTATCTATAATTCTTAAAATAATTGTTATGCTTTTTGTGAACGTTTATCGTGAGTAATTTAGTAAATTCACCGGCAGTGTTCGGTCGGAATGCTAGTCACATGGTAATGTAAAAAGCTGGTTTTTGATATAAATATGAACTTGATTGAACAAAACATGCATGTATTGTATAACATAATGTCCTAGGGCTGTCATCTGATGAAGATCATCAAAGGTTAGTGCTGCATTTAGCTGTGGTTTGGGTTTATGTGACATTATATGCTAGCTTGAAAAATGGGTGTCTGATTATTTCTGGCTGGGTACTCTGCTGACATAATCTAATGTTTTGCTTTCGTTGTAAAGCCTTTTTGAAATCGGACAGTGTGGTTAGATTAATGAGAGTCTTGTCTTTAAAATGGTGTAAAATAGTCATATGTTTGAAAAATGTAAGTTTTTGCATTTTTTAGGTATTTGAATATCGCGCCACGGGTTTACACTGGCTGTTGAGTAGGTGGGACGCTTGCCCAGAGAGGTTAACAGTTGGGGAAAAAAATCTCTGATTACAGAAATTGCAGTTGATATACAGCCATTGCCAATGGCCTACATGAGGTGCGAGGTCATTTCTAAATGAAGTGCTGCAAGAGCCATTTGAGCTGCGCCTTGCGCTACTAATAACAGGTCATTCAAATCAAATTGTATTTGTCACATGCGCCGAATACAACAGGTGTAGACCTTACAGTGAAATGCTTACTTACAAGCCCTTAACCAACAATGCAGTTAAGAAAATACCCCCCAAAAATAAGAGATAAGAATAACAAATAATTAAAGAGCAGCAGTAAATAACAATAGCAAGGCAAAATACATGGGGTACCGGTACAGAGTCAATGTGTGGGGGCACCGATGTCGAGGTAATTGAGGTAATATGTACATGCTACCGCTTGCTGTGCGTTAGCAGAGAGAACAGATTTTGACAAAATTCGAGCAAGGGTTGCCTTCCAGTGAGACATCAGAGATTGTAACATTCTCTGTTTCACGGAAACATGGCTCTCTCGAGATAAGTTGTCGGAATCGGTTCAGCCACCGGGCTTCTCCATGCATCGCACCGACAGAGATAAACACCTCTCTGGAAAGAGGAAGGGCGGAGGTGTATGTATCATGATTAACGACTTATGGTGTAATCATAACAACATACAGGAACTCAAGTCCTTCTGCTCACCCAACCTAGAATTCCTTACAATCAAATGCCGGCCATTTTAACTACCAAGAGAATTCTCATCAGTTATAGTCACAGCTGTGTACATTCCCCCTCAAGCAGACACCAAGACGGCCACCAAGGAACTTCACTGGACTATATGCAAACTGGAAGCAATATATCCTGAGGCTGCATTTAGTGTAGCTGGGGATTTTAACAAAGCAAATTTGAGAACAAGGCTACCTAAATTCTAATCAGCATATTGATTGCGCTATGCGCAATACCCTTGACCACTGTTACTCTAACTTCCGATGCATCCCCTGCCATCCCTTCAGCAAATCCGACCACAACGACATCTTGCTCCTACCGTCTTATAGGCAAAAACTCAAACAGGATGTACCAGTGACGAGAACCATTCAACGCTGGTCCAACCAATCGGAAGCCACGCTTCAAGATTGTTTTGATCACACGGACTTAACTTCTTGGTGACAGGGGGCAGTATTCGGAAATTCAGATGAATAACGTGCCGAAATTAAACTGCCTTCTACTCGGGCCCAGAAGGTAGGATATGCATAGTATTAGTAGATTTGGATAGAAAACACTCTGAAGTTTCTAAAACTGTTTGAATTATGTCTGTGAGTATAACAGAACTCATATGGCAGGCAAAAACCTGGGGAAAAAATCCAACCAGGAAGTGGTTTGTAGTTTTTCAAGTGATTGCCTATCCAAACTACAGTGTCTTTGGGGTCATTTTGCACTTCCTAAGGATTCCATTAGATGTCATCAGTCTTTATGCTTCTACTGTTACTGGGGAGAGAATAAGAGCTGACTCAAGCCTGAGACCTATGAGTTGTTTACTGCGCAGTCACACAGGCGCGCCGTTCCTTCTTTTTCCTCTGTAATGAATACGCTATTGTCCGGTTGGAATATTATCGAAGATTTATGTTAAAAAGACCCTAAGGATTGATTGGTAACATTGTTTGACATATTTCTATGTCAGTAATGGAACTTTTTGACTTTTCGTCTCGGGTTTTGCACTCGCGCATTATGCCTTTGGAATAGTGATCTGAATGCGCGAACAAAACGGAGGTATTTGGACATAAATATGGAGTTTATCGAACAAAACGAACATTTCGTGTGGAAGTGGGAGTCCTGGGAGTGCATTCCGACGAAGATCAGCAAATGTAAGTGAAGATTTATAATACTATTTCTGAATTTTGCTGACTCCAGAACTTGGCGGGTAACTGTATAGCTTGCTTTGATGGCTGAGCTCTGTACTCTGAATATTGAACAATGTGCTTGTCACAAAAAGAGCCGTGTTGAATAGACCAAACTGCAGCGGGAATATGGATGCTCATATTTTAATTTTAAAAAAAGGAGTAAAGCATCCACTGGAAAAACAATACACACGGCAGGAACAGTCTTACAGGCATACAAAAACGCAGTGCAAGAACAACTACCCACAACCCCAAAGAAAAACACACACACCTATATAGGACTCCCAATCAAAGGCAACTCAACACACCTGCCTTCAATTGGAAGTCCCAATCACCAACACAAACATTCACACACACAAAACTGCCACGTCCTGACCCCAAAACTAATACAATAGCTCCATCTGCTGGTCAGGACGTGACAGTGCTTTCGCCGTAAAGCTATTTTGAAATCTGACACAGCGGTTGCATTAAGGAGAAGTGTATCTATAATTCCTTCAATAACTGTTGTAAATTTTATCAACGTTTATGATGAGTATTTTTGTAAATTGATGTGCTCATTCACCGGAGGTTTTGGGAGGAAAAACATTTCTGAACATCACGCGCCAATGTAAAATGGGGTTTATGGATATAAATATGAACTTTATCGAACAAAACATACATGTATTGTGTAACATTGAGTCCTGGGAGTGTCATCTGATGAAGATCATCAAAGGTTAGTGATTCATTTTAGCTGTATTTCTGGTTTTTGTGACGCCTCTCCTTGCTTGGAAAATGGCTGTGTGGTTTTTCTTGTCTCGGCGCTGTCCTAACATAATCTAATGTTATGCTTTCCCAGTAAAGCCTTTTTGAAATCGGACACTGTGGTTGGATTAACGAGAAGTGTATCTTTAAAATGGGATATAATAGTTGTATGTTTGAGAAATTTGAATTATGAGATTTTTGTTGTTTTGAATTTGCCGCCCTGCTATTTCACTGGCTGTTGACTAGTGTGTCCCGCTGTTGACTAGCGTCCCACATGTCCCAGAGAGGCTAACATGTTCCGGTCAGCCTCAGAACAACATCAACGTATACACTGACTCGGTGAGTGTGTTTATAAAGAATTGCATTGGAGATGTTGTACCCACTGTGAATATTAAAACCTACCCTAACCAGAAACAGTGGATGAATGGTGGCATTTGCACAAAAATGAAAGCCCAATCCACCGGATTTAACCATGGAAAGAGTTCTGGGAATACGACTGAATATAAATAGTGTCGATATTCCCTCTGCAAGGCAATCAAACAAATGAAATGCCAGTACAGGGACAAGGTAGAGTCGCAACTCAACGGCTCAGACGTATGTGGCAGGGTCTACAGGAAATCACGGACTACAAAAAGAAAACCAGCCACGTCATGGACACCGACAACACCGTTCCAGACAAACTAAAACACTTTCTTTGCCTGCTTTGAGGATAGTACAGTGCCACCGTCGCAGCCCCCACCCCCTCTCCTTCTCTATGGCCAACGTGAGTAAAACATTTAAATGCGTTAACCCTCGCAAGGCTGCTGGCCCAGACTGCATTCCCTAGCCGCGTCCTCAGAGCATGCGCAGCCCAGCTGGATGGTGTGTTTACGGACATATTCAATCGCTCCCTATCCCAGTCTGTTGTCCCCACATGCTTCAAGATGTCTACCATTGTTCTTGTAAGAAAGAAGGCAAAGATAACTGAACGAAATGACTACCGCCCTGTAGCACTCACTTCTGTCATCATGAAGTGCTATGAGAGACTAGTCAAGGATCATATCACCTCCAACTTACCGGCCACCCTAGACCCACTTCAGTTTGCATACCGCCAACAGGTCCACAGATGACGCAATCGCCATCACACTGCACAATCCCATCTGGACAAAAGGAATACCTATGTAAGAATGTTGTTCATTGACTACAGCTCAGCATTCAACACCATAGTACCCTCCAAGCTCATCATCAAGCTGGAGGCCCTGGGTCTCAACCCTGCCCAGTGCAACTGGGTCCTGGACTTTGCAACGGGCCGCCCCCAGGTGGTGAAGGTAGGAAACAACATCACTTCGCTGACCCTCAACACTGGGGCCCCACAAGGGTGCATGCTCAGCCCCCTCCTGTACTCCCTGTTCACCCACGACTGCGTGGCCATGCACGCCTTCAACTCAATCATCAAGTTTGCAGACAACACAACAGTAGTGGGCTTGGATTACCAACAACGACTCGACAGCCTACAGGGAGGAGGTGAGGGCACTCGGAGTGTGGTTTCAGGAGAACAACCTCTCACTCAGCGTCAAAAAAACAAAGGAGATGATCGTGGACTTCAGGAAACAGCAGAGGGAGCACTCCCCTATCCACATTGAAGGGACAGCAGTGGAGAAGGTGGAAAGTTAACTTCCTCTGCATACAGACAAACTGAAATGGTCCACCCACACAGACAGTGTAGTGAAGAAGGCACAACAGCGCCTCTTCAACCTCAGGAGGCTGAAGAAATTTGGCTTGTCAATTTGGCTGACAAACTTTTACAGATGCACAATCGAGAGCATCCTGTCGGGCTGTATCACAGCCTGGTACGGCAACTGCACCGCCCTCAATCCCAAGGCTCCCCAGAGGGTGGTGCGGTCTGCACAACGCATCCCTGGGGCAAACTACCTGCCCTCCATGACACATACAGCACCCGATGTCACAGGAAGGCCATAAAGATCATCAAAGACAACAACCACCCGAGCCACTGCGTGTTCACCCCACTATTATCCAGAAGGCGAGGTCAGTACAGGTGCATCAAAGCTGGGAGCGAGAGACTGAAAAACAGCTTCTATCTCAAGGCCATCAGACTGCTAAACAGCAATCACTAACTCAGAGAGGCTGCTGCCTACATTGAGACCCAATCACTGGACACTTTAATAAATGGATCACTAGTCACTTTATACAATGCCACTTTAATAATGTTTACATATCTTACATTACTCATATCACATGTATATACTGTATACCATCTATTGCACATTGCCTCTGCCGCTCGGCCATCGCTCATCCATATACTTACATGTACATATTCTCATTCACCCCTTTAGATTTGTTTGCATTAGGTAGTTGTTGGGGAATTGTTAGATTACTTGTTAGATATTAGTGCACAGTCGAACTAGAAGCACAAGCACTTGCATTAACATCTACTAACCATGTGTATGTGACAAATAACATTTGATATGATTTGATGTGCATTACTCTTGACCAGAGCCCTATACTTTAGACCAGGGCCTGAAGGTCACCAGGGCCTGAAGGTCAGCAATCTGCTGTGTACATAGATACAGTGAACATAGTGTGTGTAGTGTGTGTGTGTCACGCGCCCCAACAAAGAGTGAAAGAGCCCTGAGCCAGTCAACAATAGGTATTTGAGTTTGAGAGCATGCACTACACTCACTACACTACTACCCTGCTGGCTTTTATCATTGTGGAGAACACAACCATTGTGATTGTGGATAGCCTACTCCAAAAAGCTCCTGATCTGCTGATGACGTAGTCTCTGGAGCCAAGGGCCACTCAGGTCTCATGGCTGATGATGTCAATCAAACAGATACGCCAATCATCACGTCAGCATGTTTTTGTTTCCTACACAAGTAGCTCCGTCAATAGGAGAAATATACAGGTCAATATAGCTGTCAAATATACAGGTCATGTAATGAGTTATTTACCTGTTTGTCAACCAGGTAAACGAACGATTTGTAACAAGACAATCTCTATAGCTGTGTTAGAATACTCTTTCTAACCATACTATTTGTGACGTAAATTGAGTATGTAGTATGGATATAGTTAGTATGCCAAAAGTTCCCGGATGTCATACTACATTCGGCAAAATACGAACTATACAAGCAGTGGACACTATTTCCGTGCTTTTAAGGCCAATAACGTAAATATTCCAAAAATGGACATGGCTTCACAACATTTTCAGATTTGAAGAAAATGGTGGAAAATATGCAGCCGGAGTCTGACGAACGTGGATACAAAATGTTAGTACAAAAAGTAAATATTCATTGCTTTAACTAATTATGACAAATGTTAAGAACATGTTAAGCAATGTAATAAAAAAGTTATGACTTTTCAAACAAAGTATTTTACATGTTATGTTAGCTGACAATATATTAGCTACGCTAGCCTTACGAACCGCATAGCATATCATTATAGCAGTTGCTTGTATGTACTGGTATGTTAGCTAGCTACCTAATGTTAGTTGGCTACCAATACATCGAAATTGCCAAGTATATTAACAAGCTATATTTTATCTAACCAACGTTTAATGACTTGATCATTTGTCATTCTTAGCTTAGCTAAGTGGTAGAACCGTTGTGCGTTCTCAGTGAACATTGTTAATGAAGTTGTAAGACGTCTAAACTAGTCATTTGTTATGCTAACAAGCTAGCAAGAAGTTTCATAGCAACAGCATCAACTTCTGGTAGACAGGCGACGCGCTAGTACACTCAACTGAAAGGATACCGTTCGTTTACAGTATACTAAAATTAACTAATAGTATATACTCATCAAGTATGTAGTATACAGTATGTTAGTATGGGTATTCGAACAAAGCTTATGTCTTCTCTAACTAACACCTATCATTTACCACTACACTAAAAGCGCACTGTGCAGAAAAGTTGATAAATAGACATTTACATTACATTTTAGTCATTTAGCAGACGCTCTTACCCAGAGCGACTAACAGGAGCAAAAGGGGTTAAGTGTCTTGCTCAAGGGTACATCAACAGATGTTTCACCTAGTCGGCTTGGGGATTCGAACCAGCGACCTTAAGCTTACTGGCCCAACACTCAACCGCTAGGTGAGCCTCCTGCCTTAGTGAGTAAAAGTGATGAATTTGCCTGGAAGGAAGCGGTGGAAACTTTTCTGGTGATGTCTGGCTCATTTTCGCTGTGAAGTGGGGTGTGAGTGTGAGTGAGAGAGACTGACAGTTGATAAAAGCTGACTCATCTCAGCCCTCACACACCATCCATCTCAGTAGAGTAACACTGACACACGTGTAAAAATACAGACACCCACATAACACACCAACCCACTCTTTAATGAAAGTTCACACACACGAGCGCACGCACAACACAGAAAAACAAGCATCCACAAAAAACATAGGTACACAAAGCTCACTCTCGCTCTCCAGCGACGGATGGACACTGAGGCTGACAGACATCATTTGACACCACAATGCACTGCCACATCTCCGGGTTGTTTTTTGGTAGCAGTTCTAACTCCTGACAGTCCCCTGAACAAAGCAATACAATCAATCTTTGGGATGGTGACAGCTTATCGCAAACTGTCTACGCGACTGTGTGCTTCCGTCATCCCAAGATCAATCCCAAGGAAAAGGGGGATGTTTCCCCATCTCGCTCGAGCGTGTGTGGTGGAAAGCTTTACCAGTGACAGATCTGTGATTTGCTGGTAGTATTGGGGGGATAAGACGGTGTAAAAAAAACACAGACCGGTATGAATCATCACCTCTGATCAACACCACGGGGAGAGAGATGGAGGGAGAAACAGGGAGAACAACAGAGGGAAGGGGGAGGAAAGGGGGATACAAACACGGGCGTCAACCCAGGAATGAATCATCTCACCACATCAGAGGGAGAGACGTAAGGTCAGACAGGTAGGTAGAGAGAGAGACAGAGAAAGAGAGATCGAGAACAATACAGAAGGAAGAGGGAGAAAAAGGGGGGAATGGCTGACAAAAGGATCAGGAAGGAAGCCGACAGAGCAGAGATGTTGCTAGAGGTCTCTCACCTGGGTCTTTTCCAGGAGGGTGTACGCCAGCTGAACTCTGGTGTAGTGGGAGACGTCAAAGTGCTTGCAGGTTTTAGACAAGGCCACATCCAGCTGCTCCTGTTGGGTGGGTAGAGGGGAAGGAGGGGATGGAGGAGGGATACGGTCATGAATCAGATCCTAGGGCCAAGAGAATTAGCAACAGCTGCCATAATGGAGGGCTGAGGCTGCTGTCTTTAAAGGCTGAGTGCTAAATGGCACATTATTCACTATATAGTGCACTACTATATAGGGCTCTGGTCAAAAGCAGTGGACTCTGTAGGGAATTGGGTTCCATTTGGGACACAGCCTACATGTCAGAGAGAGCAAGGGAGAGCCATGTTGCTGGAGGGGAAGAGAGATACACACACAGCCTCCTCAAGGTCAAAGAAGCACCACCATTAACATTAAACAGAGCTGCTGGGTGAGAGAAATACAGTGGCAGGTGGCCTCCCGAGTGGCGCAGTGGTCTAAGGCACTGCATCGCAGTGCTAGCTGTGCCACTAGAGATTCTGGGTTTGAGTCCAGGCTCTGTCGCAACCAGGAGACCCATGGAGCGGTGCACAAATGGCCCAGTGTCATCCGGGTTAGGGGAAGGTTTGGCCAGCACGGATGTCCTTGTCCTATCACGCACTAGCGACTCCTGTGGCGGGACTGGGTGCAGTACACGCTGACACGGTCGCCAGGTGTACGGTGTTTGCTTCGACACATTGGTGCGGCTGGCTTCCGGGTAGGATGGGCATTGTGTCAAGAAGCAGTGTGGCTTGTTTGGGTTGTGTTTCAGAGGACGCAAGGCTCTCGACCTTCGCCTCTCCCGAGTCCGTACGGGAGTTGCAGCGATGAGACAATTGGATACCACGAAATTGGGGAGAAAAACATTTTTTTCTTATTTTTTTTAAACAGGGTGGGAGGGTAGGTGTTGAATTAGACAACATTTTGTTTACAGCAGACGATGGAGTTACTGTAGTTCTGGCTAAGAATGGAAAGCATAGAAATTGTGCTTCGAAGTTATATCACACCATGGCAGTTTTATTTGAGAAAGCAAAGTACAGTACATTCTACAAATGTTATGAATTTTATATGAAAATACTGTAGATTTTATAATTTTTTCCCCTACCAAATACTTTAATTATGAATATGTATGCACATGAACATACAAATTGCTTCATTCAGATTTCTGCATTGCATTTAGATAGACACCTGCGCTTTTTGGTAGAGAAACCAGGATTAAAGAGCATGATGAGAAAACGTGTTGCAGATTCACCGAAGCTAGCAGGAAGGGCTTCAAGCCAGACTGGCCACCTCCCAATTACATCTCTCCTGCAGCACCCGTCATCCACCACCCGTCATCCACCAGAGACACACAGCGGATCAGTTTAGAGACCAAGACACCGCTTTCTGTGGTGGGGGTGGTGTGTCACACATTCACATGGCATCCAGGTAATGAACCTCCCGAAGCGTGGATGTGGGAATGGCTTTTTAAATATGTCAATATGTAGCAGGAAAAACAGAAAACTGTCAATGTCAAGACAAAACACTATGTCTCTCTTTTAACTGTAGGCTTTTAAACAATTACAAGGAGGGTGATGTTCATATTTAATATGTTTAGTATCAAACAACCTATGAGATGTATGATAAATCACAGTGTTCTTAACCAATAGAAATAGTTAGAAAACCTATGTGCAGCTAACAAGCACCGGAGACCATGGTTCAATCCCCGTCTCTAGCCATGCTCCTGTCTCTCCATATCCCAGTCTCTAGCCATGCTCCTGTCTCTCCATATCCCCGTCTCTAGCCATGCTCCTGTCTCTCCATATCCCCGTCTCTAGCCATGCTAATGTCTCTCCATATCCCAGTCTCTAGCCATGCTCCTGTGTCTCCATATCCCCGTCTCTAGCCATGCTCCTGTGTCTCCATATCTCTATATCCCCATCTGGTTCTCAACAGGCTTAATAAAATAATCAATCCCCATCTCTAGCCATGCTCCTGTCTCTCCATATCCCCGTCTCTAGCCATGCTCCTGTGTCTCCATATCCCCGTCTCTAGCCATGCTCCTGTCTCTCCATATCCCCGTCTCTAGCCATGCTCCTGTCTCTCCATATCTCTATATCCCCATCTGGTTCTCAACGGGCTTAATAAAATAATCAATCCCCATCTCTAGCCATGCTCCTGTGTCTCCATATCCCCATCTGGTTCTCAACGGGCTTAATAAAATAATCGATCCCCATCTCTAGCCATGCTCCTGTGTCTCCATATCCCCATCTGGTTCTCAACGGTCTTAATAAAAGCGTAACACTAAAAAGGTAGAGTGGATTTCCTCTCTTTTTAAAAGAAAAAGAAGAAAGGGGAAAAAAGCTCCTCCGTACCTCTATTTGCTCCAGAGTGTCTTGTAGCTTGGAATTCAACTCACTGTGAAGGAAAGGACATTGTTAGGTCAGTTGCCTGCTGATCACTTAGACACGAGACAAGGCTTCACTTGGCCTCCATCAGTGACCTAGAACTCTAAGGTACCACTCATCCTGACCTGCAGAAACACGTCGTCACCATACTTTAACACACAGAGACAGGAAAAAAGCCATTGTCTGTTTTGTACAAAGCAACACGGTATTTCACAAATTGTGTTTCCTAACCCGTTTCCCTAGTGAACGGCAACACCTTGAACAACTGTGTGTCATTGTACTCTAAGTGCTTGACTTTCTCAGTTCGATTTGCCATTTCTGATACAAAGAACATTGTGCTGAATGCTTGATCTAGTCTTTATAGGTTGTTGTCTGGCAGTTGTTTCAAAGTCTTAGTTGATTAGAGGACCGTGCTGGCAACATCAAAGCACAAACTGAATATACTGTACAGTGAGTGTACAAAACATTAGGAACACCTGCTCTTTCCATGACAAAGACTGGACCAGGTGAATCCGGGTGAAAGCCATGATCCCTTATATGATCCCTTATTGATGTGACCTTGATGTGATCCACTTCAATCAAATCAAATGTTATTTGTCACATGCGCCGAATACAACAAGTGCAGACTTTACAGTGAAATGCTTACTTACGAGCACTTTCCCAACAATGCAGTTAAAAGTATGAAAATTAACAAATAGATAAAAATAAAATAGTAACACAATAAAATACCGAGTCTATAAACAGGCTATATACAAGGACTACCGGTAGGACTACCAGTACCGAGTCAGTGTACTGGGGTGATTGATTGAGCTATATACAAGTACATTTGAAGTCGGAAGTTTACATACACTAAAGGTTGGAGTCACTAAAACTCGTTTTTCAACCACTCCACAAATTTCGTGTTAACAAACTATAGTTTTGGCAAGTCGGTGAGGACATCTACTTTGTGCATGACACAAGTAATGTTTCTAACAATTGTTTGCAGACAGATTATTTCACTTATAATTCACTGTATCACAATTCCAGTGGGTCAGAAGTTTTACATACACTAAGTTGACTGTGCCTTTAAACAGCTTGGAAAATTCCAGAAAATTATGTCATGGCTTTAGAAGCTTCTGATAGGCTAATTGACATCATTTGAGTCAATTGGAGGTGTACCTGTGGATGTATTTCAAGGCCTTCCTTCAAAGTCAGTGCGTCTTTGCTTGACATGGTTAAATCAAAAGAAAATCAGCCAAGACCTAAAAAAAAAAAGTTGTAGACCTCCAGAAGTCTGGTTCATCCTTGGGAGCAATTTCTAAATGCCTGAAGGTACCAGGTTAAGCTGAACAAACAATAGTACGCAAGTATAAACACCATGGGACCACGCAGCCGTCATACCGCTCAGGAAGTAGACGCGTTCTGTCTCCTAGAGATGAACGTACTTGCGAAAAGTGCAAATCAATCCCAGAACAACAGCAAAGGACCTTGTGAAGATGCTGGAGGAAACAGGTACAAAGTGTCTATATCCACAGTAAAACGAGTCCTATATCGATATAACCTGAAAGGCCGCTCAGCAAGGAAGAAGCCACTGCTCCAAAACCGCCATAAAAAAGGCCAGACTACAGTTTGCAACTGCACATGGGGACAAAGATCATACTTTTTGGAGAAATGTCCTCTGGTCTGCTGAAACAAAAAATAGAACTCTGGCCATAATGACCATCATTATGTTCGGAGGAAAAAGGGGGATGCTTGCAAGCCGAAGAACACCATCCCAACCGTGAAGCACGGGGGTGGGAGCATCATGTTGCGGGGGTGCATTGCTGCAGGAGGGACTGGTGCACTTCACAAAATAGACGGCATCATGAGGATGGAAAATGATGTGGCTACATTGAAGCAACATCTCAAGACATCAGTCAGGAAGTTAAAGCTTGGTCGCAAATGGGTCTTCCAAATGGACAATGACCCCAAGCATACTTCCAAAGTTGTGGCAAAATGGCTTAAGGACAACAAAGTCAAGGTATTGGAGTGGCCATCACAAAGCCACAGTGGCCATCACAAAGCCTGACCTCAGTCCCATAGAAAATTTGTGGGCAGAACTGAAAAAGCATGTGCAAGCAAGGAGGCCTGCAAACCTGACTCAGTTACACCAGCTCTGTCAGGAGGAATGGGCCAAAATTCAACTTACTATGGGAAGCTACCCGAAACGTTTGACCCAAGTTAAACAATTTAAAGGCAATGCTACCAAATACTAATTGAGTGTATGTAAACTTCTGACCCACTAGGAATGTGATGAAAGAAATAAAAGCTGAAATAAATCATTCTCTCTAATATTATTCTGACATTTAACATTCATAAAATAAAGTGATGATCCTAACTGACCTAAGACAGGGAATTTTTTCTTGGATTAAATGTCAGGAATTCAAAAAAAACTGAGTTTAAATGTAGTTGGCTAAGGTGTATGTAAACTTCCGACTTCAACTGTAGGTAGGGGGTGAAAAGCAGAAAGTCTGGGTAGCCATTTAATTAACTGCTCAGCAGTCTTATGGCCTTGAGGTAGAAGCTGTTCAGGAACCTTTTGGTCCCAGACTTGGCGCTCCGTGTGGATGAAGGGGAGGAGACAGGTTAAAGAAGGATATAAGCCTTGAGACATGGATTGTGTATGTGTGCAAGACAAAATATATAAGTGCCTTTGAACAGGGTACGGTAGTAGGGGCCAGGCACACTGATTTGTGTGTGTCTAGAACTGCAATGCTGCTGTTTATTTCACACTCAACCGTTTCCCGTGTGTGTCAATAATGGTCCACCGAGATTCTGGGTTCGAGTCCAGGCTCTGTCGCAGCCGGCCACGATCGGGAGAACAATGGGGCGGCGCACAATTGGCCCAGCGTCGTCCGGGTTAGAGGAGGGTTTGGCCGGCAGGGATGTTCTTGTCCCATCGCACACTAGCAACTCCTGTGGCAGGCCGGGCGCAGTGCACGCTGACAAGGTCGCCAGGCATACAGTGTTTTCTCCGACACATTGGTGCGGCTGGCTTCCGGGTTAAGCGGGCATTGTGTCAAGAAGCAGTGCGGCTTGGCTGGGTTGTGTTTCGGAGGACGCACGGCTCTCGATCTTCGCCTCTCCCGAGTCCGTACGGGAGTTGCAGCGATGAGACAAGACTAACTACCAATTGGATACCACGAAATTGGGGAGAAAAATGGGTAAAAAAAAAATCTATAAAATGGTCTACCACCCAAATGACATCCAGCCAATTTGACAACTGCGGGAAGCATTGGAGTCAACATGGGCCAGCATCCATGTAGAATGCTTTCGACACCTTATAGTCCATGTCCCGACGAATTGAGGGTGTTCTGAGGGAAATGGGGAGGGTCAAAAACAGAACACGTCAGATGATTACAATGAGGACACGGTGTCCATAGGGAATGTTTTTGCCGTTTGTTGCCGAATCTTAAGGAATCGCTGCTAAAGCACTTCAGCCACGGTAGTGTCAGAGACAGGGCAGGCAGAGACTTCAGCCACGGTAGTGTCAGAGACAGGGCAGGCAGAGACTTCAGCCACGGTAGTGTCAGAGACGGGGCAGGCAGAGACTTCAGCCACGGTAGTGTCAGAGACAGGGCAGGCAGAGACTTCAGCCACGGTAGTGTCAGAGACAGGGCAGGCAGAGACTTCAGCCACGGTAGTGTCAGAGACAGGGCAGGCAGAGACTTCAGCCACGGTAGTGTCAGAGACAGGGCAGGCAGAGACTTCAGCCACGGTAGTGTCAGAGACAGGGCAGGCAGAGACTTCAGCCACGGTAGTGTCAGAGACGGGGCAGGCAGAGACTTCAGCCACGGTAGTGTCAGAGACAGGGCAGGCAGAGACTTCAGCCACGGTAGTGTCAGAGACAGGGCAGGCAGAGACTTCAGCCACGGTAGTGTCAGAGACAGGGCAGGCAGAGACTTCAGCCACGGTAGTGTCAGAGACAGGGCAGGCAGAGACTTCAGCCACGGTAGTGTCAGAGACAGGGCAGGCAGAGACTTCAGCCACGGTAGTGTCAGAGACGGGGCAGGCAGAGACTTCAGCCACGGTAGTGTCAGAGACAGGGCAGGCAGAGACTTCAGCCACGGTAGTGTCAGAGACAGGGCAGGCAGAGACTTCAGCCACGGTAGTGTCAGAGACAGGGCAGGCAGAGACTTCAGCCACGGTAGTGTCAGAGACAGGGCAGGCAGAGACTTCAGCCACGGTAGTGTCAGAGACGGGGCAGGCAGAGACTTCAGCCACGGTAGTGTCAGAGACAGGGCAGGCAGAGACTTCAGCCACGGTAGTGTCAGAGACAGGGCAGGCAGAGACTTCAGCCACGGTAGTGTCAGAGACAGGGCAGGCAGAGACTTCAGCCACGGTAGTGTCAGAGACAGGGCAGGCAGAGACTTCAGCCACGGTAGTGTCAGAGACAGGGCAGGCAGAGACTTCAGCCACGGTAGTGTCAGAGACGGGGCAGGCAGAGACTTCAGCCACGGTAGTGTCAGAGACAGGGCAGGCAGAGACTTCAGCCACGGTAGTGTCAGAGACAGGGCAGGCAGAGACTTCAGCCACGGTAGTGTCAGAGACAGGGCAGGCAGAGACTTCAGCCACGGTAGTGTCAGAGACGGGGCAGGCAGAGACTTCAGCCACGGTAGTGTCAGAGACAGGGCAGGCAGAGACTTCAGCCACGGTAGTGTCAGAGACAGGGCAGGCAGAGACTTCAGCCACGGTAGTGTCAGAGACGGGGCAGGCAGAGACTACAGCCACGGTAGTGTCAGAGACAGGGCAGGCAGAGACTTCAGCCACGGTAGTGTCAGAGACAGGGCAGGCAGAGACTTCAGCCATGGTAGTGTCAGAGACAGGGCACGCAGAGGAGACCCTGTACAGCTGTTTTCATCATAGAATTAGAAATGACTAGAATGGACATTCCAATTCAAGTCAATGTTTAGTCCATTCTAGTAATTGTGTTCCTATGGTTTTATCCCGCTCACTGAGAGGGCTAATTAACATGAAGTGTACTGCTTCTCTCTCTGAGCAAACCTCTTCTGACAGGGGGGAGTAGAGACTAGGGAGGAACGCACCAACCCCCTGCTGTGTGCTGCCCCACTTTAATGATCAGACGGAATGCATTAAAAAGGAGAAGAAAGAAACTCAACTAAATGCCTCTACCTCGTCAGGCGCTGTGGGCATGAAAGGGGGGAGGGGCCCTTTTTCAATTAACATTGGTAATATGTTGGAGAGGAGCTGTGGGAAAAGCGTAACAGAAGGGGACAGGCAGGCTGTGGGCGCCTATGGTGGGTTGGAAGGACCCACAGAAGGCAAGGATGTCAGTGGGAATACTGTAATTGAAGAGTATCTTAACATGGAGCGCTAAGCAAAAGGGAGGCAGGCAGACAGGGAGGGGGAGAGAGAGAGACCCATTTGACTCAGGGGTGTTTTTAATTCTCCTCTCCTCATATGCATAATGAACTCATTGACAAGATGAGACTCCGTTCCCCAAAGCCACTAACACATCAACCAAATAACTCTCGCTTCCCTAATAAGTCCAACAACGCTATTAGGAGAGCAGAGTGAGACAGTCTGAACTGGCAGTCCTTTTGTCTGTCTAGTGAACCGCCCAGGCTTAAGCCACTAGAATGTAACTAGACCATAAACCTGTGACTGTAGTCTTTTTTTGTTGTTGGTCTACCCAAACTAGGGTATCCAGCACCTCAGTGGTCCATTGTGTCTGGATCTTAAGAATCTGATTGGAGGGCTTCGTCCCCATCTGACATTAGAAGATGAAAAATAGAGAAAGAAATATCCCAGATATACATACCTGGATGGGTAGGTTCTATATTCTCTGACCTTTCTCAGAACAAGGGACTATTTGACATGGGAAAGCGTGGTAGTTCAGACGGCTATACTATGGACAGCATAGAAGATGACAAGCACTCAAATGGAGACAATGTCGTGTGTTGTCTGTGTTCTGGTATCTGCAGCCTTCCTGTCAACATCCGTGGAAGGCTGCTTAGGATATGAACTAAAGCAGGGGTATTGAACTCTGACCCTATGAGGTCTGGAGCCTGCTGGTATTCTGTTCTACTTGCACCCACCTGGTGTCCCAGGTCTAAATCAGTCCCTGATTAGAGGGGAACAACGACAAAAAAGCAGTGGAACTGGCTTCGAGGTCCAGAGTTGAGTTTGAGGGAACGAAATAATATATTCTAGCTCTGAAATGTGTCCGTTGAATCTGACAAATGGAGATGTCTGTATCACGGCTGCAAATCCCAGAACACAGATAACATGTCACTTCTCCAGCAGACAGTCATGTTCCATTACATGACAAGGTCATTGTGATGCATTTGTGTGGAACAGCTTTGACATGTCATGTGTCAAAGCTGTGACAACTCAATCATCAAGTTTGCTGACGACACGACAGCGGTCGGCCAACAATGAGACAGCCTACAGGTAAAAGTTTAGAGCCCTGGCGGAGTGGTGCCAGGAAAATAACCTCTCCCTCAACATCCCAAAAACGAAGGAGCTGATCGCGGACTACAGGAGACAGAAGAGGGAGCACGCCCCCATCCACATCGACTGAGTCAATAGCGAGGCTCAAAAGCTTAAAGTTTGTTTAGATGGTGGGCCGAAGCCAAAAAGAGTCAAGTTGATCGATCCCCGTCGAGGAAGGAGATCATTTTTTGTATATGACATGGTGAAGTGTGATTCATCACGCCAATGAACGTGTTCCACTGCTCCAGAGTCCAATGGCGGTGAGCTTTACACCACTCCAGCTGACGCTTGGTATTGCGCATGGTGATCTTAGGCTTGTGTGCGGCTGCTCAGCCATGGAAACCCATTTCATGAAGTTCCCGACAAACAGTTATTGTGCTGACGTTGCTTCCAGAGGCAGTTTGGAACTCGGTAGTGAGTGTTGCAACCAAGAACAGACAATTTTTACGTCCTAGTCGTTTCGGCACTTGGCGGTCCCGTTCTGTGAGCTTGTGTGGCCTACCACTTTGCGGCTGAGCCGTTGTTGCTCCTAGACGTTTCCACTTCACAATAACAGCACTTACAGTTGACCGGGGCTGCTCTAGCAGGGCAAACATTTGACGAACTGACTTGTAGGAAAGGTGGCATCGTATGAGGGTGCCACATTGAAAGTCACTGAGGTCTTCAGTACGGGCCATTCTACTGCCAATGTTTGTCTATGGAGATTGCATTGCTGGGTGCTCCATTGTATACACCTGTCAGCAACGGGCTGAAATAGCCAAATCCATAAATTTGAACGGGTGTCCACATACTTTTGTATATATAGTGTAGTCCCGTGTGGCTCAGTTGGTAGAGCATGGTGTTTGCAACGCCAGGTTGTGGGTTCGATTCCCACGGGGGACCAGTACGGGAAAAAAAAAAAAAAATGTATGAAATGTATGCATTCACTACTGTAAGTCGTTCTGGATAAGAGCTTCTGCTAAATGACTAAAATGTAAATGAAGTAGGAGAGGTTAGGGTTGGTTCAGGAAGGACTCTCAGGGATCAAAGGTCAGACAGTCTGGCCCTGTGACCTCAGCCTTGGGATGTCCTGTTTGAATTACATTGATTCTACAGTTGAACGGAGTGCACGACCGGGGCAAGGGAACAGGGGTAAGGTGGTTGACACTGCAGATTGCCAGCTCATCAACGTCCATCGCCCCCAATGCCTCATCCTCAACTCTGGAAAATTAAACATTTAAATCAGTTGGTACCAGCCTTGGGAGGTAGTCAGGAAAAAGGTGAAATTAGACTTTCATTAACAGTATCATTTTTCAGAAGCTCATTTAAATGGGAACTCTTAGATTCTCTCCAGAGAGCTGTGGCTAAGAGAGGGGTGGAGGTAGAATCTGCAGTGGTGTTTTGAGCTGGCAGCCATCCAAACCCAGAAATGTGCCCATTAGGAGGCGGCGCAGCCAGGAAGACAGAACCCCAGTGGGGGGAGTGGAGGAGAGCAGCTCCCCTGAGCTCTGGAGCATCTCTAATCTCTATTGATCCCTGCTGCACTCCTGATCTCCAGGCCCTAACCTGTAATACACCAAAATAAGTGTCCCCAGAAACAAATACATCCGCTGGGATCTAGCTGGTCAGGATTAGAGTTGATAGGATGTATCCCAAATAGACACCTATTACCTTTATAGTGCACAACTTTTCACCAGGGCTGATAGCAAATAACATTACAACTCTTCAGAGTGCCCAGGTTAAAAGTAGTGCATTATATAGGGAACAGGGTGTCATTTGGGACACAGCTTAGAAGACTTTACTGTCCAGGCAGTTGCACACAGGCTTTCCATTTCGTGGTCTTCTGCAGGTCAGGGGATTATGGGAAAATGCCATCTGACGTGGATGGCTATAATCAATAGACAAAAAGGGGCGCTGCTCCCTCTCTCTGCTAACTCTCTCTGAACCCCTACAACATGTTAGAGTACTGCTAAACCTCTCTGAACCCCTACAACATGTTAGAGTACTGCTACCCTCTCTGAACCCCTACAACATGTTAGAGTACTGCTAACTCTCTCTGAACCCCTACAACATGTTAGAGTACTGCTAACTCTCTCTGAACCCCTACAACATCTTAGAGTACTGCTAACCCTCTCTGAACCCCTACAACATGTTAGAGTACTGCTACCCTCTCTGAACCCCTACAACATCTTAGAGTACTGCTAACTCTCTCTGAACCCCTACAACATGTTAGAGTACTGCTAACTCTCTCTGAACCCCTACAACATGTTAGAGTACTGCTAACCCTCTCTGAACCCCTACAACATGTTAGAGTACTGCTAACTCTCTCTGAACCCCTACAACATGTTAGAGTACTGCTAACTCTCTCTGAACCCCTACAACATGTTAGAGTACTGCTAACTCTCTCTGAACCCCTACAACATGTTAGAGTACTGCTAACTCTCTCTGAACCCCTACAACATGTTAGAGTACTGCTAACTCTCTCTGAACCCCTACAACATGTTAGAGTACTGCTAACTCTCTCTGAACGCCTACAACATGTTAGAGTACTGCTAACTCTCTCTGAACCCCTACAACATGTTAGAGTACTGCTAACTCTCTCTGAACCCCTACAACATGTTAGAGTACTGCTAACTCTCTCTGAACCCCTACAACATGTTAGAGTACTGCTAACTCTCTCTGAACCCCTACAACATGTTAGAGTACTGCTAACTCTCTCTGAACCCCTACAACATGTTAGAGTACTGCTAAACCTCTCTGAACCCCTACAACATGTTAGAGTACTGCTACCCTCTCTGAACCCCTACAACATGTTAGAGTACTGCTAACTCTCTCTGAACCCCTACAACATGTTAGAGTACTGCTAACTCTCTCTGAACCCCTACAACATGTTAGAGTACTGCTAAACCTCTCTGAACCCCTACAACATGTTAGAGTACTGCTACACTCTCTGAACCCCTACAACATGTTAGAGTACTGCTAACTCTCTCTGAACCCCTACAACATGTTAGAGTACTGCTAACTCTCTCTGAACCCCTACAACATGTTAGAGTACTGCTAACTCTCTCGGAACCCCTACAACATGTTAGAGTACTGCTAACTCTCTCTGAACCCCTACAACATGTTAGAGTACTGCTAACTCTCTCTGAACCCCTACAACATGTTAGAGTACTGCTAACTCTCTCTGAACCCCTACAACATGTTAGAGTACTGCTAACCCTCTCTGAACCCCTACAACATGTTAGAGTACTGCTAACTCTCTCTGAACCCCTACAACATGTTAGAGTACTGCTAACTCTCTCTGAACCACTACAACATGTTAGAGTACTGCTAACTCTCTCTCCCACCGCCGTCAAAGTGTTCGAGTAAAACTATCTAGGATATCAAAGGAAGTGGGATAATTGGCTCGCAGAAACTTTTCTCAGCTTCTTCTCCTGCATGTGGACACAGACACACAAGCACATACACCATCCTCTTTCAACATGTTCTCAGTCCTACATCATCCAATGCCATAGATTCACTTAAATGTAATGTAAATGTAATTCAGTTGCATCGTCATTCCCCGACATTAAGAGTAGACGGTAGTATGAGGAACTCTGTTATACACCATGTTGTATGCCCTAACTATAGCATCTTAGAAGTACATGCAGTGACAACAGTGACCCCGCCACTCCCTCAAGAGCATGTAGATGTCTGATCCTCTCGCTCTCTTTCTGTTGTCCTTCAGGATATCAGTTGTGTTTGAAGATAGACAGTGGGGGTCGGTCAGTGAGTTGAAGACTCTTCCTATGGACGGCCTTAGAAGGGGTCAAAGAGGGAAGAGAAAGGTTGGTTCCCTGACTCCTGACTTTCTGACACTCAAATCCCCTCAGCTCTAGCCTGGATAAAACCTGCTCGCACATCCAGGGGCTTCTCTCAAACATATCCCTCCACTAAGGGGAGAAAAGGAGGGAGGGGAAAGGAGGGACGAAATTGCTCTTAACTACTTAAGAGGAGGAGAGGCAACTCTCCAGTCTGAGCCTGCCCACCAATCAGGACGACTGTGTGAACTGAAGGGACTCTGCATTTCAAATAAATACCACACACACACACACACACACACACACACACACACACACAGGTTTCCGTTAGCCGGTAATTGCCGGCTTTTGGCCGATTAAATAAATTAAATGCTGACAAATTATCCGGGGCTGCATATCACACATCCCGATTGTGTGCTTCAGAACCACTCTCTAACTCCTTGCACGCTGCCTGTGAATGCTGCAGCGGAGAGAGGGGGGGAGAGAGGCCTTGAGCTACTGTTGATTGCAAAAATTGAGACCTTTTTCATTAAAAGTAAAATGAAAGTTAGAGTATGGCTATAGTGAAAAGCCTACAACAGGTCCACCTAATGGACAAGTTTTAATATTATACTGGGCAAAGGTGATAACGTTGGCGTGGCCATATGTGACTTGTTTCAGAATACTAGGAGTATGTCATGCATCACTACTTCACAGGAGAGGCATTTGAACATACATGTTTTTCAATCAAAATTAGTTTTTGGGCAGAAATGCCTTCGGGAACATGTGAACTTTCATGTGCCTTAATAACAAACTTGTATGCCATTTACAAGCCTAGTTGGTTCTGCCACGTAAAAAGACAGGAACCTTCCTGCTAGCCTTGATTGGCTGAGATAATGGATGGACTGGACATGCCAAGAGATGCTAAGTATGTGTAGGTAATCCTTTCTAGTGCTTCTTTTTTAAAGATATCACAAAGAACTGCAAAAGTGTTGCTAATGCTCTCCACTTTCTGGAGGACCGAGTTTTGAAATCAGTGGAATGCCCGGTGGAAGCAGAGTATGATAGCTAAGGAGAAGGAGAAAATTCAGGTGTTTGATTGCAAATATGCGGAGTGTGGAAAAGAGAACAAACAGAAGGCTGTTGTATAAAACACCTGATCACATCTTCAAACTAAGGGCAACCGAGAGGGAGAAGCCTTCATCCATATATACAGGTAAACAATTCTAGCTAGCTAGATTTTCAGATATTATACATTTCTAATTTTGTTACAAAGTCATTTTCATTGCAAGTTAAAGCGTACTGTTAGCTGGCTAGCTAACGTTAGATGGATGGCTCGCTAGCTAACATTACGTGTATGATTTGTATAGTAATATTATTTGTATCTCAGAACCATTTGCATTGCTAGTTATAGCCTAATGTTAGCTACCTACCTAACATTGAACTTCGTTGGTTAGCCTTAGCTACCTGCAGATTAATACAGGGTAGCAATGTTATGAGTTGGAATTATGGTTCATTGTTTAGCTAGCTAGCTACATGTGTAAACAAGACTCCACTATGCAAGTAACCATTTCACTGTATCGTTTACATCTTCTGTATCCTTTGCATGTGACAAATAAACTCCAATCTTATTTGATATAGTGTGTGTTTACTAGAGACGGTAATGTGAAGAACAACATGACCTGCACCAAAGTCAAATTAGGATATAATGTTAGGCCAACGAGAGTGTCCAAGTTCTAGGATGCCCTGCTTTTATTTCGTCACACTCACAACCATAAGTTACTTTCTGTAATTAGCTTGCCATTAACTTGTAAATAATAATTTTGTTGTGAGTTTATTTTCCTGTAATAGTGAAAACAAATTAGCTAAAGACGTTGTCAGCTATATGACACGGTCATTATTTGAACTGGCTAGCCAGCTAACAAGCAAGAAATGAACCAAAACATTGTTTAGAAAGTAGCTTTTAGTTGCCTGGTTTGCTAGATTGACATATACTAAATACATGTTTAAACGGATGGGTTTATTGGTGTTAAAATACACCAGTTATGCTATTTTGGACCACCAGGCTGCTGATGTCATGCAACCTGTCGTTTTTGTGTTTATACTTTTTCATAAAGACAAGTTTGATGTCGGACGACATGTGAATCCTTAAATAGGTGGGTGGGGCTAAGGCTTAAGAGGGTGTGAACGATGCTGAATGGGTGTAGATAAAGAAGAGCTCTCCAGCAGGTGTACCAAAACATTTAAGGGACATTTTCAAAAGAATGGGTTTACAAGTTTATCAAATTTCAAAGCAGAATTACTTTCCCCATTGTTCCTCAACTGTAGTGTATGATATACCATTTTCTAGCTTTGAGTCTCTACTTTTATCCAATGTAAAAAATAAAAAACCGTTTCAAATTTTGCTACATAAGACCGAATCGAGCCGGTCGGTCACAAATGTAGGCTACTCTGCAACTTGTTATTAGGGTAGGATGGAATTTATTTGATATAGTGTGTGTTTACTAGAGACGGTAATGAATTTATAAATCATTTGTTTTATAATCATTTTTATTGTAGGCCTATTTATTCATCCAAACCCGTTTTTTAAATATGCAACCACGTGTTTTGTTTCATTCTGTTGATAACAATTTTTTGGCTAAATTAAGTTCAATCTGTCTTTTTAATTGTGTGCTCCATATAATCTAACAATATAATGCTTATCTTAATCTTTTTTAAACGGAAGATAAAAAAAGATTACGAAAATGAACGATTTACCCTCCTGTACGCCTATATCTATATAGCAGACACAGTAGCCTATCTGACAAGGATAAAGAAAAGCATGTCGGTGTCGTAGCATGACGCTGGCATCTCTCTCCCCCTCTCTCTGGGGTTAGGCCTTAGCTTTTTCCTTTAGACATATTTTCAAATAACATCATACAATGGACTCCTAAGCCTGTAGGCCCATGCATTCAATGCCCTGACGATTTAGTTCTCAATTCTCAAACAGCTGAACCGTGGACAATTATTGTTTCAGGAAAGTAAAAACCAATGAATTAGCTAAAGTTTTGCATATGCAATACAAAACACTATCCTTGTGTTTCGATGTAATTGGTTATAGGCTGCTTTTAAAGGACATGCAAATGTGGCTCATTATCCCTTGTTTATTTATGGTGCTGGCTGAGTGTGTGGACGCCTTAATGGGATACGCACCCAATGCATATGGATGACCGGTCAAATGTCCGATAAATTACAATCTTCCCGGTCACTTTGTCTGGTGCCAAATTTTCCTAGCAGAAACACTGCACACACAACTCAACAATGGAGGATAATTA
This sequence comes from Salmo salar, assembly GCF_965601325.2. Classification (NCBI taxonomy): domain Eukaryota; kingdom Metazoa; phylum Chordata; class Actinopteri; order Salmoniformes; family Salmonidae; genus Salmo; species Salmo salar. The sequence continues at coordinate 91,308,187 of NC_138304.1, read as the reverse complement.
ATGAGGAGGAGAGGAGGAGGGAGAGGGGGCATGATAAACAGACTGGAAGGTGGCTTCCATGAGCTGGCAGAGAGTGAATCTCTCACACAGAGCAGAACAGAGAAGCAAATATCTGGCTGAACAGATATGGCTAGTTGAAGGCTGATAAAATGAGAGACGGGCCACACCAGTCAGTAACTAGAAGAGGAGGAAGAGAGCTCTGTAAATTGTTGACTGGCATAGCGGCAAGCATCAGAGAGAGAGAGAGAGGGAGAATAAAAAAGAAAGAGAGAGGGGGAATAAGAAAGAGAATAAGAAAGGGAAGGGGAATAAGAAAGAGAGAGGGGGAATAACATACGAAAGAGGGGGAATAATAAAGGGACAGGGGGAATAAGAAAGGGAGAGGGGGAATAAGAAAGGGACAGGGGGAATAAGAAAGGGACAGGGGGAATAAGAAAGGGACAGGGGGAATAAGAAAGGGAGAGGGGAATAAGAAAGGGAGAGGGGGAATAAGAAAGGGAGAGGGGGAATAAGAAAGGGAGAGGGGGAATAAGAAAGGGAGAGGGGGAATAAGAAAGAGAGAGGGGAGACTGCATCGCAGTGCCACTAGAGATCTTGGTTCGAGTCCAGGCTCTGTCGCAGCCGGCCGCAACCAGGAGACCCATGGGGCGGTGCACAATTGGCCCAGTGTCGTCCGGGTTAGAGGAGGGTTTGGCTGGCAGGGATATCCTTGTCTCATCACGCACTAGCGACTCCTGTGGCGGGCCGGGTGCAGTACACGCTGACACTGTCGCCAGGTGTACGGTGTTTCCTCCGACACATTGGTGCGGCTGGCTTCTGGGTAGGATGGGCATTGTGTCAAGAAGCAGTGTGGCTTGTTTGGGTTGTGTTTCGGAGGACACAAAGCTCTCGACCTTCGCCTCTCCCGAGTCCGTACGGGAGTTGCAGCGATGAGACAAGACAAAGTACTACCAATTGGATACCACAAAAATGGGGAGAAAAAAGGGGCAAAAAAAAGGTAGGAGTAATAAGAAAGGGAGAATAATTAAGGGAAGGGGAATAAGAAAGAGAGAGAGGGGGAATAAGAAAGAGAGGGGAGAATAAGAAAGAGAGAGGGGGAGAATAAGAAAGAGAGGGGGAGAATAAGAAAGAAAGGGAGAATAAGAAAGAAAGGGAGAATAAGAAAGGGAGAGGGGGAATAAGAAAGGAAGAGGGGGAATGAGAAAGAGATTTTAAAAAATATTACCTATTTCACCTTTATTTAACCAGGTAGGCCAGTTGAGAACAAGTTCTCATTTACAACTGCGACATGGCCAAGATAAAGAAAAGCAGTGCGACAAAAACAACAGTTACACATAAACAAATGTACAGTCAATAACAGAAAAGAAGAATAGAAACAAATAAGAAAAATCTATGTACAGTGTGTGCAAATGTAGAAGAGTAGGGAGGTAAGGCAATAAATAGTGAATAGAGGCGAAAATAATTACAATTTAGCATTAATACCAGAGTGATAGATGTGCAGATGATGATGTGCAAGTAGAGACACTGGGGTGCAAAAGAGCAAGAGGGAAAGTAATACTATGGGGATGAGGTAGTTAGGTGTGCTATTTACAGATTGGCTGTGTACAGGTACAATGATCAGTAAGCTGCTCTGACAGCTGATGCTTAAAGTTAGAGAGGGAGATATAAGACTCCAGCTTCAGTGATTTTTGCAATTCGTTCCAGTCATTGGCAGCAGAGAACTGGAAGGAAAGGCGGCCAAAGGAAGTGTTGGCTTTGGGGATGACCAGTGAAATATACCTGCTGGAGCATGTGCTACGGGTGGGTGCTGCTATGGTGACCAGTGAGCTAAGATAAGGTGGGGCTTTACCTAGCAAAGATTTATAGATGACCAGGAGCCAGTGGGTTTGACGACGAATATGAAGCGAGGGCCAGCCAACGAGAGCATACAGGCCGCAGTGGTGGTTGTTATATGGGGCTTTGGTGATAAAACGGATTGCACCGTGATAGACTACATCCAGTTTGCTGAGTAGAGTGCTGGGGACTATTTTGTAAATGACATTGCCGAGGTCAAGGATCAATAGGATAGTTTCTGAATAAGAAAGAGAGAAAGAGGTGAGGGAATGAGAGAGAGAAAGAGGTGAGGGAATGAGAGAGAGAAAGAGGTGAGGGAATGAGAGAGAGAAAGAGGTGAGGGAATGAGAGAGAGAAAGAGATGAGGGGATGAGAGAGAGAAAGAAAGAGGATGAGAGAGTGAGAGACAATGACAGATAGGGTATTAAAGAGAGAGAAAAACAGTGAGAATGCATGCTGCCGCCCCCACCCACAGGGGACAGCCTAATTATATAATGACAGGCCATTATCTATGTCCGTGGCTTATCGATTGAGGGTAGTACCACCAGTTTCATCTGCTGGTACGTGCAACCTCGCTGATCACACACAGCAGTCTGTCATTAATTCAAATACCACTGCTTTTTTGTTGTTGCACACCAACGCACACTGGAAAGGGGGAGAGAGGGGGGAGAGGGGTGGAGAGGGGGAGATGAGCCTGGCCCTGGTAAAATGGTCATTAAGTAACCTAATATAATGTTTTTTCACAAGTCTGAACACGAACCCTGTCCGTCCGACTGCCTGGCGGTCTTCAGTACATTACAGAACATACATTATCACACTGATGGTTTTAAAGCCCACAATATGAGAAGGTTTGAACCCATTAGCAAATGTCCATTTACTGTCCGTAAAACACAAAGGTTTTGGGATAGAAAAAGGGGTTGAATTTATAATCCACAGTTAAAAGCCTGTACAGTTAAATTCTGTTGGAACCTACTTTAATTCCAGCACTTTCTCTGAGTAGCAACCATAAACCTTTTAAAGCATCAATGAGCGCTATAGGCTATGGCACGTCAGTAAAACATGTTTTGATGTTTGGATTTTCTTTTATACAATGCACGTTTTCATTGCTTGGTAGTATATAAATTAATTGGTTTTCTTAAAAAAAAAAAATTGGATGTGTCTGACTATTCATCAATTATTCAACAGTAGTCAACAAGGTTGTTCTGACTCTCAGGCCTATAATGCGCTAATGTTGTGTCAAATCCTTGCCAACCTGGCATGGTATAACTTGATACAGAACCTTTTCTTAATTTACAGACTAATCAACACTGGTCCTGGCCAATATGCCGCCTTGCAAAGTAGAATAGTAGCCTAGGCTATACAGTGTCGGCCCAGATTGCACTTTTATGAATGCCCATGTGGTAGCCTACTGTTTGTAAAACAGTCAATCCCTGTCAGTTGGTTACATTAATTTCTGTTAAAGCATGTACTAATTATAGTAATTTACCGTTCTCATTCTAGGAGTGGAAACGTTGTTTCCAGGGTTCACAACCTGCTACACTTGTGAGAAACAAGTTTAGGTTTATTTCTTACCATCATTTACGAGCTCCATGTGAGCAATGAGCATGTGTCTGGCTTCTCTGTCCTGTTAATGTTGACGGAGCGCTCGCCTGAACACGCATAGAAGCACGCATAGAAGTACCCGGCCTGCATCTCGCAAATGTCAAATGCAGGAAAGTGCCTACACCAGGCGGTGTCAGAGGAAGGCCCTAATTGCAAAACACTCCAGCCACCCTAGTCATAGACTTCTCTCTGCTACCGCACGGCAAGCAGTACCGGAGCGCCAAGTCTAGGTCCAAGAGGCTTCTAAACAGCTTCTACCCCCAAGCCATAAGACTCCTGAACATCTAATCAAATGGCTACCCAGACTACTTGCATTGCCCCCCCCCCCCCCTCTACTCTCTGTTATTATCTATGCATAGTCACTTTAATAACTCTACCTACATGTACATATTACCTCAATTACCTCGACACCGGTGCTACCGCACATTGACGCTGTACCGGTACCCCCTATATATAGCCTCCACATTGTACCGGTACCCCCTGTATATAGCCTCCACATTGACTCTGTACCAGTACCCCCTGTATATAGCCTCCACATTGACTCTGTACCGGTGCCCCCTCTATATACCCTCCACATTGACTCTGTACCGGTACCCCCTGTATATAGCCTCCACATTGACTCTGTACCGGTACCCCCTGTATATAGCCTCCACATTGACTCTGTACCGGTACCCCCTGTATATAGCCTCCACATTGACTCTGTACCGGTACCCCCTGTATATACCCTCCACATTGACTCTGTACCGGTACCCCCTGTATATACCCTCCACATTGACTCTGTACCGGTACCCCCTGTATATAGCCTCCACATTGACTCTGTACCGGTACCCCCTGTATATAGCCTCCACATTGTTATTTTACTGCTGCTCTTTAATTATTATTCATCTCTTACTTTTTTTGGTATTTTCATGAAACTGCATTGTTGGTTAAGGGCTTGTAAGTAAGCATTTCACTGTATTCGGCGCAGTTGGAATCTTAACATACCTTATGCAGCTGTAGTGTTTGAATGTGCTGTAGTAGTTGGAATTTTAACATACCTTATGCAGCTGTAGTGTTTGAATGTGCTGTAGTAGTTGGAATCTTAACATACCTTATGCAGCTGTAGTGTTTGAATGTGCTGTAGTAGTTGGAATCTTTACATACCTTATGCAGCTGTAGTGTTTGAATGTGCTGTAGTAGTTGGAATCTTTACATACCTTATGCAGCTGTAGTGTTTGAATGTGCTGTAGTAGTTGGAATCTTTACATACCTTATGCAGCTGTAGTGTTTGAATGTGCTGTAGTAGTTGGAATCTTTACATACCTTATGCAGCTGTAGTGTTTGAATGTGCTGTAGTAGTTGGAATCTTTACATACCTTATGCAGCTGTAGTGTTTGAATGTGCTGTAGTAGTTGGAATCTTTACATACCTTATGCAGCTGTAGTGTTTGAATGTGCTGTAGTAGTTGGAATCTTTACATACCTTATGCAGCTGTAGTGTTTGAATGTGCTGTAGTAGTTGGAATCTTTACATACCTTATGCAGCTGTAGTGTTTGAATGTGCTGTAGTAGTTGGAATCTTTACATACCTTATGCAGCTGTAGTGTTTGAATGTGCTGTAGTAGTTGGAATCTTTACATACCTTATGCAGCTGTAGTGTTTGAATGTGCTGTAGTAGTTGGAATCTTTACATACCTTATGCAGCTGTAGTGTTTGAATGTGCTGTAGTAGTTGGAATATTTACATACCTTATGCAGCTGTAGTGTTTGAATGTGCTGTAGTAGTTGGAATCTTTACATACCTTATGCAGCTGTAGTGTTTGAATGTGCTGTAGTAGTTGGAATCTTTACATACCTTATGCAGCTGTAGTGTTTGAATGTGCTGGCAGCCTTCTGACATTCCAGACACAACTGGATAGCACCAGGATAGTCCTCCTCCTACAGGACAGAGACACAAACCAAGAACGAGAATATCAGATATTAACCTGACTCTGTCAAACATCATTTGGTTGGTTAAAGACTAGGGCTAACTTCCTGATTAGTACATATTTTGGTGTATACAGCAATATACAAACATATTGTGTTGAAGTAAGCCAGAGTGGAAAAAAAAGTTTTGTAACCACTACTCTAAACCCATTACTCTAACATGGGCTACATGTAGTATGTAGCTTGGTCTTGTTGGGATAACTCAGAGCGTCAGCTCTTTTCAATCCTATGGGCCACAACTAAATACTTCTCATTTGTATATCTGTCGCTAGCCTTACAATATATTGAAATCTATGGCTATGGTGACAGCAGCAGGAATGAGTCTAGGATGGTCTGCCATTACAAATGGGATTCAGGGATTCATGACGATCTGGATTTAATAACCGAGCTTCATCTAAACTCAGCTTCCTAGAGCACTCGTGCGTGAGTCTCTTACCTCCAGCATCTCACTGAGGCGAACATCAGTCCTTTGCTGTAAAACAACAAGCAAAACAGTTAAAGGGATACTTCGGGATTTTGGCAATTAGGCCCTTTATCTACTTACCCAGAGTCAAATGAACTCGTGGATACTATTTTTGTCTCTGTCTGCAGTTTGAAGTAAGTTGTTAACTAGCACAACTGCTAACTAGCGTTAGCGAAATGACTGGAAGTCTTGTTAAGATTATGCTAACGTTAGTTAGTATTGGCTCACCAACTACCTCTAACTTCCTTCATACTGGACAGAGACATAAAAATGGTATCCACAAGTTTATCTACTTCCTCAGAGTCGAATGAAGGGCCTCATTGCCAAAATCCCTAAGTATGCCTTTAAGATTGATCATCTTTATCAAGAACCACAACCTAAATGTTGACGCTCAATTACGAAATAAGTAACATCCCACAACTGAATTGTGTTGCATGTAGATATCCATGTCTGAATCAGGATTTAAAGCAACAAGGTGACTTGGACAGTTACCAGGGTCTTGATGGTCCTCAGTGACTTCAGCAGCCCTGTGAGCAGGTGTCTCCTCCTCTGATTGGCTAGGAGCCCCAGGCTGGCCTCGGTGAAGTCCTCCTTTGAAATACTCAGCTGCCTGGAACCAGGAAGTGACATCATGAAAAACATTTACCATCCTGGCACAGTTCTGTTAGAGTAGTCTCAAAATGCTTTGCAACTCTGACTGAATTGAAGTACAGGTAAACTTGTTGTACATGTACACAGTGGGAATGATATTAATTAGCAGGCTCAATGCTGAGGAATATTCAACCCTAAGCATCCCCAATGGAAGAGAACAAGCTTTGAGAAGGAGGGTGGGTCACATCTGAGTACTTACCTCCTAGCATTGGTGCAGATCACTGCAGCCAGCTGTAGATTGGTTTGTAATGACGTCACCCTCTCCAACTCCTGCAGAAAACAAGCGATCCATTCACATTGAGTGACCATTTTTTTACATTTTACATTTTAGTCATTTAGCAGACGCTCTTATCCAGAGCGACTTACAGTAGTGAATGCATACATTTCATACATTTTTCTCCGTACTGGTCCACCCAATCACAATTCACACAGCAACCAAAGTAACTCTTTCTTTAACAGTCCACTCCGCACATCGTAAAATGTTACGGTACAGTACAGAAGATAACAATTGAATTGAATGCTAGCTGGAATAGGACTGTGTATAATAAAGGGTTACTGTAACTTTTAAAGCCAGTTGAATTGTCTCTCATCTGCTCCAGTTTCCTGTGAGCCCCATCTGTCACTAATGGGGTGAATCAGGGAGAATCATTCCCCCACACAGGGTACCAAACGTTCTTCTGTTTCTCTTGCGTACCCCACTGTGACCCATGAGAAAACACCACACCACATTCTCCTCCATACATTGTCTCTATTCAGTACCAGTGCCTCACTGGCAAAGGCTTCAACATATCAACCCTACGGTGTGTGTTTGTGCATGAGTGTGTCATAATATCAAAAACACAAACATTCCGAGAGAAATGGAAGAGTTCTGTAAAGGAAAGAGGAAATGAGTGGTTTGGTTTTACATGGAAAAGGCCAACCAAACAGCGACCTCTCAAAGAATGAACATGCCCTCAGCTACTGGTGGATTCACTGAACAGTGATATTCTGACTTCTTTTATGAAGAGCCAGCTGTCATCGCCTTAAGGTGAGAGCGCACGCTAACTGACGTTATCTTAGGCGAACATAATTGGGGCTGGTCAACGACTCAAAGAGGCAGCATTCAGAGAAAGACAACACAACCCTGTTATGTTTTTTTTTTGTATGTATTTTCACAAAGAATACTGTCATGTTAAAAACAACTATTTGGTGAGGGAATACGAGGTGGAAAATTGATTCAGCGCAGTAGATAAAGGAGGGACAAACAGAGAGCAACGGCTCTTACGTCAGAACAGACGTCTAAAACAAACAATCCCATTCAAACTGGATAGAGAATAGCCTCCTGACTGGCTGGATCAGTTGACATAAAACAAGTCACAAACAACTCCTTGTTTAAGGGCATGGATGCTGTTAACCTCATGAAGTGAGGGACATATTAGGCCTACTACTACATGCAAGTGGACACGACTCAGGCTGTACCCAAACTAACCTCTCCCAGACCAACTGAATGACCATACACCATCAAACATAATGCAGATCCGTGTTGCCAGCAGAATCAGTCTCTGAGGCTTACTAGACATCTAAGTCTTTTACGTTTGTACTGCAATTCAGCTTTTAGCCGCAAATGTGTACAAGATCAAATAACCCTTATGCAGTAGAGTAGGCCTTACATGATGAGCAATAGAGTTGCAAGGACCGACATATCGTTGCCTGTAGTTGAACAGTATGAATGTAGTATTTTCAGAGCAAATTCAACAACCTCCATTACTAATGTTGAACAAATAGTGTCCTTGGACGTGCCCTTGCCCAAAGGGCGGAGTGGTCTAGTGGCAGCCCTGCTGAGTCACTGAGAATTAAGAACTAGTGACTCACCGCGGCACAGTCACATCATTAGTGAGACCGACCAGTAAGCCAAGTTTCTCGCTAATACCCAGGCCAGTGGCCCTAAATCCCATTGTAAAACCTGAAGCTAGCTACAGCTCTCGGGTCTCGCCTGCACCCCAATGGCAGCCAAGGTTAAGGCCTTAATCCCAGTGAATCATCAGAAAACTTCCTAGCATGACAATTAGGTTTTCAGTGGTATAATTTGTGTCTGTGAAAGAAGCAGCGTGTGTGGAATGCAAGCTAAATACAGAAAAACATCAGAAACTTATCGCACACACCTATACCGTACTTCCTGACTGAGCAAATGGAAGCCGTAGCCCAACACCCGGTCACATCACAGCCCATTTCGCTAGAATGGCTGAGACACACAGGCCGGCGAGGGGTCTCTACTATAGAGTTAACCATTTATACCATTTATACTATGGAGACAGATCTATTTAGCTCACCCAGCAGATCTGATAGAACATCCCCATCAGGTTACAGAGAGACAGAGACACACACACACACAGCAGCCTGGGCAATAATACATGACCTCTGCCCTATCTCCCACCTTCCCAGGAGTACACCTGTTCGTTAGCGAGCTGACAACCACAGCAGCGATTTTGTATTTTATTTATTTAACCTTTAACTAGGCAAGTCAGTTAAGAACAAATTCTAATTTACAATGACGGCCTAGGAACAGTGGGTTAACTGCCTTGTTCAGGGGCAGAACGACAGATTTTTACCTTGTCAGCTTTGACCTAGCAACCTTTCAGTTACTGGCCCAACGCTCTAACTGCCCCAAGCAGATACTGTATCTTCTCAAAACACAGTGGTGCAAAAGGCCAATTCAACCCCTCAAAATACTATGATATAGGTAGAAGTCATCCACAAGGACGACTGGGGTAATAATACATTTCTCAAGCGACCCAGGACCTGGGCGGAAATTGAAGATTATGAGATTTGATGGGAAGCAAATGACACTCGACGGGCTGTTCACCATTTGGCTGTACTTCTAAAGTGGTGGACTGCATCCCATTGGTGTAGTGGAGGGTATACGCAGGCATACGCCACATACCCACTTATTTTTCAGTGAGCATTGCGTATACTCACTTCTTAATCCCCACTGATATGTATCAAAGTAGTGTGGTGGAAGTACACGCCGTATCAATTAATAAGACAGATGGAACAGATCAGAATGTTCAGCTTAAAAATGTTGATTATTTCTTCACATTTTAGGCGCAGCAATGTGCACATGGCAGTAGGCCTACATTTTCATAGTGGGATTTTGGCTACAGGCTGCTATGAAGCAAGCTAAGACACACTTCATAATAGGAAGAAAAACGTCCAGGTTTCAAATAATTAAGGAACAGGAACAATATAGCAATGATGATAGGCCTAACCGTCTTCTGGTAGATGGAAAGGCTTTCCCAAAAACCTTCTCTATTAAATGTTTACTAGCTACATAGTAGCCTATCCCAACCTGTCAGAATGATATCATGATTATATGCATCAATCCAGAGGTAATTTCTTTTGCAAACTCCATCTCATGTGACAGAAACTGCTAACCAAACAACAGAGCTAGGTGTCTGCACATTTGAATTAAAAGGGTAAAAAAGTAATTTCTTAGATTTTTCCCAGACCTCAAAATGGTCTCCTGATGTGGTTCAAGCATTGTTGTGGAGTTAGAACATACGATTTTGTTGTTTTTCAATAAAAATGGTGACTTTGAGAGCAAAGACATGATTAAAAAAAAAAAAAACACTTAAAAGTCTAAATTACATTTCAATAGTAGGCCTACTATTAGCCTACTGCACAGTACAACTTGGGTTGGTCTACTATTAGCCTACTGCACAGTACAGCTTGGGTTGGTCTACTATTAGCCTACTGCACAGTACAGCTTGGGTTGGTCTACTATTAGCCTGCTGCACAGTACAGCTTGGGTTGGTCTACTATTAGCCTACTGCACAGTACAGCTTGGGTTGGTCTACTATTAGCCTACTGCACAGTACAGCTTGGGTTGGTCTACTATTAGCCACAGTACAGCTTGGGTAGGCTGACTGTGAAAGACTGATATGGGATACATCATTTTAGGTCATTCAGAGTGTATATCACTGTTTCTCATACAGTTTTCCACGCCAGGTGGGCTGTTAGAGACATTTTTGGCAACAATCAGGAGACATGAAGGTCATCCTCTGAGATGTTTGGACATAGTAACTGTTCTATATTCATGTATATTCATTCAACTTGCCCTCTAAATACACCTCTGCTGTTTTCAACCAAGATCTCAGCGATCACTGCCTCATTGCCTGCATCTGTAATGGGTCAGCGGTCAAACGACCTCCACTCATCACTGTCAAACGCTCCCTGAAACACTTCAGCGAGCAAGCCTTTCTAATCGACCTGGCCCGGGTATCCTGGAAGGATATTGACCTCGTCAGTAGAGGATGCCTGGTTATTTTTTTTAAACGCCTTCCTCTCCATCTTAAATAAGCATGCCCCATTCAAGAAATTTAGAACCAAGAACAGATATAGCCCTTGGTTCTCTCCAGACCAGACTGCCCTTAACCAACACAAAAACATCCTGTGGCGTTCTGCATTAGCATCGAACAGACCCGTGATATGCACATTTTCAGGGAAGTTAGAAACCAATATACACAGGCAGTTAGAAAAGCCAAGGCTAGCTTTTTCAAGCAGAAATTTGCTTCCTGCAACACAAACTCTAAAAAGTTCTGGGACACTGTAAAGTCCAGGGAGAATAAGCTGCCCACTGCACTGAGGATAGGAAACTCTGTCGCCACCTATAAATCCACTATAATTGAGAATTTCAATAAGCATTTTTCTACAGCTGGCCATGCTTTCCACCTGGCTACCCCTACCCCGGTCAACAGCACTGCACCCCCCACAGCTACTCGCCCAAGCCTTCCCCATTTCTCCTTCTCCCAAATCCAGTCAGCTGATGTTCTGAAAGAGCTGAAAAATCTGGACCCCTACAAATCAGCCGGGCTAGACAACCTAGAGCCTTTCTTTCTAAAATTATCTGCCGAAATTGTTGCAACCCCTATTACTAGCCTGTTCAACCTCTCTTTCGTGTCATCTGAGATTCCCAAAGATTGGAAAGCAGCTGCGGTCATCCCCCTCTTCAAAGGGGGGAACACTCTTGACCCAAACTGCTACAGACCTATATCTATCCTACCCTGCCTTTCTAAGGTCTTCGAAAGCCAAGTCAACAAACAGATTACCGACCATTTCGAATCCCACCGCACCTTCTCCGCTATGCAATCTGGTTTCAGAGCTGGTCATGGGTGCACCTCAGCCACGCTCAAAGTCCTAAACAATATCGTAACCGTCATCGATAAGAAAAAATACTGTGCTGCCGTATTCATTGACCTTGCCAAGGCTTTCGACTCTGTCAATCACCACATTATCTTTCAAAGGGTGTAAGATAGTTGTATGTTTGAAAAATTTGAATTTTGACATTTATTTGGTTTCAAATTTGCCGCTCTTGAAATGCACCTGCTGTTGATAGGGTGCACCACGGGTGGCACGCTAGCGTCCCACATAGCCCCAAGAGGTTAAGCAACAGCTGTCAGAGCAGCTCACAGATCACTGCACCTGTACATAGCCCATCTATAATTTAGCCCAAACAACTACCCCTCCCCTGCTGTATTTATTTATTTATTTTGCTCCTTTGCACCCCATTATTTCTACTTTGCACTTTTTTCCACTACAAATCTACCACTCCAGTGTTTTACTTGCTATATTGTTTTTACTTTGCCACCATGGCCTTTTTTGCCTTTACCTCCCTTATCTCACCTCATTTGCTCACATTGTATATAGACTTATTTTTCTACTGTATTATTGACTGTATGTTCGTTTTACTCCATGTGTAACTCTGTGTTGTTGTATGTGTCAAACTGCTTTGCTTTATCTTGGCCAGGTCGCAATTGTAAATGAGAACTTGTTCTAAACTTGCCTACCTGGTTAAATAAAGGTGAAATAAAATTTTAAAAATAAAGAAATGTATGCCACCGCCCCCAACACACTGCCTACACATTGCCCTGGATCCTGTCCCATTCAAATAAATGGTTGTATGTGTATGGGGGGAAATGTGACTGCTCAGAAAAATGTGTCTGCAATCAAAAATATGCACACACATACACACTCCGTTCTCCAATCTACCATCAAAGAAGAGCGAGAGTTCATGTTTAATTTACAGTTCCAAGTAGCTAGCTGCTCAATTTACCAAACTGCTCCAATGCCATCAAACTGAATCAGAATCACTTTTTTGGCCAATTACATTTACACAGGTGCTGCCAGCAGTAGACAATCTACAGACACACAGACAACATACACAATATAAATACAGTAAACATTAAAAAAATATATATATTTTATACATGACCCTAAGCATGATGGGATGTTAATTGCTTAATCAACTCGGGAACCACACGGGTGTAAGCACCTGCTTTAATACACTTTGTATCCCTCATTTACTCAACAGTTAACATTATTTTGGAAGTTACCTGTATCTATAGATGCAGAGGGAGGAATAGAGCACATAGTGCTGTTCAGAGGTGTACATAGTGCTAATGCAGTATAGTGCAGTTATTAGTATTACAGGTCATTGATGGAAAGGTGCAGTGATCGGCTCAACGCAGTCTATTACTCCCCATGAGCCCGATAGCCTGTTGGTGAGGGCCACAGCACCAACAGGGAAGACAAAGCACTAATAGCAACATCTATGGCGGGTAAGTGCTCGCACCGAAAAAATAATGAAAAACAACTGTCCAAGTCCATTTGATTCCTTTGTCAGCATTGTATTACCTGACAACGTATCGGGGGGTAATTCATTAGAATGCAGGCTATGACTCTGGTACCAATCTCTTTCTCCCTGACAATCTCCCGCTTTCTCAGACATTGGCTAGTTTGGCCACTCAATTATAGGGCTTCTGTTTTAAGTTGGCCGATAAGCATCGCGGTAGGGCAGCTCCCATTTTAAATCACCAATCCCGGTCATTCAACTATATATCAAGCTGTGATGGCTCCATCACATCTGGAGCCGAGGATAAGGTTCAGCCAACACCTCACGGCTTTAACAGACCCGCCTAGCCACTCTCAAAGGGCGACGAGGAGGGAGAAATGACATGTCAAGCAATCTTGCCTGAGACTTAAACTGACAGTTACCATGGATCCCCTAACATCACACTGTTGCTTCAGTATTGACTGGAGAGGCTGAAACACACAGAACACATCACGGGTGAATGGGCTGGCAGTTCCTGTCATGATAAATGTGGCACCCGCTGTATCAGTGTGACTGCAGGTGTCCGGGGTGTCGGCCTAACCACGACCCTGACCTTTGTGTCTGGCTATCCCCACAGGGGGAAGAGCAGAACCCACTCAGGACAAGCTACAGCAGCAGGACAGTGGGGGTCAAACAGCTCTCACCACATGACATCATGTCCACCACAGTCAGCATGCCATTTATCTACATCTAGACTATATCTCATTACTTACTATCACGCATAGCTAGACTACATATCACCATACAAACAATATACACAGCTCAAAAAAATAAAGGGAACACTTAAACAACACAATGTAACTCCAAGTCAATCACACTTCTGTGAAATCAAACTGTCCACTTAGGAAGCAACACTGATTGACAATAAATTTCAAATTATAGGCAATTAGCAAGACACCCCCAATAAAGGAGTGGTTCTGCAGGTGGTAACCACAGACCACTTCTCAGTTCCTATGCTTCCTGGCTGATGTTTTGGTCACTTTTGAATGCTGGCGGTGCTTTCACTCTAGTGGTAGCATGAGACGGAGTCTACAATCCACACAAGTGGCTCAGGTAGTGCAGCTCATCCAGGATGGCACATCAATGCGAGCTGTGGCAAGAAGGTTTGCTGTGTCTGTCAGCGTAGTGTCCAGAGCATGGAGGCGCTACCAGGAGACAGGCCAGTACATCAGGAGACGTGGAGGAGGCCGTAGGAGGGCAACAACCCAGCAGCAGGACCGCTACCTCCGCCTTTGTGCAAGGAGGAGCACTGCAAAATGACCTCCAGCAGGCCACAAATGTGCATGTGTCTGCTCAAACGGTCAGAAACAGACTCCATGAGGGTGGTATGAGGGCCCGACGTCCACAGGTGGGGGTTGTGCTTACAGCTAAACACCGTGCATGGACGTCTGGCATTTGCCTAGAGAACACCAAGATTGGCAAATTCGCCACTGGTGCCCTGTGCTCTTCACAGAAGAAAGCAGGTTCACACTGAGCACGTGACAGACGTGACAGAGTCTGGAGACGCCGTGGAGAACGTTCTGCTGCCTGCAACATCCTCCAGCATGACCGGTTTGGCGGTGGGTCAGTCATGGTGTGGGGTGGCATTTCTTTGGGGGGCCGCACAGCCCTCCATGTGCTCGCCAGATGTAGCCTGACTGCCATTAGGTACCGAGATGAGATCCTCAGACCCCTTGTGAGACCATATGCTGGTGCGGTTGGCCCTGGGTTCCTCCTAATGCAAGACAATGCTAGACCTCATGTGGCTGGAGTGTGTCAGCAGTTCCTGCAAGAGGAAGGCATTGATGCTATGGACTGGCCCGCACGTTCCCCAGACCTGAATCCAATTGAGCACATCTGGGACATCATGTCTCGCTCCATCCACCAACGCCACGTTGCACCAGAGACTGTCCAGGAGTTGGCGGATGCTTTAGTCCAGGTCTGGGAGGAGATCCCTCAGGAGACCATCCGCCACCTCATCAGGAGCATGCCCAGGCGTTGTAGGGAGGTCATACAGGCACGTGGAGGCCACACACACTACTGAGCCTCATTTTGACTTGTTTTAAGGACATTACATCAAAGTTGGATCAGCCTGTAGTGTGATTTTCCACTTAAATTTTGAGTGTGACTCCAAATCCAGACCTCCATGGGTTGATAAATTGGATTTCCATTGATTATTTGTGTGTGATTTTGTTGTCAGCACATTCAACTATGTAAAGAAAAAAGTATTTAATAAGATTATTTCATTCATTCAGATCTATGATGTGTTATTTTAGTGTTCCCTTTATTTTTTTGAGCAGTATATAATACCTACATAATATTATAGCTAGACTACATATCACCATACAAACAATATATAATACCTACATAATATTATAGCTAGACTACATATCACCATACAAACAATATATAATACCTACATAATATTATAGCTAGACTACATATCACCATACAAACAATATATAATACCTACATAATATTATAGCTAGACTACATATCACCATACAAACAATATATAATACCTACATAATATTATAGCTAGACTACATATCGCCATACAAACAATATATAATACCTACATAATATTATAGCTAGACTACATATCGCCATACAAACAATATATAATACCTACATAATATTATAGCTAGACTACATATCACCATACAAACAATATATAATACCTACATAATATTATAGCTAGACTACATATCACCATACAAACAATATATAATACCTACATAATATTATAGCTAGACTACATATCACCATACAAACAATATATAATACCTACATAACAATATAGCTAAACTACATATCACCATACAAATGATATAAAACCTAAATATTATAGCTAGACTACATATCGCCACACAAATTATATAACATAATACCTATACTACATATCGCCATACAAACGATATACCTAAATATTATAGCTAGACTACATATCGCCATACAAACGATATAATACCGATATAATATTGTCATAGGTAGGCTATATATCACCATACAAACAATATATAATACCTAAATAATATTATAGCATAGCTAGGCTACATAATCGCTATACAAAGTATATAACACCTATATAATATTACAGCATAGCTAGGCTATACACAGCCATACAAACAAAGTATATAATATAATAGCAGAGCTAGAGTATATAAGTGGAAACACTTATCTCCCTCACTGGCTTTAAGCACCAGCTGTCAGAGCAGCTCACAGATCACTGTACCTGTACATAGCCCATCTATAATTTAGCCCATACAACTACCCCTTCCCCTACTGTATTTATTTATTTATTTTGCTCCTTTGCACCCCATTATTTCTATTTCTACTTTGCACTTTCTTCCACTACAAATCTACAATTCCAGTGTTTTACTTGCTATATTGTATCTACTTTGCCTTGGCCTTTTTTGCCTTTACCTCCCTTATCTCACCTCATTTGCTCACACTGTATATAGACTTATTTTTCTACTGTATTATTGACTGTATGTTTGTTTTACTCCATGTGTAACTCTGTGTTGTTGTATGTGTCGAACTGCTTTGCTTTATCTTGGCCAGGTCGCAATTGTAAATGAGAACTTGTTCTCAACTTGCCTACCTGGTTAAATAAAGGTGAAATAAAAATAAAAAATAAATAAAAATATATAGCCATAGAATCTATATAATAACCATATAATATTTTAGGATAGCTAGGCTATATATAGACATACAAACTAATAATATTATAGCATAGCTAGGCTATACATAGCCAATCAAAACGATATAAAAGTTTTAAAAAATGTAATAGAAATGTTAGTACATTTCTTGAAAATCAATGTTAGAAACATCTTTATTTACATAAGTATTCACATCCGAAGTACCTTTGGCAGAGATAACAGCTTTGAGTCGTCTTGGGTATGTCTGTGTCAGCTTTGCACATCT
Organism: Salmo salar; assembly: GCF_965601325.2. Lineage (NCBI taxonomy): Eukaryota > Metazoa > Chordata > Actinopteri > Salmoniformes > Salmonidae > Salmo > Salmo salar. The sequence continues at coordinate 91,291,123 of NC_138304.1, read as the reverse complement.
GTATTTGGGGATTTTCTCCCATTATTCCTGGCAGATTTTCTCAAGCTCTGTTTAAGATAGATGGGGAGCAGTGGTGAACAGCAACCAAGTCTTTCCACAGATTTACAGTGGGATTCAAGTCTGGGCTTTGGCTGGGTCACTCAAGGACTAGAGGTCGACTGATTAATCGGAATGGCCGATTAATTAGGGGGATTTCAAGTTTTCATAACAATCTGAAATCGGTATTTTTGGAAGCCGATTTGGCCGATTTTTATATATTTTTTTACCTTTATTTAACTAGGCAAGTCAGTTAAGAATACATTCTTATTTTCAATGACGGCCTAGGAACGGTGGGTTAACTGCCTTGTTCAGGGGCAGAACGACAGATTTTTACCTTGTCAGCTCGGGGATTCAATCTTGCAACCTTACGGTTAACTAGTCCAACGCTCTAACCACCTGCTTTACATTGCACTCCACGAGGAGCCTGCCTGTTACGCGAATGCAGTAAGAAGCCAAGGTAAGTTGCTAGCTAGAATTAAACTTATCTTATAAAAAACAATCAATCATTCATAATCAGTAGTTAACTACACATGGTTGATGATATTATTAGTTTATCTAGCTTGTCCTGCGTTGCATATAATCGCTTAGGTACACGTTGCTCCAACCATAAACATCAATGCATTTCTTAAAATCAATACACAAGTATATATTTTTAAACCTGCATATTTAGTTAATATTGTCTGCTAACATGAATTTCTTTTAACTAGGGAAAATGTGTCAGGGTATATGCAGCAGTTTGGGCCGCCTGGCTCGTTGCGAACTGTGAAGACTATTTCTTCCTGATAAAGACAGCCGACTTCGCCAAACGGGGGATCATTTAACAAAAGCGCATTTGCCAAAAAAGCACAATCGTGGCACGACTGTACCTAACCATAAACATCAATGCCTTCCTTAAAATCAATACACAGAAGTATATATTTTTAAACCTGCATATTTAGCTAAAAGAAATCCAGGTTAGCAGGCAATATTAACCAGGTGAAATTGTGTCATTTTGCATTCATTGCACGCAGAATCAGGATCTTTGCAACAGTTTGGGCCGCCTGGCTCGTTGCGAACTAATTTGTCAGAATTTTACGTAATTATGACATAACATTGAAAGTTGTGCAATGTAACAGGAATATTTAGACTTAGGGATGCCACCCGTTAGATAAATACGGAACGGTTCCGTATTTCACTGACAGGAAAAACATTTTGTTTTCGAGATGATAGTTTCCAGATTCGACCATATTAATGACCTAAGGCTCGTATTTCTGTGTGTTATTATGTTATAATTAAGTCTATGATTTGATAGAGCAGTCTGACTGAGCGGTGGTAGGCAGCATCAAGCTCGTAAGCGTTCATTCAAACAGCCCTTTCGTGCGTTTGCCAGCAGCCCTTCGCAATGCATTGCGCTGTTTATGACTTCAAGCCTATCAACTCCCAAGATTAGGCTGGTGTAACCGATGTGAAATGGCTAGCTAGTTAGCCGGGTGCGCGCTAATAGCGTTTCAAAACGTCACTCGCTCTGAGACTTGGAGTAGTTGTTTCCCTTGCTCTACATGGGTAATGCTGCTTCGAGAGTGGCTATTGTCGATGTGTTCCCGGTTTGAGCCCAGGTAGGAGCGAGGAGAGGGACGGAAGCTATACTGTTACACTGGCAATACTAAAGTGCCTATAAGAACATCCAATAGTCAAAGGTATATGAAATACAAATCGTATAGAGAGTCCTATAATAGTCCTATAATTCCTATAATAACTACAACCTAAACCTTCTTACCTGGGAATATTGAAGACTCATGTTAAAAGGAACCAAAAGCTTTCATATGTTCTCATGTTCTGAGCAAGGAACTTAAACGTTAGCTTTTTTACATGGCACATATTGCACTTTTACTTTCTTCTCTAACACTTTGTTTTTGCATTATTTAAACCAAACTGAACATGTTTCATTATTTATTTGAGGCTAAATTGATTTTATTGATGTATTATATTAAGTTAAAATAAGTGTTCCTTCAGTATTGTTGTAATTGTCATTATTACAAATATATACATTTTTAAAAAATACAAATAATAATAATAATAATAATTTTTAAAAAATAAAAAAATTTGCCCGATTAATTGGTATCGGCTTTTTTGGGGACCTCCAATAATCGGTATCGGAGTTGAAAAATCATAATCGGTCGACCTCTATCAAGGACTTCCCATTAGTTCTCAAGCAATTCAAGCGTTGCTTTGGCTGTATGATTGGAGTCATTGCCTTGGTGGAATGTAAATCTTCGCCCCAGTCTAAGGTCGTTTGCACTCGAAGCAGGTTCTCATAAACGATTTGGCTCCATTCAATGACAGATGAGCTGTGCCTGTCTTTCTCCAGGACATTGCACTTTGCATTCAGACCAGAGTAAAATTTGTTTCATCAGACCACATCGTTTTTATCTTATGCTCTCAGAGTCTTTCACGTCATGCTGTCATGTGCCTTTTTCTCAGGAGTGGGTTCCGTCTGGCTACTCTCCCATACTAGCTAACCAACAACTGAATGTATTTGAGAGACAAAAAGTGCAACTTAATTTATGTTTTCAATAGAAATTGGAGATGAAATAGTTGACATGTTGTCAGCATTCTAAGCCAACTGTCAGTTTTGCCCCATAGTTGAGCATGTTTTTGTTGCTAAACAACCAACCTGTCTATAAGGCAAACGCAGTATGTCATATATCTTTTTCTATTTTTTTTATTTAACATTTATTTAACGAGGCAAGTCAGTTAACAACAAATTCTTATTTACAATGACGGCCCAGGAAAAGTGGGTTAACTGCCTTGTTCAGGGGAAGAACGACAGATTTTTACCTTGTCAGCTCGGGGATTCGATCCAACAACCTTTCGGTTACTTGCCCAACGCTCTAACCACTAGGCTACCTGCCGCCCCGTAATGGTAATGCCGGTATTTTCCACATTACCTCCTTTGGCATGACTGATTGACAGTTGATATCAATCAGCGTAAATAAACACTGGAAGAGTTTGGGTGAGACTTTAAAATGTATACAGTGTCAGGAAAGGAGGAAGGAAAAAGAATGAAGAAAGCATACCTTGACATAGGACGGCTGTTTTTCCAGGATAAGATCGGCAACTTTTTTGGAAACCTACAGAGCGAGGACAAAAAAAATAACCCAGTCAGATGCTTGTAAATGCCATCCCACCTGAGAAAAACGGTTATCATACTATGGTAGAGCATGGAGAAAGAATAGCTGGCTTTGGTGCCTGTATCTAAAACATAAGTCTTTAACCAAGAGGATTCTCACAATGTGGAATATCTGTATTGTTGATCAAACCGAGACTGAATTAGCCTACACTTTACTACGAGACTGAATTAGCCTTCACTTTACTACGAGACTGAACTAGCCTTCACTTTACTACGAGACTGAATTAAATCTACACTTTACTACGAGACTGAATTAAATCTATACTTTACTACGAGACTGAATTAAATCTATACTTTACTACGAGACTGAATTAAATCTATACTTTACTACTAGACTGAATTAAATCTATACTTTACTACGAGACTGAATTAAATCTATACTTTACTACGAGACTGAATTAAATCTATACTTTACTACTAGACTGAATTAAATCTATACTTTACTACTAGACTGAATTAAATCTATACTTTACTACTAGACTGAATTAAATCTATACTTTACTACGAGACTGAATTAAATCTATACTTTACTACGAGACTGAATTAAATCTATACTTTACTACGAGACTGAATTAAATCTATACTTTACTACGAGACTGAATTAAATCTATACTTTACTACGAGACTGAATTAAATCTATACTTTACTACGAGACTGAATTAAATCTATACTACTAGACTGAATTAAATCTATACTACTAGACTGAATTAAATCTATACTACTAGACTGAATTAAATCTATACTACTAGAGTGAATTAAATCTATACTACTAGACTGAATTAAATCTATACTACTAGACTGAATTAAATCTATACTACTAGACTGAATTAAATCTATACTACTAGACTGAATTAAATCTATACTACTAGACTGAATTAAATCTATAATTTACTACGAGACTGAATTATATCTATACTTTACTACTAGACTGAATTAAATCTATACTTTACTACTAGACTGAATTAAATCTATACTTTACTACTAGACTGAATTAAATCTATACTTTACTACGAGACTGAATTAAATCTATACTTTACTACGAGACTGAATTAAATCTATACTTTACTACGAGACTGAATTAAATCTATACTTTACTACGAGACTGAATTATATCTATACTTTACTACGAGACTGAATTAAATCTATACTTTACTACGAGACTGAATTAAATCTATACTTTACTACTAGACTGAATTAAATCTATACTACTAGACTGAATTAAATCTATACTACTAGACTGAATTAAATCTATACTACTAGACTGAATTAAATCTATACTACTAGACTGAATTAAATCTATACTACTAGACTGAATTAAATCTATACTACTAGACTGAATTAAATCTATAATTTACTACGAGACTGAATTATATCTATACTTTACTACTAGACTGAATTAAATCTATACTTTACTACGAGACTGAATTAAATCTATACTTTACTACTAGACTGAATTAAATCTATACTTTACTACTAGACTGAATTAAATCTATACTTTACTACTAGACTGAATTAAATCTATACTTTACTACTAGACTGAATTAAATCTATACTTTACTACTAGACTGAATTAAATCTATACTTTACTACTAGACTGAATTAAATCTATACTTTACTACGAGCCTGAATTATATCTATACTTTACTACGAGACTGAATTCAATCTATAATTTACTACTAGCTACTTAAGAATAGCCTATTGTGTGTTGTACAGTATGTGCTGTACTCTATGTAACATTGGCATTATTCAAATATTGTGTGTATCATAGTCTTCATTGGTGTTTTCTGAGAAGCAAGGCCTAAAGGACAGAAAAGGTCAATGTTGCATTGATGAAATAAGAAATGTAACATCCCCTGTAGAAATAACTACCAGGTTGGGTTAACTACCAGGTTGTAGAAATATCTACCAGGTTGGGTTAACTACCAGGTTGTAGAAATAACTACCAGGTTGGGTTAATTTAACCCTGGACTAAATCATGCCAACACTCTCACACAGCATGCTGTATTTACTCAGTAGAAGAAGCCATGATTGTGCACCTACACAACACGACATACTCACAATAAATACACAAGGGACAGACTTGCCACCTAGCTACACATAGCCTAGTTCGTTGTGGATAGCATCCGACTTATAACACATTTAGGGCAAGGCTGTAGTGGGGATAACACACACAGACACACACAGCTAGGAACATAATGTTCCAGAGCGTTGTCGATGCTCAGTACACAGCTCCACAGTGAGGGGGAGCTGATATATTGCTGTACGGAGACGGAGGGGGGGTGTAAGGGAGCTAACTGGAGCCCTGAACAGAACAGATGGTCGGATTGTTCAGCTGCTACACTTGCTTGCTCAACTGTGTGTGTGTGTGTGTGTGTGTGTGAGAGAGAGTGAGAGAGAGAGAGAGAGAAGAGAGAGAAGAGAGAGAGAAGAGAGAGAGAGAGAGAAGAGAGAGAGGAGAGAGAGAGAGAAGAGAGAGGAGAGAGAGAGAGAAGAGAGAGAAGAGAGAGAGGAGAGAGAGAGAAGAGAGAGGAGAGAGAGAGGAGAGAGAGAGAAGAGAGAGAGAGGAGAGAGAGAGAGGAGAGAGAGAGAAGAGAGAGAGAGGAGAGAGAGGAGAGAGAGAGAGGAGAGAGAGGAGAGAGAGGAGAGAGAGGAGAGAGAGGAGAGAGAGAGGAGAGAGAGAGAGAAGAGAGAGGAGAGAGAGAGAGAGGAGAGAGAGAGAGAAATAATGAATGTGAGATGGAGAGTTGGAGGGGATAGCCTCTGAAATCAACCATATTTTTTGAAATAAAAAAAACTAGAAACCATACTAATACCTTTATGAGGTTATAAAAAGCAAAGATGACTGTTTGTAAGATGAGTACATGCGTGTGTACATGCTTGGGAAACAAGTTCTGTGCCAGGGGTCTATGCTTTTTACAAGGAGCACGTGTGCGCCTAAATTGGAAAAATGTTGGCACACCCAAAGAAATGTAGGAGCACAATGAACAATATTTGAGGTAATAAAGCTAGAATCCTTCATTTTTCTAGGCGCACTGGTGCTCCTAAATTAAAATTACAGATCGCACAGCAAAATATTTAGACGCATAGCAGTGGTTCAGTGTGAGGAATCACAGCACTTACAGCACAACACCAGTCCCATTTGGGATCCAGAGAAAGGGCTCATCCCTGGTACAGAGACCCTTCTCTTCACTCAAACACAATTCACTCAAAAAACACATCCATATCATCAATAAGCAGCAGTGTGGAAAAGACCCAATCACCTGCAGGGGCCCACACCACCACACAGATTAGCCCGCCCATCACCTGTGATCTGACAGAGCCCAACGGCGAGGTATAATTCACATGTAATTGACTGGGATGCAGAGCGGAGTTAATAGCCCAATTTTCTGGCTTCACGCCCCATGCATTTTAGCTAAGAGCTGTCAATCAGAAAGACTACTAGGTAGCAGTAAGAAATGGCACCCTATTCACCATATAGTGTGCACTACTTTTGACCAGAGCCCTATGAGTCCTGATCAAAAGTAGTTCACTATATATATGGCGTAGGGTGCCATTTTGGACGCAGTCTACTGTAAGTGTTCTTCACCAGCTGCAGTTAGGGGTCTAAAAGCCAACAGCCAATCACATCGAATTCAGAAAGACAATCAACCAGTCATCGCCCTCGGTTTGTAGCCCAAAGGTATAGACCGTGAAGCTGGACAGAAACAGTGGGCGTTAAGTTAGCCTATACCCGTTAGCCTATACCACTGCAGCATCCTAACATAACTCAATCATACACTGAGTGAGACGTTTCTATGTCAACAAATTTGACACACTAAAAGGTGTAAAGGAACATGTTGATTTCGTGCAGAGCCGTGGTTGTAACACTCCCCGGTACATGTCACATACAACTACCCACCACAATCAGAGACAGGGGCTCAATGTCCACCCTTTCCATTACTTATCCTACCTGCCTGTCTCCCCATCTCATTTCCTTACTGCCTGAATAAAACTAAATGTTGATTTCTCTCATGTACTAAATCCATTCTTTGAGAATTTGAGAGTTCCATCTGAGGTCTGTGATGCTAAGTGTCAGAGAGGCAGGGAGTGAAGTGGATCATTTCAATTTCTCTTATTACCTAAATGGCACAACACCAGCCCTAGTGATTTCATAGCCAGCCTACTTTACCAGTACTGCACCAAATGAGGTTTCTATAGTTCGTTAAGGGGAGACAGACAGTGGTGATGTACTGTATATCAAGCAGCTAAGTAAACACGGTGGCCATCTAAAAAAATACTTTCTACATCCCAAATAGAATAATATCACCTAAATCCCTCAACTCTGGACCTGAAAGTCAGCTATTGTTCCCCTGCAATCGAGTACTGATTTAGACCTGGGACACTAGGTGACCTCAGAGGTAAGAGTTGAATACCCCGGGACTATATGGTGAATAATATCATAGCCTATTCCGCAAAAGTAGTGTACTGTGTAGGGAATAGGATGTCATTTAGGACACAGGAGAGCATGAAACCCAGGAAGAGTCCTTGTCAATATCAATGAGTGAGCTGGATCAATTCCCCCCCCCCCGCCGGCCCCTTCCTCCTCCTAATACACCGGGATCAATACACACCGCCAGCCCCTTCCTCCTCCTAATACACCTGGATCAATAAACACCGCCGGCCCCTTCCTCCTCCTAATACACCTGGATCAATACACACCACCGGCCCCGTCCTCCTCCTAATACACCTGGATCAATACATACCACCGGCCCCTTCCTCCTCCTAATACACCTGGATCAATACGTACCGCCGGCCCCTTCCTCCTCCTAATACACCTGGATCAATACACACCACCGGCCCCTTCCTCCTCCTAATACACCTGGATCAATACACACCGCCGGCCCCTTCCTCCTCCTAATACACCTGGATCAATACACACCGCCGGCCCTTTCCTCCTCCTAATACACCTGGATCAATACATACCGCCGGCCCCTTCCTCCTCCTAATACACCTGGATCAATACATACCGCCGGCCCCTTCCTCCTCCTAATACACCTAGATCAATACATACCGCCGGCCCCTTCCTCCTCCTAATACACCTGGATCAATACACACCGCCGGCCCTTTCCTCCTCCTAATACACCTGGATCAATACATACCGCCGGCCCCTTCCTCCTCCTAATACACCTGGATCAATACACACCGCCGGCCCTTTCCTCCTCCTAATACACCTGGATCAATACACACCGCCGGCCCCTTTCTCCTCCTAATACACCTGGATCAATACACACCTCCGGCCCCTTCCTCCTCCTAATACACCTGTATCAATACACACCGCCGGCCCCTTCCTCCTCCTAATACACCTGGATCAATACACACCTCCGGCCCCTTCCTCCTCCTAATACACCTGTATCAATACACACCGCCGGCCCCTTCCTCCTCCTAATACACCTGGATCAATACATACCGCCGGCCCCTTCCTCCTCCTAATACACCTGGATCAATACACACCGCCGGCCCCTTTCTCCTCCTAATACACCTGGATCAATACACACCTCCGGCCCCTTCCTCCTCCTAATACACCTGGATCAATACACACCGCCGGCCCCTTCCTCCTCCTAATACACCTGGATCAATACACACCGCCTGCCCCTTCCTCCTCCTAATACACCTGGATCAATACACACCGCCGGCCCCTTCCTCCTCCTAATACACCTGGATCAATACACACCGCCGGCCCCTTCCTCCTCCTAATACACCTGGAACAATACATACCGCCGGCCCCTTCCTCCTCCTAATACACCTGGAACAATACATACCGCCGGCCCCTTCCTCCTCCTAATACACCTGGAACAATACATACCGCCGGCCCCTTCCTCCTCCTAATAAACCTGGATCAATACATACCGCCGGCCCCTTCCTCCTCCTAATACACCTGGAATAATACATACGCCTGCCCCTTCCTCCTCCTAATACACCTGGATCAAAACATACCGCCGGCCCCTTCCTCCTCCTAATACACCTGGATCAATTCTGCCGGCCCCTTCCTCCTCCTAACACACCTGGATCAATTCTTCCCCCCCCCCCCCCCCCCCGCCGGCCCCTTCCTCCGCCTAATACACCTGGATCAATACATACCGCCGGCCCCTTCCTCCTCCTAATACACCTGGATCAATACACACCGCCGGCCCCTTTCTCCTCCTAATACACCTGGATCAATACACACCTCCGGCCCCTTCCTCCTCCTAATACACCTGGATCAATACACACCGCCGGCCCCTTCCTCCTCCTAATACACCTGGATCAATACACACCGCCTGCCCCTTCCTCCTCCTAATACACCTGTATCAATACACACCGCCGGCCCCTTCCTCCTCCTAATACACCTGGATCAATACATACCGCCGGCCCCTTCCTCCTCCTAATACACCTGGATCAATACACACCGCCGGCCCCTTTCTCCTCCTAATACACCTGGATCAATACACACCTCCGGCCCCTTCCTCCTCCTAATACACCTGGATCAATACACACCGCCGGCCCCTTCCTCCTCCTAATACACCTGGATCAATACACACCGCCTGCCCCTTCCTCCTCCTAATACACCTGGATCAATACACACCGCCGGCCCCTTCCTCCTCCTAATACACCTGGATCAATACACACCGCCGGCCCCTTCCTCCTCCTAATACACCTGGAACAATACATACCGCCGGCCCCTTCCTCCTCCTAATACACCTGGAACAATACATACTGCCGGCCCCTTCCTCCTCCTAATAAACCTGGATCAATACATACCGCCGGCCCCTTCCTCCTCCTAATACACCTGGAATAATACATACGCCTGCCCCTTCCTCCTCCTAATACACCTGGATCAAAACATACCGCCGGCCCCTTCCTCCTCCTAATACACCTGGATCAATTCTGCCGGCCCCTTCCTCCTCCTAACACACCTGGATCAATTCTCCCCCCCCCCCCCCCCCCCCGCCGGCCCCTTCCTCCGCCTAATACACCTGGATCAATACATACCGCCGGCCCCTTCCTCCTCCTAATACACCTGGATCAATACACACCGCCGGCCCTTTCCTCCTCCTAATACACCTGGATCAATACACACCGCCGGCCCTTTCCTCCTCCTAATACACCTGGATCAATACATACCGCCGGCCCCTTCCTCCTCCTAATACACCTGGATCAATACATACCGCCGGCCCCTTCCTCCTCCTAATACACCTGGATCAATACACACCGCCGGCCCCTTTCTCCTCCTAATACACCTGGATCAATACACACCTCCGGCCCCTTCCTCCTCCTAATACACCTGGCTCAATACACACCGCCGGCCCCTTCCTCCTCCTAATACACCTGGATCAATACACACCGCCTGCCCCTTCCTCCTCCTAATACACCTGTATCAATACACACCGCCGGCCCCTTCCTCCTCCTAATACACCTGGATCAATACATACCGCCGGCCCCTTCCTCCTCCTAATACACCTGGATCAATACACACCGCCGGCCCCTTTCTCCTCCTAATACACCTGGATCAATACACACCTCCGGCCCCTTCCTCCTCCTAATACACCTGGATCAATACACACCGCCGGCCCCTTCCTCCTCCTAATACACCTGGATCAATACACACCGCCTGCCCCTTCCTCCTCCTAATACACCTGGATCAATACACACCGCCGGCCCCTTCCTCCTCCTAATACACCTGGATCAATACACACCGCCGGCCCCTTCCTCCTCCTAATACACCTGGAACAATACATACCGCCGGCCCCTTCCTCCTCCTAATACACCTGGAACAATACATACCGCCGGCCCCTTCCTCCTCCTAATAAACCTGGATCAATACATACCGCCGGCCCCTTCCTCCTCCTAATACACCTGGAATAATACATACGCCTGCCCCTTCCTCCTCCTAATACACCTGGATCAAAACATACCGCCGGCCCCTTCCTCCTCCTAATACACCTGGATCAATTCTGCCGGCCCCTTCCTCCTCCTAACACACCTGGATCAATTCTCCCCCCCCCCCCCCCCCCCCCCCCCGCCGGCCCCTTCCTCCGCCTAATACACCTGGATCAATACATACCGCCGGCCCCTTCCTCCTCCTAATACACCTGGATCAATACACACCACCGGCCCCTTCCTCCTCCTAATACACCTGGATCAATACACACCGCCGGCCCCTTCCTCCTCCTAATACACCTGGATCAATACAGACCTCCGGTCCCTTCCTCCTCCTAATACACCTGGATCAATACACACCGCCGGCCCCTTCCTCCTCCTAATACACCTGGATCAATACACACCGCCGGCCCCTTCCTCCTCCTAATACACCTGGATCAATACACACCGCCGGCCCCTTCCTCCTCCTAATACACCTGGATCAATACACACCGCCGGCCCCTTCCTCCTCCTAATACACCTGGATCAATACACACCGCCGGCCCCTTCCTCCTCCTAATACACCTGGATCAATACACACCGCCTGCCCCTTCCTCCTCCTAATACACCTGGATCAATACACACCGCCGGCCCCTTCCTCCTCCTAATACACCTGGATCAATACATACCGCCGGCCCCTTCCTCCTCCTAATACACCTGGATCAATACACACCGCCGGCCCCTTTCTCCTCCTAATACACCTGGATCAATACACACCTCCGGCCCCTTCCTCCTCCTAATACACCTGGATCAATACACACCGCCGGCCCCTTCCTCCTCCTAATACACCTGGATCAATACACACCGCCTGCCCCTTCCTCCTCCTAATACACCTGGATCAATACACACCGCCGGCCCCTTCCTCCTCCTAATACACCTGGATCAATACACACCGCCTGCCCCTTCCTCCTCCTAATACACCTGGATCAATACACACCGCCTGCCCCTTCCTCCTCCTAATACACCTGGATCAATACATACCGCCGGCCCCTTCCTCCTCCTAATACACCTGGAACAATACATACCGCCGGCCCCTTCCTCCTCCTAATACACCTGGAACAATACATACCGCCGGCCCCTTCCTCCTCCTAATAAACCTGGATCAATACATACCGCCGGCCCCTTCCTCCTCCTAATACACCTGGAATAATACATACGCCTGCCCCTTCCTCCTCCTAATACACCTGGATCAAAACATACCGCCGGCCCCTTCCTCCTCCTAATACACCTGGATCAATTCTGCCGGCCCCTTCCTCCTCCTAACACACCTGGATCAATTCTCCCCCCCCCCCCCCGCCGGCCCCTTCCTCCGCCTAATACACCTGGATCAATACACACCGCCGGCCCCTTCCTCCTCCTAATACACCTGGATCAATTCCCCACCCCCCGCCGGCCCCTTCCTCCTCCTAATACACCTGGATCAATACACACCACCGGCCCCTTCCTCCTCCTAATACACCTGGATCAATACACACCGCCGGCCCCTTCCTCCTCCTAATACACCTGGATCAATACAGACCTCCGGTCCCTTCCTCCTCCTAATACACCTGGATCAATACACACCGCCGGCCCCTTCCTCCTCCTAATACACCTGGATCAATACACACCGCCGGCCCCTTCATCCTCCTAATACACCTGGATCAATACACACCGCCGGCCCCTTCCTCCTCCTAATACACCTGGATCAATACATACCGCCTGCCCCTTCCTCCTCCTAATACACCTGGATCAATACATACCACCGGCCCCTTCCTCCTCCTAATACACCTGGATCAATACATTCCTCCGGCCCCTTCCTCCTCCTAATACACCTGGATCAATTTCCCCCCCGCCGGCCCCTTCCTCCTCCTAATACACCTGGATCAATACACACCGCCGGCCCGTTCCTCCTCCTAATACACCTGGATCAAAACATACCGCCTGCCCCTTCCTCCTCCTAATACACCTGGATCAATACATACCGCCGGCCCCTTCCTCCTCCTAATACACCTGGATCAATACATACCGCCGGCCCCTTCCTCCTCCTAATACACCTGGATCAATACACACCGCCTGCCCCTTCCTCCTCCTAATACACCTGGATCAATACATACGCCTGCCCCTTCCTCCTCCTAATACACCTGGATCAATACACACCGCCGGCCCCTTCCTCCTCCTAATACACCTGGATCAATACACACCGCCTGCCCCTTCCTCCTCCTAATACACCTGGATCAATACATACCGCCGGCCCCTTCCTCCTCCTAATACACCTGGATCAATACACACCGCCGGCCCCTTCCTCCTCCTAATACACCTGGATCAATACATACCGCCGGCCCCTTCCTCCTCCTAATACACCTGGATCAATACACACCGCCGGCCCCTTCCTCCTCCTAATACACCTGGATCAATACACACCACCGGCCCCTTCCTCCTCCTAATACACCTGGATCAATACACACCACCGGCCCCTTCCTCCTCCTAATAAACCTGGATCAATACATACCGCAGCCCCTTCCTCCTCCTAATACACCTGGATCAATACACACCACCGGCCCCTTCCTCCTCCTAATACACCTGGATCAATACATACCGCCGGCCCCTTCCTCCTCCTAATACACCTAGATCAATTCCCCTCCCACCGGCCCCTTCCTCCTCCTAATACACCTGGATCAATACACACCACCGGCCCCTTCCTCCTCCTAATAAACCTGGATCAATACATACCGCGGCCCCTTCCTCCTCCTAATACACCTGGATCAATACACACCACCGGCCCCTTCCTCCTTCTAATACACCTGGATCAATACATACCGCGGCCCCTTCCTCCTCCTAATACACCTGGATCAATACATACCGCCGGCCCCTTCCTCCTCCTAATACACCTAGATCAATTCCCCTCCCGCCGGCCCTTTCCTCCTCCTAATACACCTGGATCAATACATACTGCCGGCCCCTTCCTCCTCCTAATACACCTGGATCAATACATACCGCCGGCCCCTTCCTCCTCCTAATACACCTGGATCAATTCCCCCCCCGCCAGCCCCTTCCTCCTCCTAATACACCTGGATCAATACACACCGCCGGCCCCTTCCTCCTCCTAATACACCTGGATCAATACATACCGCCTGCCCCTTCCTCCTCCTAATACACCTGGATCAATACACACCGCCGGCCCCTTCCTCCTCCTAATACACCTGGATCAATACACACCGCCGGCCCCTTCCTCCTCCTAATACACCTGGATCAATACACACCGCCGGCCCCTTCCTCCTCCTAATACACCTGGATCAATACACACCGCCTGCCCCTTCCTCCTCCTAATACACCTGGATCAATACACACCGCCGGCCCCTTCCTCCTCCTAATACACTTGGATCAATACACACCGCCGGCCCCTTCCTCCTCCTAATACACCTGGATCAATACACACCGCCGGCCCCTTCCTCCTCCTAATACACCGGGATCAATACACACCGCTGGCCCCTTCCTCCTCCTAATACACCTGGATCAATACACACCGCCGGCCCCTTCCTCCTCCTAATACACCTGGATCAATACACACAGCCGGCCCCTTCCTCCTCCTAATACACCTGGATCAATACATTCCTCCGGCCCCTTCCTCCTCCTAATACACCTGGATCAATTTCCCCCCCGCCGGCCCCTTCCTCCTCCTAATACACCTGGATCAATAAATACTGCAGGCCCCTTCCTCCTCCTAATACACCTGGATCAATACATACCACCGGCCCCTTCCTCCTCCTAATACACCTGGATCAATACACACCACCGGCCCCTTCCTCCTCCTAATATACCTGGATCAATACATACCGCCGGCCCCTTCCTCCTCCTAATACACCTGGATCAATACACACCGCCGGCCCCTTCCTCCTCCTAATACACCTGGATCAATACACACTGCCGGCCCCTTCCTCCTCCTAATACACCTGGATCAATACATACCACCGGCCCCTTCCTCCTCCTAATACACCTGGATCAATGCACACCGACGGCCCCTTCCTCCTCCTAATACACCTGGATCAATACATACCGCCGGCCCTTTCCTCCTCCTAATACACCTTGATCAATACATACCGCCGGCCACTTCCTCCTCCTAATACACCTGGATCAATACACACCACCGGCCCCTTCCTCCTCCTAATACACCTGGATCAATACACACCACCGGCCCTTTCCTCCTGCTAATACACCTGGATCAATACACACCACAGGCCCCTTCCTCCTCCTAATACACCTGGATCAATACATACCGCCGGCCCTTTCCTCCTCCTAATACACCTTGATCAATACATACCGCCGGCCACTTCCTCCTCCTAATACACCTGGATCAATACACACCACCGGCCCCTTCCTCCTCCTAATACACCTGGATCAATACATACCGCCGGCCCCTTCCTCCTCCTAATACACCTGGATCAATTCCCCCCCCCGCCGGCCCCTTCCTCCTCCTTATACACCTGGATCAATACACACCGCCGGCCACTTCCTCCTCCTAATACAGCTGTATCAATACATACGCCTACCCCTTCCTCCTCCTAATACACCTGGATCAAAACATACCGCCTGCCCCTTCCTCCTCCTAATACACCTGTATCAATACACACCGCCGGCCCCTTCCTCCTCCTAATACACCTGGATCAATACACACCGCCGGCCCCTTCCTCCTCCTAATACACCTGGATCAATACACACCGCCTGCCCCTTCCTCCTCCTAATACACCTGGATCAATAGACACCACCGGCCCCTTCCTCCTCCTAATACACCTGGATCAATACACACCACCGGCCCCTTCCTCCTCCTAATACACCTGGATCAATACACACCGCCGGCCCCTTCCTCCTCCTTATACACCTGGATCAATACACACTACCGGCCCCTTCCTCCTCCTAATACACCTGGATCAATACATACTGCCGGCCCCTTCCTCCTCCTAATACACTTGGATCAATACACACCGCCGGCCCCTTACTCCTCCTAATACACCTGGAACAAGACACACCACCGGCCACTTCCTCCTCCTAATACACCTGGATCAATACATACGCCTGCAACTTCCTCCTCCTAATACACCTGGATCAATACACACCGCCTGCCCCTTCCTCCTCCTAATACACCTGGATCAATACATACCGCCGGCCCCTTCCTCCTCCTAATACACCTGGATCAATACATACCGCCGGCCCCTTCCTCCTCCTAATACACCTGGATCAATACATACCGCCGGCCCTTTCCTCCTCCTAATACACCTGGATCAATACATACTGCCGGCCCCTTCCTCCTCCTAATACACCTGGATCAATACATACGCCTGCCCCTTCCTCCTCCTAATACACCTGGATCAAAACATACCGCCTGCCCCTTCCTCCTCCTAATACACCTGGATCAATACATAGCGCCTGTCCCTTCCTCCTCCTAATACACCTGGATCAATACACACCGCCGGCCCCTTTCTCCTCCTAATACACCTGGATCAATACATACCGCCGGCCGCTTCATCCTCCTAATACACCTGGATCAATACATACCGCCGGCCCCTTCCTCTTCCTAATACACCTGGATCAATACACACCGCCAGCCCCTTCATCCTCCTAATACACCTGGATCAATACACACCGCCGGCCCCTTCCTCCTCCTAATACACCTTGATCAATACATACCGCCGGCCACTTCCTCCTCCTAATACACCTGGATCAATACACACCACCGGCCCCTTCCTCCTCCTAATACACCTGGATCAATACATACCGCCGGCCCCTTCCTCCTCCTAATACACCTGGATCAATTCCCCCCCCGCCGGCCCCTTCCTCCTCCTTATACACCTGGATCAATACACACCGCCGGCCACTTCCTCCTCCTAATACACCTGTATCAATACATACGCCTGCCCCTTCCTCCTCCTAATACACCTGGATCAAAACATACCGCCTGCCCCTTCCTCCTCCTAATACACCTGTATCAATACACACCGCCGGCCCCTTCCTCCTCCTAATACACCTGGATCAATACACACCGCCGGCCCCTTCCTCCTCCTAATACACCTGGATCAATACACACCGCCTGCCCCTTCCTCCTCCTAATACACCTGGATCAATAGACACCACCGGCCCCTTCCTCCTCCTAATACACCTGGATCAATACACACCACCGGCCCCTTCCTCCTCCTAATACACCTGGATCAATACATACCGCCGGCCCCTTCCTACTCCTTATACACCTGGATCAATAGACACCACCGGCCCCTTCCTCCTCCTAATACACCTGGATCAATAGACACCACCGGCCCCTTCCTCCTCCTAATACACCTGGATCAATACACACTACCGGCCCCTTCCTCCTCCTAATACACCTGGATCAATACATACCGCCGGCCCCGTCCTCCTCCTAATACACTTGGATCAATACACACCGCCGGCCCCTTCCTCCTCCTAATACACCTGGATCAATACATACGCCTGCCCCTTCCTCCTCCTAATACACCTGGATCAAAACATACCGCCGGCCCCTTCCTCCTCCTAATACACCTGGATCAATACACACCGCCTGCCCCTTCCTCCTCCTAATACACCTGGATCAATACACACCGCCGGCCACTTCCTCCTCCTAATACACCTGGATCAAGACACACCGCCGGCCCCTTCCTCCTCCTAATACACCTGGATGAATACACACCGCCGGCCCCTTCCTCCTCCTAATACACCTGGATCAATACAGACCTCCGGTCCCTTCCTCCTCCTAATACACCTGGATCAATACACACCGCCGGCCCCTTCCTCCTCCTAATACACCTGGATCAATACACACCGCCGGCCCCTTCCTCCTCCTAATACACCTGGATCAATACACACCGCCGGCCCCTTCCTGGATCAATACATACCGCCGGCCCCTTCCTCCTCCTAATAAACCTGGATCAATACATACCACCGGCCCCTTCCTCCTCCTAATACACCTGGATCAAGACACACCGCCGGCCCCTTCCTCCTCCTAATACACCTGGATAAATACACACCGCCGGCCCCTTCCTCCTCCTAATACACTGGATCAATACACACCGCCTGCCCCTTCCTCCTCCTAATACACCTGGATCAAGACACACCACCGGCCACTTCCTCCTCCTAATACACCTGGATCAATACATACGCCTGCAACTTCCTCCTCCTAATACACCTGGATCAATACACACCGCCTGCCCCTTCCTCCTCCTAATACACCTGGATCAATACATACCGCCGGCCCCTTCCTCCTCCTAATACACCTGGATCAATACATACCGCCGGCCCTTTCCTCCTCCTAATACACCTGGATCAATACATACTGCCGGCCCCTTCCTCCTCCTAATACACCTGGATCAATACATACGCCTGCCCCTTCCTCCTCCTAATACACCTGGATCAAAACATACCGCCTGCCCCTTCCTCCTCCTAATACACCTGGATCAATACATAGCGCCTGTCCCTTCCTCCTCCTAATACACCTGGATCAATACACACCGCCGGCCCCTTTCTCCTCCTAATACACCTGGATCAATACATACCGCCGGCCGCTTCATCCTCCTAATACACCTGGATCAATACATACCGCCGGCCCCTTCCTCTTCCTAATACACCTGGATCAATACACACCGCCAGCCCCTTCATCCTCCTAATACACCTGGATCAATACACACCGCCGGCCCCTTCCTCCTCCTAATACACCTTGATCAATACATACCGCCGGCCACTTCCTCCTCCTAATACACCTGGATCAATACACACCACCGGCCCCTTCCTCCTCCTAATACACCTGGATCAATACATACCGCCGGCCCCTTCCTCCTCCTAATACACCTGGATCAATTCCCCCCCCGCCGGCCCCTTCCTCCTCCTTATACACCTGGATCAATACACACCGCCGGCCACTTCCTCCTCCTAATACACCTGTATCAATACATACGCCTGCCCCTTCCTCCTCCTAATACACCTGGATCAAAACATACCGCCTGCCCCTTCCTCCTCCTAATACACCTGTATCAATACACACCGCCGGCCCCTTCCTCCTCCTAATACACCTGGATCAATACACACCGCCGGCCCCTTCCTCCTCCTAATACACCTGGATCAATACACACCGCCTGCCCCTTCCTCCTCCTAATACACCTGGATCAATAGACACCACCGGCCCCTTCCTCCTCCTAATACACCTGGATCAATACACACCACCGGCCCCTTCCTCCTCCTAATACACCTGGATCAATACATACCGCCGGCCCCTTCCTACTCCTTATACACCTGGATCAATAGACACCACCGGCCCCTTCCTCCTCCTAATACACCTGGATCAATAGACACCACCGGCCCCTTCCTCCTCCTAATACACCTGGATCAATACACACTACCGGCCCCTTCCTCCTCCTAATACACCTGGATCAATACATACCGCCGGCCCCGTCCTCCTCCTAATACACTTGGATCAATACACACCGCCGGCCCCTTCCTCCTCCTAATACACCTGGATCAATACATACGCCTGCCCCTTCCTCCTCCTAATACACCTGGATCAAAACATACCGCCGGCCCCTTCCTCCTCCTAATACACCTGGATCAATACACACCGCCTGCCCCTTCCTCCTCCTAATACACCTGGATCAATACACACCGCCGGCCACTTCCTCCTCCTAATACACCTGGATCAAGACACACCGCCGGCCCCTTCCTCCTCCTAATACACCTGGATGAATACACACCGCCGGCCCCTTCCTCCTCCTAATACACCTGGATCAATACAGACCTCCGGTCCCTTCCTCCTCCTAATACACCTGGATCAATACACACCGCCGGCCCCTTCCTCCTCCTAATACACCTGGATCAATACACACCGCCGGCCCCTTCCTCCTCCTAATACACCTGGATCAATACACACCGCCGGCCCCTTCCTGGATCAATACATACCGCCGGCCCCTTCCTCCTCCTAATAAACCTGGATCAATACATACCACCGGCCCCTTCCTCCTCCTAATACACCTGGATCAAGACACACCGCCGGCCCCTTCCTCCTCCTAATACACCTGGATAAATACACACCGCCGGCCCCTTCCTCCTCCTAATACACTGGATCAATACACACCGCCTGCCCCTTCCTCCTCCTAATACACCTGGATCAATACACACCGCCTGCCCCTTCCTCCTCCTAATACACCTGGATCAATACACACCACCGGCCCCTTCCTCCTCCTAATACACCTGGATTATACACCTCACCGGCCCCTTCCTCCTCCTAATACACCTGGATCAATACATACGCCTGCCCCTTCCTCCTCCTAACACACCTGGATCAATACACACAGCCTGCCCCTTCCTCCTCCTAATACACCTGGATCAATACACACCGCCGGCCCCTTCCTCCTCCTAACACACCTGGATCAATACACACAGCCTGCCCCTTCCTCCTCCTAATACACCTGGATCAATACACACCGCCTGCCCCTTCCTCCTCCTAATACACCTGGATCAATACACACCACCGGCCCCTTCCTCCTCCTAATACACCTGGATTATACACCTCACCGGCCCCTTCCTCCTCCTAATACACCTGGATCAATACATACGCCTGCCCCTTCCTCCTCCTAACACACCTGGATCAATACACACAGCCTGCCCCTTCCTCCTCCTAATACACCTGGATCAATACACACAGCCTGCCCCTTCCTCCTCCTAATACACCTGGATCAATACATACCGCCTGCCCCTTCCTGCTCCTTATACACCTGGATCAATACAGACCTCCGGCCCTTTCCTCCTCCTAATACACCTGGATCAATACACACCGCCGGCCCCTTCCTCCTCCTAATACACCTGGATCAATACACACCGCCGGCCCCTTCCTCCTCCTAATACACCTGGATCAATACACACCGCCGGCCCCTTCCTCCTCCTAATACACCTGGATCAATACACACCGCCGGCCCCTTCCTCCTCCTAATACACCTGGATCAATACGTACCGCCGGCCCCTGCCTCCTCCTAATACACCTGGATCAATACACACCGCCGGCCCCTTCCTCCTCCTAATACACCTGGATCAATACATACCGCCGGCCCTTTCCTCCTCCTAATACACCTGGATCAGTACACACCGCCGGCCACTTCCTCCTCCTAATACACCTGGATCAAAACATACCGCCTGCCCCTTCCTCCTCCTAATACACCTGGATCAATACATACCGCCGGCCCCTTCCTCCTCCTAATACACCTGGATCAAAACATACCGCCTGCCCCTTCCTCCTCCTAATACACCTGGATCAATACATACCGCCGGCCCCTTCCTCCTCCTAATACACCTGGATCAATACATACCGCCGGCCCTTTCCTCCTCCTAATACACCTGGATCAATACATACTGCCGGCCCCTTCCTCCTCCTAATACACCTGGATCAATACATACGCCTGCCCCTTCCTCCTCCTAATACACCTGGATCAAAACATACCGCCTGCCCCTTCCTCCTCCTAATACACCTGGATCAATACATACCGCCTGTCCCTTCCTCCTCCTAATACACCTGGATCAATACACACCGCCGGCCCCTTCCTCCTCCTAATACACCTGGATCAATACATACCGCCGGCCGCTTCATCCTCCTAATACACCTGGATCAATACACACCGCCGGCCCCTTCCTCCTCCTAATACACCTGGATCAATACACACCGCCAGCCCCTTCATCCTCCTAATACACCTGGATCAATACACACCGCCGGCCCCTTCCTCCTCCTAATACACCTTGATCAATACATACCGCCGGCCACTTCCTCCTCCTAATACACCTGGATCAATACACACCACCGGCCCCTTCCTCCTCCTAATACACCTGGATCAATACATACCGCCGGCCCCTTCCTCCTCCTAATACACCTGGATCAATTCCCCCCCCCGCCGGCCCCTTCCTCCTCCTTATACACCTGGATCAATACACACCGCCGGCCACTTCCTCCTCCTAATACACCTGTATCAATACATACGCCTGCCCCTTCCTCCTCCTAATACACCTGGATCAATACATACCGCCTGCCCCTTCCTCCTCCTAATACACCTGTATCAATACACACCGCCGGCCCCTTCCTCCTCCTAATACACCTGGATCAATACACACCGCCGGCCCCTTCCTCCTCCTAATACACCTGGATCAATACACACCGCCGGCCCCTTCCTCCTCCTAATACACCTGGATCAATACACACCACCGGCCCCTTCCTCCTCCTAATACACCTGTATCAATACACACCGCCGGCCCCTTCCTCCTCCTAATACACCTGGATCAATACACACCGCCGGCCCCTTCCTCCTCCTAATACACCTGGATCAATACACACCGCCGGCCCCTTCCTCCTCCTAATACACCTGGATCAATACATACGCCTGCCCCTTCCTCCTCCTAATACACCTGGATCAAAACATACCGCCTGTACCTTCCTCCTCCTAATACACCTGGATCAATACATACCGCCTGTCCCTTCCTCCTCCTAATACACCTGGATCAATACACACCGCCGGCCCCTTCCTCCTCCTAATACACCTGGATCAATACACACCGCCAGCCCCTTCATCCTCCTAATACACCTTGATCAATACATACCGCCGGCCACTTCCTCCTCCTAATACACCTGGATCAATACACACCACCGGCCCCTTCCTCCTCCTAATACACCTGGATCAATACATACCGCCGGCCCCTTCCTCCTCCTAATACACCTGGATCAATTCCCCCCCCCGCCGGCCCCTTCCTCCTCCTTATACACCTGGATCAATACACACCGCCGGCCACTTCCTCCTCCTAATACACCTGTATCAATACATACGCCTGCCCCTTCCTCCTCCTAATACACCTGGATCAATACACACCGCCGGCCCCTTCCTCCTCCTAATACACCTGGATCAATACACACCGCCGGCCCCTTCCTCCTCCTAATACACCTGGATCAATACACACCGCCTGCCCCTTCCTCCTCCTAATACACCTGGATCAATACATACCGCCGGCCCCTTCCTCCTCCTTATACACCTGGATCAATACACACTACCGGCCCCTTCCTCCTCCTAATACACTTGGATCAATACACACCGCCGGCCCCTTCCTCCTCCTAATACACCTGGATCAAGACACACCGCCGGCCCCTTCCTCCTCCTAATACACCTGGATCAATACACACCGCCGGCCCCTTCCTCCTCCTAATACACCTGGATCAATACACACCGCCGGCCCCTTCCTCCTCCTAATACACCTGGATCAATACACACCGCCGGCCCCTTCCTGGATCAATACACACCGCCGGCCCCTTCCTCCTCCTAATACACCTGGATGAATACACACCGCCGGCCCCTTCCTCCTCCTAATACACCTGGATCAATACACACCGCCGGCCCCTTCCTCCTCCTAATACACCTGGATCAATACACACCGCCGGCCCCTTCCTCCTCCTAATACACCTGGATCAATACACACCGCCGGCCCCTTCCTGGATCAATACATACCGCCGGCCCCTTCCTCCTCCTAATACACCTGGATCAATACATACCACCGGCCCCTTCCTCCTCCTAATACACCTGGATCAATACACACCGCCGGCCCCTTCCTCCTCCTAATACAACTGGATAAATACACACCGCCGGCCCCTTCCTCCTCCTAATACACTGGATCAATACACACCGCCTGCCCCTTCCTCCTCCTAATACACCTGGATCAATACACACCGCCTGCCCCTTCCTTCTCCTAATACACCTGGATCAATACACACCACCGGCCCCTTCCTCCTCCTAATACACCTGGATTATACACCTCACCGGCCCCTTCCTCCTCCTAATACACCTGGATCAATACATACGCCTGCCCCTTCCTCCTCCTAACACACCTGGATCAATACACACAGCCTGCCCCTTCCTCCTCCTAATACACCTGGATCAATACACACCGCCGGCCCCTTCCTCCTCCTAATACACCTGGATCAATACACACCGCCGGCCCCTTCCTCCTCCTAATACACCTGGATCAATACACACCACCGGCCCCTTCCTCCTTCTAATACACCTGGATCAATACATACCGCGGCCCCTTCCTCCTCCTAATACACCTGGATCAATACATACCGCCGGCCCCTTCCTCCTCCTAATACACCTAGATCAATTCCCCTCCCGCCGGCCCTTTCCTCCTCCTAATACACCTGGATCAATACATACCGCCGGCCCCTTCCTCCTCCTAATACACCTGGATCAATACATACCGCCGGCCCCTTCCTCCTCCTAATACACCTGGATCAATTCCCCCCCCCGCCGGCCCCTTCCTCCTCCTAATACACCTGGATCAATACACACCGCCGGCCCCTTCCTCCTCCTAATACACCTGGATCAATACATACCGCCTGCCCCTTCCTCCTCCTAATACACCTGGATCAATACACACCGCCGGCCCCTTCCTCCTCCTAATACACCTGGATCAATACACACCGCCGGCCCCTTCCTCCTCCTAATACACCTGGATCAATACACACCGCCTGCCCCTTCCACCTCCTAATACACCTGGATCAATACATACCGCCGGCCCCTTCCTCCTCCTTATACACCTGGATCAATACACACTACCGGCCCCTTCCTCCTCCTAATACACTTGGATCAATACACACCGCCGGCCCCTTCCTCCTCCTAATACACCTGGATCAAGACACACCGCCGGCCCCTTCCTCCTCCTAATACACCTGGATCAATACACACCGCCGGCCCCTTCCTCCTCCTAATACACCTGGATCAATACACACCGCCGGCCCCTTCCTCCTCCTAATACACCTGGATCAATACACACCGCCGGCCCCTTCCTGGATCAATACACACCGCCGGCCCCTTCCTCCTCCTAATACACCTGGATGAATACCCCTTGCCGGCACCTTCCTCCTCCTAATACACCTGGATCAATACAGACCTCCGGTCCCTTCCTCCTCCTAATACACCTGGATCAATACACACCGCCGGCCCCTTCCTCCTCCTAATACACCTGGATCAATACACACCGCCGGCCCCTTCCTCCTCCTAATACACCTGGATCAATACACACCGCCGGCCCCTTCCTGGATCAATACATACCGCCGGCCCCTTCCTCCTCCTAATACACCTGGATCAATACATACCACCGGCCCCTTCCTCCTCCTAATACACCTGGATCAATACACACCGCCGGCCCCTTCCTCCTCCTAATACAACTGGATAAATACACACCGCCGGCACCTTCCTCCTCCTAATACACTGGATCAATACACACCGCCTGCCCCTTCCTCCTCCTAATACACCTGGATCAATACACACCGCCTGCCCCTTCCTTCTCCTAATACACCTGGATCAATACACACCACCGGCCCCTTCCTCCTCCTAATACACCTGGATCAATACATACGCCTGCCCCTTCCTCCTCCTAACACACCTGGATCAATACACACAGCCTGCCCCTTCCTCCTCCTAATACACCTGGATCAATACACACCGCCGGCCCCTTCCTCCTCCTAATACACCTGGATCAATACACACCGCCGGCCCCTTCCTCCTCCTAATACACCTGGATCAATACACACCACCGGCCCCTTCCTCCTTCTAATACACCTGGATCAATACATACCGCGGCCCCTTCCTCCTCCTAATACACCTGGATCAATACACACCGCCGGCCCCTTCCTCCTCCTAATACACCTGGATCAATACACACCGCCGGCCCCTTCCTGGATCAATACACACTGCCGGCCCCTTCCTCCTCCTAAAACACCTGGATGAATACCCCTTGCCGGCCCCTTCCTCCTCCTAATACACCTGGATCAATACACACCGCCGGCCCCTTCCTCCTCCTAATACACCTGGATCAATACATACCGCCGGCCCCTTCCTCCTCCTAATACACCTGGATCAATACATACCACCGGCCCCTTCCTCCTCCTAATACACCTGGATCAATACACACCGCCGGCCCCTTCCTCCTCCTAATACAACTGGATAAATACACACCGCCGGCCCCTTCCTCCTCCTAATACACTGGATCAATACACACCGCCTGCCCCTTCCTCCTCCTAATACACCTGGATCAATACACACCGCCTGCCCCTTCCTTCTCCTAATACACCTGGATCAATACACACCACCGGCCCCTTCCTCCTCCTAATACACCTGGATTATACACCTCACCGGCCCCTTCCTCCTCCTAATACACCTGGATCAATACATACGCCTGCCCCTTCCTCCTCCTAACACACCTGGATCAATACACACAGCCTGCCCCTTCCTCCTCCTAATACACCTGGATCAATACACACCGCCGGCCCCTTCCTCCTCCTAATACACCTGGATCAATACACACTGCCGGCCCCTTCCTCCTCCTAATACACCTGGATCAATACACACCACCGGCCCCTTCCTCCTTCTAATACACCTGGATCAATACATACCGCGGCCCCTTCCTCCTCCTAATACACCTGGATCAATACATACCGCCGGCCCCTTCCTCCTCCTAATACACCTAGATCAATTCCCCTCCCGCCGGCCCTTTCCTCCTCCTAATACACCTGGATCAATACATACCGCCGGCCCCTTCCTCCTCCTAATACACCTGGATCAATACATACCGCCGGCCCCTTCCTCCTCCTAATACACCTGGATCAATTCCCCCCCCGCCGGCCCCTTCCTCCTCCTAATACACCTGGATCAATACACACCGCCGGCCCCTTCCTCCTCCTAATACACCTGGATCAATACATACCGCCTGCCCCTTCCTCCTCCTAATACACCTGGATCAATACACACCGCCGGCCCCTTCCTCCTCCTAATACACCTGGATCAATACACACCGCCGGCCCCTTCCTCCTCCTAATACACCTGGATCAATACACACCGCCGGCCCCTTCCTCCTCCTAATACACCTGGATCAATACACACCGCCTGCCCCTTCCTCCTCCTAATACACCTGGATCAATACACACCGCCGGCCCCTTCCTCCTCCTAATACACTTGGATCAATACACACCGCCGGCCCCTTCCTCCTCCTAATACACCTGGATCAATACACACCGCCGGCCCCTTCCTCCTCCTAATACACCGGGATCAATACACACCGCCGGCCCCTTCCTCCTCCTAATACACCTGGATCAATACAGACCTCCGGCCCCTTCCTCCTCCTAATACACCTGGATCAATACACACCGCCGGCCCCTTCCTCCTCCTAATACACCTGGATCAATACACACCGCCGGCCCCTTCCTCCTCCTAATACACCTGGATCAATACACACCGCCGGCCCCTTCCTCCTCCTAATACACCTGGATCAATACACACAGCCGGCCCCTTCCTCCTCCTAATACACCTGGATCAATACATTCCTCCGGCCCCTTCCTCCTCCTAATACACCTGGATCAATTTCCCCCCTGCCGGCCCCTTCCTCCTCCTAATACACCTGGATCAATAAATACTGCAGGCCCCTTCCTCCTCCTAATACACCTGGATCAATACATACCACCGGCCCCTTCCTCCTCCTAATACACCTGGATCAATACATACCACCGGTCCCTTCCTCCTCCTAATACACCTGGATCAATGCACACCGACGGCCCCTTCCTCCTCCTAATACACCTGGATCAATACATACCGCCGGCCCTTTCGTCCTCCTAATACACCTTGATCAATACATACCGCCGGCCACTTCCTCCTCCTAATACACCTGGATCAATACACACCACCGGCCCCTTCCTCCTCCTAATACACCTGGATCAATACACACCACCGGCCCTTTCCTCCTGCTAATACACCTGGATCAATACACACCACAGGCCCCTTCCTCCTCCTAATACACCTGGATCAATACATACCGCCGGCCCTTTCCTCCTCCTAATACACCTTGATCAATACATACCGCCGGCCACTTCCTCCTCCTAATACACCTGGATCAATACACACCACCGGCCCCTTCCTCCTCCTAATACACCTGGATCAATACATACCGCCGGCCCCTTCCTCCTCCTAATACACCTGGATCAATTCCCCCCCCCCCGCCGGCCCCTTCCTCCTCCTTATACACCTGGATCAATACACACCGCCGGCCACTTCCTCCTCCTAATACAGCTGTATCAATACATACGCCTGCCCCTTCCTCCTCCTAATACACCTGGATCAAAACATACCGCCTGCCCCTTCCTCCTCCTAATACACCTGTATCAATACACACCGCCGGCCCCTTCCTCCTCCTAATACACCTGGATCAATACACACCGCCGGCCCCTTCCTCCTCCTAATACACCTGGATCAATACACACCGCCTGCCCCTTCCTCCTCCTAATACACCTGGATCAATAGACACCACCGGCCCCTTCCTCCTCCTAATACACCTGGATCAATACACACCACCGGCCCCTTCCTCCTCCTAATACACCTGGATCAATACACACCGCCGGCCCCTTCCTCCTCCTTATACACCTGGATCAATACACACTACCGGCCCCTTCCTCCTCCTAATACACCTGGATCAATACATACTGCCGGCCCCTTCCTCCTCCTAATACACTTGGATCAATACACACCGCCGGCCCCTTCCTCCTCCTAATACACCTGGATCAAGACACACCGCCGGCCACTTCCTCCTCCTAATACACCTGGATCAATACATACGCCTGCAACTTCCTCCTCCTAATACACCTGGATCAATACACACCGCCTGCCCCTTCCTCCTCCTAATACACCTGGATCAATACATACCGTCGGCCCCTTCCTCCTCCTAATACACCTGGATCAATACATACCGCCGGCCCTTTCCTCCTCCTAATACACCTGGATCAATACATACTGCCGGCCCCTTCCTCCTCCTAATACACCTGGATCAATACATACGCCTGCCCCTTCCTCCTCCTAATACACCTGGATCAAAACATACCGCCTGCCCCTTCCTCCTCCTAATACACCTGGATCAATACACACCGCCTGCCCCTTCCTCCTCCTAATACACCTGGATCAATACATAGCGCCTGTCCCTTCCTCCTCCTAATACACCTGGATCAATACACACCGCCGGCCCCTTTCTCCTCCTAATACACCTGGATCAATACATACGCCTGCCCCTTCCTCCTCCTAATACACCTGGATCAAAACATACCGCCGGCCCCTTCCTCCTCCTAATACACCTGGATCAATACACACCGCCTGCCCCTTCCTCCTCCTAATACACCTGGATCAATACACACCGCCGGCCACTTCCTCCTCCTAATACACCTGGATCAAGACACACCGCCGGCCCCTTCCTCCTCCTAATACACCTGGATGAATACACACCGCCGGCCCCTTCCTCCTCCTAATACACCTGGATCAATACAGACCTCCGGTCCCTTCCTCCTCCTAATACACCTGGATCAATACACACCGCCGGCCCCTTCCTCCTCCTAATACACCTGGATCAATACACACCGCCGGCCCCTTCCTCCTCCTAATACACCTGGATCAATACACACCGCCGGCCCCTTCCTGGATCAATACATACCGCCGGCCCCTTCCTCCTCCTAATAAACCTGGATCAATACATACCACCGGCCCCTTCCTCCTCCTAATACACCTGGATCAAGACACACCGCCGGCCCCTTCCTCCTCCTAATACACCTGGATGAATACACACCGCCGGCCCCTTCCTCCTCCTAATACACCTGGATCAATACAGACCTCCGGTCCCTTCCTCCTCCTAATACACCTGGATCAATACACACCGCCGGCCCCTTCCTCCTCCTAATACAACTGGATAAATACACACCGCCGGCCCCTTCCTCCTCCTAATACACTGGATCAATACACACCGCCTGCCCCTTCCTCCTCCTAATACACCTGGATCAATACACACCGCCTGCCCCTTCCTCCTCCTAATACACCTGGATCAATACACACCACCGGCCCCTTCCTCCTCCTAATACACCTGGATTATACACCTCACCGGCCCCTTCCTCCTCCTAATACACCTGGATCAATACATACGCCTGCCCCTTCCTCCTCCTAACACACCTGGATCAATACACACAGCCTGCCCCTTCCTCCTCCTAATACACCTGGATCAATACACACCGCCGGCCCCTTCCTCCTCCTAACACACCTGGATCAATACACACAGCATGCCCCTTCCTCCTCCTAATACACCTGGATCAATACACACCGCCTGCCCCTTCCTCCTCCTAATACACCTGGATCAATACACACCACCGGCCCCTTCCTCCTCCTAATACACCTGGATTATACACCTCACCGGCCCCTTCCTCCTCCTAATACACCTGGATCAATACATACGCCTGCCCCTTCCTCCTCCTAACACACCTGGATCAATACACACAGCCTGCCCCTTCCTCCTCCTAATACACCTGGATCAATACACACAGCCTGCCCCTTCCTCCTCCTAATACACCTGGATCAATACATACCGCCTGCCCCTTCCTGCTCCTTATACACCTGGATCAATACAGACCTCCGGCCCTTTCCTCCTCCTAATACAACTGGATCAATACACACCGCCGGCCCCTTCCTCCTCCTAATACACCTGGATCAATACACACCGCCGGCCCCTTCCTCCTCCTAATACACCTGGATCAATACGTACCACCGGCCCCTGCCTCCTCCTAATACACCTGGATCAATACACACCGCCGGCCCCTTCCTCCTCCTAATACACCTGGATCAATACATACCGCCGGCCCTTTCCTCCTCCTAATACACCTTGATCAGTACACACCGCCGGCCACTTCCTCCTCCTAATACACCTGGATCAAAACATACCGCCTGCCCCTTCCTCCTCCTAATACACCTGGATCAATACATACCGCCGGCCCCTTCCTCCTCCTAATACACCTGGATCAAAACATACCGCCTGCCCCTTCCTCCTCCTAATACACCTGGATCAATACATACTGCCGGCCCCTTCCTCCTCCTAATACACCTGGATCAATACATACCGCCGGCCCTTTCCTCCTCCTAATACACCTGGATCAATACATACTGCCGGCCCCTTCCTCCTCCTAATACACCTGGATCAATACATACGCCTGCCCCTTCCTCCTCCTAATACACCTGGATCAAAACATACCGCCTGCCCATTCCTCCTCCTAATACACCTGGATCAATACATACCGCCTGTCCCTTCCTCCTCCTAATACACCTGGATCAATACACACCGCCGGCCCCTTCCTCCTCCTAATACACCTGGATCAATACATACCGCCGGCCGCTTCATCCTCCTAATACACCTGGATCAATACACACCGCCGGCCCCTTCCTCCTCCTAATACACCTGGATCAATACACACCGCCAGCCCCTTCATCCTCCTAATACACCTGGATCAATACACACCGCCGGCCCCTTCCTCCTCCTAATACACCTTGATCAATACATACCGCCGGCCACTTCCTCCTCCTAATACACCTGGATCAATACACACCACCGGCCCCTTCCTCCTCCTAATACACCTGGATCAATACATACCGCCGGCCCCTTCCTCCTCCTAATACACCTGGATCAATTCCCCCCCCCGCCGGCCCCTTCCTCCTCCTTATACACCTGGATCAATACACACCGCCGGCCACTTCCTCCTCCTAATACACCTGTATCAATACATACGCCTGCCCCTTCCTCCTCCTAATACACCTGGATCAATACATACCGCCTGCCCCTTCCTCCTCCTAATACACCTGTATCAATACACACCGCCGGCCCCTTCCTCCTCCTAATACACCTGGATCAATACACACCGCCGGCCCCTTCCTCCTCCTAATACACCTGGATCAATACACACCGCCGGCCCCTTCCTCCTCCTAATACACCTGGATCAATACACACCACCGGCCCCTTCCTCCTCCTAATACACCTGTATCAATACACACCGCCGGCCCCTTACTCCTCCTAATACACCTGGATCAATACACACCGCCGGCCCCTTCCTCCTCCTAATACACCTGGATCAATACACACCGCCGGCCCCTTCCTCCTCCTAATACACCTGGATCAATAAATACTGCAGGCCCCTTCCTCCTCCTAATACACCTGGATCAAAACATACCGCCTGTACCTTCCTCCTCCTAATACACCTGGATCAATACATACCGCCTGTCCCTTCCTCCTCCTAATACACCTGGATCAATACACACCGCCGGCCCCTTCCTCCTCCTAATACACCTGGATCAATACACACCGCCAGCCCCTTCATCCTCCTAATACACCTTGATCAATACATACCGCCGGCCACTTCCTCCTCCTAATACACCTGGATCAATACACACCGCCGGCCCCTTCCTCCTCCTAATACACCTGGATCAATACATACCGCCGGCCCCTTCCTCCTCCTAATACACCTGGATCAATTCCCCCCCCCGCCGGCCCCTTCCTCCTCCTAATACACCTGGATCAATACATACCGCCGGCCCCTTCCTCCTCCTAATACACCTGGATCAATTCCCCCCCCCGCCGGCCCCTTCCTCCTCCTTATACACCTGGATCAATACACACCGCCGGCCACTTCCTCCTCCTAATACACCTGTATCAATACATACGCCTGCCCCTTCCTCCTCCTAATACACCTGGATCAATACACACCGCCGGCCCCTTCATCCTCCTAATACACCTGGATCAATACACACCGCCGGCCCCTTCCTCCTCCTAATACACCTGGATCAATACACACCGCCTGCCCCTTCCTCCTCCTAATACACCTGGATCAATACATACCGCCGGCCCCTTCCTCCTCCTTATACACCTGGATCAATACACACCACCGGCCCCTTCCTCCTCCTAATACACCTGGATCAATACACACCACCGGCCCCTTCCTCCTCCTAATACACCTGGATCAATACATACCGCCGGCCCCTTCCTCCTCCTAATACACCTGGATCAATTCCCCCC
Source organism: Salmo salar (assembly GCF_965601325.2). Lineage (NCBI taxonomy): Eukaryota > Metazoa > Chordata > Actinopteri > Salmoniformes > Salmonidae > Salmo > Salmo salar. The sequence goes on along the minus strand of NC_138304.1, from coordinate 91,258,074 downwards.
CCCGCCGGCCCCTTCCTCCTCCTTATACACCTGGATCAATACACACCGCCGGCCACTTCCTCCTCCTAATACACCTGTATCAATACATACGCCTGCCCCTTCCTCCTCCTAATACACCTGGATCAATACATACCGCCTGCCCCTTCCTCCTCCTAATACACCTGTATCAATACACACCGCCGGCCCCTTCCTCCTCCTAATACACCTGGATCAATACACACCGCCAGCCCCTTCCTCCTCCTAATACACCTGGATCAATACACACCACCGGCCCCTTCCTCCTCCTAATACACCTGTATCAATACACACCGCCGGCCCCTTACTCCTCCTAATACACCTGGATCAATACACACCGCCGGCCCCTTCCTCCTCCTAATACACCTGGATCAATACACACCGCCGGCCCCTTCCTCCTCCTAATACACCTGGATCAATAAATACTGCAGGCCCCTTCCTCCTCCTAATACACCTGGATCAAAACATACCGCCTGTACCTTCCTCCTCCTAATACACCTGGATCAATACATACCGCCTGTCCCTTCCTCCTCCTAATACACCTGGATCAATACACACCGCCGGCCCCTTCCTCCTCCTAATACACCTGGATCAATACACACCGCCAGCCCCTTCATCCTCCTAATACACCTTGATCAATACATACCGCCGGCCACTTCCTCCTCCTAATACACCTGGATCAATACACACCGCCGGCCCCTTCCTCCTCCTAATACACCTGGATCAATACATACCGCCGGCCCCTTCCTCCTCCTAATACACCTGGATCAATTCCCCCCCCCGCCGGCCCCTTCCTCCTCCTAATACACCTGGATCAATACATACCGCCGGCCCCTTCCTCCTCCTAATACACCTGGATCAATTCCCCCCCCCGCCGGCCCCTTCCTCCTCCTTATACACCTGGATCAATACACACCGCCGGCCACTTCCTCCTCCTAATACACCTGTATCAATACATACGCCTGCCCCTTCCTCCTCCTAATACACCTGGATCAATACACACCGCCGGCCCCTTCATCCTCCTAATACACCTGGATCAATACACACCGCCGGCCCCTTCCTCCTCCTAATACACCTGGATCAATACACACCGCCTGCCCCTTCCTCCTCCTAATACACCTGGATCAATACATACCGCCGGCCCCTTCCTCCTCCTTATACACCTGGATCAATACACACTACCGGCCCCTTCCTCCTCCTAATACACTTGGATCAATACACACCGCCGGCCCCTTCCTCCTCCTAATACACCTGGATCAAGACACACCGCCGGCCCCTTCCTCCTCCTAATACACCTGGATCAATACACACCGCCGGCCCCTTCCTCCTCCTAATACACCTGGATCAATACACACCGCCGGCCCCTTCCTCCTCCTAATACACCTGGATCAATACACACCGCCGGCCCCTTCCTGGATCAATACATACCGCCGGCCCCTTCCTCCTCCTAATACACCTGGATCAATACATACCACCGGCCCCTTCCTCCTCCTAATACACCTGGATCAATACACACCGCCGGCCCCTTCCTCCTCCTAATACAACTGGATAAATACACACCGCCGGCCCCTTCCTCCTCCTAATACACTGGATCAATACACACCGCCTGCCCCTTCCTCCTCCTAATACACCTGGATCAATACACACCGCCTGCCCCTTCCTTCTCCTAATACACCTGGATCAATACACACCACCGGCCCCTTCCTCCTCCTAATACACCTGGATTATACACCTCACCGGCCCCTTCCTCCTCCTAATATACCTGGATCAATACATACCGCCTGTCCCTTCCTCCTCCTAATACACCTGGATCAATACACACCGCCGGCCCCTTCCTCCTCCTAATACACCTGGATCAATACACACCGCCTGCCCCTTCCTCCTCCTAATACACCTGGATCAATAGACACCACCGGCCCCTTCCTCCTCCTAATACACCTGGATCAATACACACCACCGGCCCCTTCCTCCTCCTAATACACCTGGATCAATACACACCGCCGGCCCCTTCCTCCTCCTTATACACCTGGATCAATACACACTACCGGCCCCTTCCTCCTCCTAATACACCTGGATCAATACATACTGCCGGCCCCTTCCTCCTCCTAATACACTTGGATCAATACACACCGCCGGCCCCTTCCTCCTCCTAATACACCTGGATCAAGACACACCGCCGGCCACTTCCTCCTCCTAATACACCTGGATCAATACATACGCCTGCAACTTCCTCCTCCTAATACACCTGGATCAATACACACCGCCTGCCCCTTCCTCCTCCTAATACACCTGGATCAATACATACCGTCGGCCCCTTCCTCCTCCTAATACACCTGGATCAATACATACCGCCGGCCCTTTCCTCCTCCTAATACACCTGGATCAATACATACTGCCGGCCCCTTCCTCCTCCTAATACACCTGGATCAATACATACGCCTGCCCCTTCCTCCTCCTAATACACCTGGATCAAAACATACCGCCTGCCCCTTCCTCCTCCTAATACACCTGGATCAATACACACCGCCTGCCCCTTCCTCCTCCTAATACACCTGGATCAATACATAGCGCCTGTCCCTTCCTCCTCCTAATACACCTGGATCAATACACACCGCCGGCCCCTTTCTCCTCCTAATACACCTGGATCAATACATACGCCTGCCCCTTCCTCCTCCTAATACACCTGGATCAAAACATACCGCCGGCCCCTTCCTCCTCCTAATACACCTGGATCAATACACACCGCCTGCCCCTTCCTCCTCCTAATACACCTGGATCAATACACACCGCCGGCCACTTCCTCCTCCTAATACACCTGGATCAAGACACACCGCCGGCCCCTTCCTCCTCCTAATACACCTGGATGAATACACACCGCCGGCCCCTTCCTCCTCCTAATACACCTGGATCAATACAGACCTCCGGTCCCTTCCTCCTCCTAATACACCTGGATCAATACACACCGCCGGCCCCTTCCTCCTCCTAATACACCTGGATCAATACACACCGCCGGCCCCTTCCTCCTCCTAATACACCTGGATCAATACACACCGCCGGCCCCTTCCTGGATCAATACATACCGCCGGCCCCTTCCTCCTCCTAATAAACCTGGATCAATACATACCACCGGCCCCTTCCTCCTCCTAATACACCTGGATCAAGACACACCGCCGGCCCCTTCCTCCTCCTAATACACCTGGATGAATACACACCGCCGGCCCCTTCCTCCTCCTAATACACCTGGATCAATACAGACCTCCGGTCCCTTCCTCCTCCTAATACACCTGGATCAATACACACCGCCGGCCCCTTCCTCCTCCTAATACAACTGGATAAATACACACCGCCGGCCCCTTCCTCCTCCTAATACACTGGATCAATACACACCGCCTGCCCCTTCCTCCTCCTAATACACCTGGATCAATACACACCGCCTGCCCCTTCCTCCTCCTAATACACCTGGATCAATACACACCACCGGCCCCTTCCTCCTCCTAATACACCTGGATTATACACCTCACCGGCCCCTTCCTCCTCCTAATACACCTGGATCAATACATACGCCTGCCCCTTCCTCCTCCTAACACACCTGGATCAATACACACAGCCTGCCCCTTCCTCCTCCTAATACACCTGGATCAATACACACCGCCGGCCCCTTCCTCCTCCTAACACACCTGGATCAATACACACAGCATGCCCCTTCCTCCTCCTAATACACCTGGATCAATACACACCGCCTGCCCCTTCCTCCTCCTAATACACCTGGATCAATACACACCACCGGCCCCTTCCTCCTCCTAATACACCTGGATTATACACCTCACCGGCCCCTTCCTCCTCCTAATACACCTGGATCAATACATACGCCTGCCCCTTCCTCCTCCTAACACACCTGGATCAATACACACAGCCTGCCCCTTCCTCCTCCTAATACACCTGGATCAATACACACAGCCTGCCCCTTCCTCCTCCTAATACACCTGGATCAATACATACCGCCTGCCCCTTCCTGCTCCTTATACACCTGGATCAATACAGACCTCCGGCCCTTTCCTCCTCCTAATACAACTGGATCAATACACACCGCCGGCCCCTTCCTCCTCCTAATACACCTGGATCAATACACACCGCCGGCCCCTTCCTCCTCCTAATACACCTGGATCAATACGTACCACCGGCCCCTGCCTCCTCCTAATACACCTGGATCAATACACACCGCCGGCCCCTTCCTCCTCCTAATACACCTGGATCAATACATACCGCCGGCCCTTTCCTCCTCCTAATACACCTGGATCAGTACACACCGCCGGCCACTTCCTCCTCCTAATACACCTGGATCAAAACATACCGCCTGCCCCTTCCTCCTCCTAATACACCTGGATCAATACATACCGCCGGCCCCTTCCTCCTCCTAATACACCTGGATCAAAACATACCGCCTGCCCCTTCCTCCTCCTAATACACCTGGATCAATACATACTGCCGGCCCCTTCCTCCTCCTAATACACCTGGATCAATACATACCGCCGGCCCTTTCCTCCTCCTAATACACCTGGATCAATACATACTGCCGGCCCCTTCCTCCTCCTAATACACCTGGATCAATACATACGCCTGCCCCTTCCTCCTCCTAATACACCTGGATCAAAACATACCGCCTGCCCATTCCTCCTCCTAATACACCTGGATCAATACATACCGCCTGTCCCTTCCTCCTCCTAATACACCTGGATCAATACACACCGCCGGCCCCTTCCTCCTCCTAATACACCTGGATCAATACATACCGCCGGCCGCTTCATCCTCCTAATACACCTGGATCAATACACACCGCCGGCCCCTTCCTCCTCCTAATACACCTGGATCAATACACACCGCCAGCCCCTTCATCCTCCTAATACACCTGGATCAATACACACCGCCGGCCCCTTCCTCCTCCTAATACACCTTGATCAATACATACCGCCGGCCACTTCCTCCTCCTAATACACCTGGATCAATACACACCACCGGCCCCTTCCTCCTCCTAATACACCTGGATCAATACATACCGCCGGCCCCTTCCTCCTCCTAATACACCTGGATCAATTCCCCCCCCCGCCGGCCCCTTCCTCCTCCTTATACACCTGGATCAATACACACCGCCGGCCACTTCCTCCTCCTAATACACCTGTATCAATACATACGCCTGCCCCTTCCTCCTCCTAATACACCTGGATCAATACATACCGCCTGCCCCTTCCTCCTCCTAATACACCTGTATCAATACACACCGCCGGCCCCTTCCTCCTCCTAATACACCTGGATCAATACACACCGCCGGCCCCTTCCTCCTCCTAATACACCTGGATCAATACACACCGCCGGCCCCTTCCTCCTCCTAATACACCTGGATCAATACACACCACCGGCCCCTTCCTCCTCCTAATACACCTGTATCAATACACACCGCCGGCCCCTTACTCCTCCTAATACACCTGGATCAATACACACCGCCGGCCCCTTCCTCCTCCTAATACACCTGGATCAATACACACCGCCGGCCCCTTCCTCCTCCTAATACACCTGGATCAATAAATACTGCAGGCCCCTTCCTCCTCCTAATACACCTGGATCAAAACATACCGCCTGTACCTTCCTCCTCCTAATACACCTGGATCAATACATACCGCCTGTCCCTTCCTCCTCCTAATACACCTGGATCAATACACACCGCCGGCCCCTTCCTCCTCCTAATACACCTGGATCAATACACACCGCCAGCCCCTTCATCCTCCTAATACACCTTGATCAATACATACCGCCGGCCACTTCCTCCTCCTAATACACCTGGATCAATACACACCGCCGGCCCCTTCCTCCTCCTAATACACCTGGATCAATACATACCGCCGGCCCCTTCCTCCTCCTAATACACCTGGATCAATTCCCCCCCCCGCCGGCCCCTTCCTCCTCCTAATACACCTGGATCAATACATACCGCCGGCCCCTTCCTCCTCCTAACACACCTGGATCAATTCCCCCCCCCGCCGGCCCCTTCCTCCTCCTTATACACCTGGATCAATACACACCGCCGGCCACTTCCTCCTCCTAATACACCTGTATCAATACATACGCCTGCCCCTTCCTCCTCCTAATACACCTGGATCAATACACACCGCCGGCCCCTTCATCCTCCTAATACACCTGGATCAATACACACCGCCGGCCCCTTCCTCCTCCTAATACACCTGGATCAATACACACCGCCTGCCCCTTCCTCCTCCTAATACACCTGGATCAATACATACCGCCGGCCCCTTCCTCCTCCTTATACACCTGGATCAATACACACCACCGGCCCCTTCCTCCTCCTAATACACCTGGATCAATACACACCACCGGCCCCTTCCTCCTCCTAATACACCTGGATCAATACATACCGCCGGCCCCTTCCTCCTCCTAATACACCTGGATCAATTCCCCCCCCCGCCGGCCCCTTCCTCCTCCTTATACACCTGGATCAATACACACCGCCGGCCACTTCCTCCTCCTAATACACCTGTATCAATACATACGCCTGCCCCTTCCTCCTCCTAATACACCTGGATCAATACATACCGCCTGCCCCTTCCTCCTCCTAATACACCTGTATCAATACACACCGCCGGCCCCTTCCTCCTCCTAATACACCTGGATCAATACACACCGCCGGCCCCTTCCTCCTCCTAATACACCTGGATCAATACACACCGCCGGCCCCTTCCTCCTCCTAATACACCTGGATCAATACACACCACCGGCCCCTTCCTCCTCCTAATACACCTGTATCAATACACACCGCCGGCCCCTTACTCCTCCTAATACACCTGGATCAATACACACCGCCGGCCCCTTCCTCCTCCTAATACACCTGGATCAATACACACCGCCGGCCCCTTCCTCCTCCTAATACACCTGGATCAATAAATACTGCAGGCCCCTTCCTCCTCCTAATACACCTGGATCAAAACATACCGCCTGTACCTTCCTCCTCCTAATACACCTGGATCAATACATACCGCCTGTCCCTTCCTCCTCCTAATACACCTGGATCAATACACACCGCCGGCCCCTTCCTCCTCCTAATACACCTGGATCAATACACACCGCCAGCCCCTTCATCCTCCTAATACACCTTGATCAATACATACCGCCGGCCACTTCCTCCTCCTAATACACCTGGATCAATACACACCGCCGGCCCCTTCCTCCTCCTAATACACCTGGATCAATACATACCGCCGGCCCCTTCCTCCTCCTAATACACCTGGATCAATTCCCCCCCCCGCCGGCCCCTTCCTCCTCCTAATACACCTGGATCAATACATACCGCCGGCCCCTTCCTCCTCCTAATACACCTGGATCAATTCCCCCCCCCGCCGGCCCCTTCCTCCTCCTTATACACCTGGATCAATACACACCGCCGGCCACTTCCTCCTCCTAATACACCTGTATCAATACATACGCCTGCCCCTTCCTCCTCCTAATACACCTGGATCAATACACACCGCCGGCCCCTTCATCCTCCTAATACACCTGGATCAATACACACCGCCGGCCCCTTCCTCCTCCTAATACACCTGGATCAATACACACCGCCTGCCCCTTCCTCCTCCTAATACACCTGGATCAATACATACCGCCGGCCCCTTCCTCCTCCTTATACACCTGGATCAATACACACTACCGGCCCCTTCCTCCTCCTAATACACTTGGATCAATACACACCGCCGGCCCCTTCCTCCTCCTAATACACCTGGATCAAGACACACCGCCGGCCCCTTCCTCCTCCTAATACACCTGGATCAATACACACCGCCGGCCCCTTCCTCCTCCTAATACACCTGGATCAATACACACCGCCGGCCCCTTCCTCCTCCTAATACACCTGGATCAATACACACCGCCGGCCCCTTCCTGGATCAATACATACCGCCGGCCCCTTCCTCCTCCTAATACACCTGGATCAATACATACCACCGGCCCCTTCCTCCTCCTAATACACCTGGATCAATACACACCGCCGGCCCCTTCCTCCTCCTAATACAACTGGATAAATACACACCGCCGGCCCCTTCCTCCTCCTAATACACTGGATCAATACACACCGCCTGCCCCTTCCTCCTCCTAATACACCTGGATCAATACACACCGCCTGCCCCTTCCTTCTCCTAATACACCTGGATCAATACACACCACCGGCCCCTTCCTCCTCCTAATACACCTGGATTATACACCTCACCGGCCCCTTCCTCCTCCTAATATACCTGGATCAATACATACCGCCTGTCCCTTCCTCCTCCTAATACACCTGGATCAATACACACCGCCGGCCCCTTCCTCCTCCTAATACAGCTGGATCAATACATACCGCCGGCCGCTTCATCCTCCTAATACACCTGGATCAATACATACCGCCGGCCCCTTCCTCCTCCTAATACACCTGGATCAATACACACCGCCAGCCCCTTCATCCTCCTAATACACCTGGATCAATACACACCGCCAGCCCCTTCCTCCTCCTAATACAGCTGGATCAATACACACCGCCGGCCCCTTCCTCCTCCTAATACACCTGGATCAATACACACCGCCTGCCCCTTCCTCCTCCTAATACACCTGGATCAATACACACCGCCGGCCCCTTCCTCCTCCTAATACACCTGGATCAATACACACCGCCTGCCCCTTCCTCCTCCTAATACACCTGGATCAATACACACCACCGGTACCTTCCTCCTCCTAATACACCTGGATCAATACACACCGCCGGCCCCTTCCTCCTCCGAATACACCTGGATCAATACACACCACCGGCCCCTTCCTCCTCCTAATACACCTGGATCAATACACACCGCCGGCCCCTTCCTCCTCCTTATACACCTGGATCAATACATACCGCCGGCCCTTTCCTCCTCCTAATACACCTGGATCAATACACACCGCCGGCCCTTTCCTCCTCCTAATACACCTGGATCAATACACACCGCCGGCCCCTTCCTCCTCCTAATACACTTGGATCAATACACACCGCCGGCCCCTTCCTCCTCCTAATACACCTGGATCAATACACACCGCCTGCCCCTTCCTCCTCCTAATACACCTGGATCAATACACACCGCCGGCCCCTTCCTCCTCCTAATACACCTGGATCAATACACACCGCCGGCCCCTTCCTCCTCCTAATACACCTGGATCAATACACACCGCCGGCCCCTTCCTCCTCCTAATACACCTGGATCAATTCCCCCCCCGCCGGCCCCTTCCTCCTCCTAATACACCTGGATCAATACACACCACCGGCCCCTTCCTCCTCCTAATACACCTGGATCAATACACACCACCGGCCCCTTCCTCCTCCTAATACACCTGGATTATACACCTCACCGGCCCCTTCCTCCTCCTAATACACTGGATCAATACACACAGCCTGCCCCTTCCTCCTCCTAATACACCTGGATCAATACATACCGCCTGCCCCTTCCTCCTCCTAATACACCTGGATCAATACACACCGCCGGCCCCTTCCTCCTCCTAATACACCTGGATCAATACATACCGCCGGCCCCTTCCTCCTCCTAATACACCTGGATCAATACACACCGCCGGCCCCTTCCTCCTCCTAATACACCTGTATCAATACGTACCGCCGGCCCCTTCCTCCTCCTAATACACCTGGATCAATACACACCGCCGGCCCCTTCCTCCTCCTAATACACCTGGATCAATACACACCGCCGGCCCCTTCCTCCTCCTAATACACCTGGATCAATACATACGCCTGCCCCTTCCTCCTCCTAATACACCTGGATCAAAACATACCGCCTGTACCTTCCTCCTCCTAATACACCTGGATCAATACATACCGCCTGTCCCTTCCTCCTCCTAATACACCTGGATCAATACACACTGCCGGCCCCTTCCTCCTCCTAATACACCTGGATCAATACACACCGCCAGCCCCTTCATCCTCCTAATACACCTTGATCAATACATACCGCCGGCCACTTCCTCCTCCTAATACACCTGGATCAATACACACCACCGGCCCCTTCCTCCTCCTAATACACCTGGATCAATACATACCGCCGGCCCCTTCCTCCTCCTAATACACCTGGATCAATTCCCCCCCCCGCCGGCCCCTTCCTCCTCCTTATACACCTGGATCAATACACACCGCCGGCCACTTCCTCCTCCTAATACACCTGTATCAATACATACGCCTGCCCCTTCCTCCTCCTAATACACCTGGATCAATACACACCGCCGGCCCCTTCATCCTCCTAATACACCTGGATCAATACACACCGCCGGCCCCTTCCTCCTCCTAATACACCTGGATCAATACACACCGCCTGCCCCTTCCTCCTCCTAATACACCTGGATCAATACATACCGCCGGCCCCTTCCTCCTCCTTATACACCTGGATCAATACACACTACCGGCCCCTTCCTCCTCCTAATACACTTGGATCAATACACACCGCCGGCCCCTTCCTCCTCCTAATACACCTGGATCAATACACACTACCGGCCCCTTCCTCCTCCTAATACACTTGGATCAAGACACACCGCCGGCCCCTTCCTCCTCCTAATACACCTGGATCAATACACACCGCCGGCCCCTTCCTCCTCCTAATACACCTGGATCAATACACACCGCCGGCCCCTTCCTGGATCAATACATACCGCCGGCCCCTTCCTCCTCCTAATACACCTGGATCAATACATACCACCGGCCCCTTCCTCCTCCTAATACACCTGGATCAATACACACCGCCGGCCCCTTCCTCCTCCTAATACAACTGGATAAATACACACCGCCGGCCCCTTCCTCCTCCTAATACACCTGGATCAATACACACCGCCTGCCCCTTCCTTCTCCTAATACACCTGGATCAATACACACCACCGGCCCCTTCCTCCTCCTAATACACCTGGATTATACACCTCACCGGCCCCTTCCTCCTCCTAATACACCTGGATCAATACATACGCCTGCCCCTTCCTCCTCCTAACACACCTGGATCAATACACACAGCCTGCCCCTTCCTCCTCCTAATACACCTGGATCAATACACACCGCCGGCCCCTTCCTCCTCCTAATACACCTGGATCAATACACACCGCCGGCCCCTTCCTCCTCCTAATACACCTGGATCAATACGTACCGCCGACCCCTTCCTCCTCCTAATACACCTGGATCAATACACACTGCCGGCACCTTCCTCCTCCTAATACACCTGGATCAATACACACCACCGGCCCTTTCCTCCTCCTAATACACCTGGATCAATACATACTGCCGGCCCCTTCCTCCTCCTAATACACCTGGATCAATACACACCGCCAGCCCCTTCATCCTCCTAATACACCTGGATCAATACACACCGCCGGCCCCTTCCTCCTCCTAATACACCTGGATCAATACACACCGCCGGCCCCTTCCTCCTCCTAATACACCTGGATCAATACACACCGCCAGCCCCTTCATCCTCCTAATACACCTGGATCAATACACACCGCCGGCCCCTTCCTCCTCCTTATACACCTGGATCAATACATACGCCTGCCCCTTCCTCCTCCTAATACACCTGGATCAAAACATACCGCCTGCCCCTTCCTCCTCCTAATACACCTGGATCAAAACATACCGCCTGCCCCTTCCTCCTCCTAATACACCTGGATCAAAACATACCGCCTGCCCCTTCCTCCTCCTAATACACCTGGATCAAAACATACCGCCTGCCCCTTCCTCCTCCTAATATACCTGGATCAATACATACCGCCTGTCCCTTCCTCCTCCTAATACACCTGGATCAATACACACCGCCGGCCCCTTCCTCCTCCTAATACACCTGGATCAATACATACCGCCGGCCGCTTCATCCTCCTAATACACCTGGATCAATACATACCGCCGGCCCCTTCCTCCTCCTAATACACCTGGATCAATACACACCGCCAGCCCCTTCATCCTCCTAATACACCTGGATCAATACACACCGCCAGCCCCTTCCTCCTCCTAATACAGCTGGATCAATACACACCGCCGGCCCCTTCCTCCTCCTAATACACCTGGATCAATACACACCGCCGGCCCCTTCCTCCTCCGAATACACCTGGATCAATACACACCACCGGCCCCTTCCTCCTCCTAATACACCTGGATCAATACACACCGCCGGCCCCTTCCTCCTCCTTATACACCTGGATCAATACACACCACCGGTACCTTCCTCCTCCTAATACACCTGGATCAATACACACCGCCGGCCCCTTCCTCCTCCGAATACACCTGGATCAATACACACCACCGGCCCCTTCCTCCTCCTAATACACCTGGATCAATACACACCGCCGGCCCCTTCCTCCTCCTTATACACCTGGATCAATACATACCGCCGGCCCTTTCCTCCTCCTAATACACCTGGATCAATACACACCGCCGGCCCTTTCCTCCTCCTAATACACCTGGATCAATACACACCGCCGGCCCCTTCCTCCTCCTAATACACCTGGATCAATACACACCGCCGGCCCCTTCCTCCTCCTAATACACCTGGATCAATACACACCGCCTGCCCCTTCCTCCTCCTAATACACCTGGATCAATACACACCGCCGGCCCCTTCCTCCTCCTAATACACCTGGATCAATACACACCGCCGGCCCCTTCCTCCTCCTAATACACCTGGATCAATACACACCGCCGGCCCCTTCCTCCTCCTAATACACCTGGATCAATTCCCCCCCCGCCGGCCCCTTCCTCCTCCTAATACACCTGGATCAATACACACCACCGGCCCCTTCCTCCTCCTAATACACCTGGATCAATACACACCACCGGCCCCTTCCTCCTCCTAATACACCTGGATCAATACACACCGCCGGCCACTTCCTCCTCCTAATACACCTGGATTATACACCTCACCGGCCCCTTCCTCCTCCTAATACACTGGATCAATACACACAGCCTGCCCCTTCCTCCTCCTAATACACCTGGATCAATACATACCGCCTGCCCCTTCCTCCTCCTAATACACCTGGATCAATACACACCGCCGGCCCCTTCCTCCTCCTAATACACCTGGATCAATACATACCGCCGGCCCCTTCCTCCTCCTAATACACCTGGATCAATACATACCGCCGGCCCCTTCCTCCTCCTAATACACCTGGATCAATACACACCGCCGGCCCCTTCCTCCTCCTAATACACCTGGATCAATACGTACCGCCGGCCCCTTCCTCCTCCTAATACACCTGGATCAATACACACCGCCGGCCCCTTCCTCCTCCTAATACACCTGGATCAATACGTACCGCCGGCCCCTTCCTCCTCCTAATACACCTGGATCAATACGTACCGCCGGCCCCTTCCTCCTCCTAATACACCTGGATCAATACACACCGCCGGCCCCTTCCTCCTCCTAATACACCTGGATCAATACACACCGCCGGCCACTTCCTCCTCCTAATACACCTGGATCAATACATACGCCTGCCCCTTCCTCCTCCTAATACACCTGGATCAAAACATACCGCCTGCCCCTTCCTCCTCCTAATACACCTGGATCAATACATACCGCCGGCCCCTTCCTCCTCCTAATAGACCTGGATCAATACATACCGCCGGCCCTTTCCTCCTCCTAATACACCTGGATCAATACATACTGCCGGCCCCTTCCTCCTCCTAATACACCTGGATCAATACATACGCCTGCCCCTTCCTCCTCCTAATACACCTGGATCAAAACATACCGCCTGCCCCTTCCTCCTCCTAATACACCTGGATCAATACACACCGCCGGCCCCTTCCTCCTCCTAATACACCTGGATCAATACATACCGCCGGCCGCTTCATCCTCCTAATACACCTGGATCAATACATACCGCCGGCCCCTTCCTCCTCCTAATACACCTGGATCAATACACACCGCCAGCCCCTTCATCCTCCTAATACACCTGGATCAATACACACCGCCGGCCCCTTCCTCCTCCTAATACACCTGGATCAATACACACCGCCGGCCCCTTCCTCCTCCTAATACAGCTGGATCAATACACACCGCCGGCCCCTTCCTCCTCCTAATACACCTGGATCAATACACACCGCCGGCCCCTTCCTCCTCCTAATACACCTGGATCAATACACACCGCCGGCCCCTTCCTCCTCCTAATACACCTGGATCAATACACACCGCCGGCCCCTTCCTCCTCCTAATACACCTGGATCAATACACACCGCCTGCCCCTTCCTCCTCCTAATACACCTGGATCAATACACACCGCCGGCCCCTTCCTCCTCCTAATACACCTGGATCAATTCCCCCCCCGCCGGCCCCTTCCTCCTCCTAATACACCTGGATCAATACACACCACCGGCCCCTTCCTCCTCCTAATACACCTGGATCAATACACACCACCGGCCCCTTCCTCCTCCTAATACACCTGGATCAATACACACCTCCGGCCCCTTCCTCCTCCTAATACACCTGGATCAATACACACCGCCGGCCCCTTCCTCCTCCTAATACACCTGGATCAATACACACCGATGGCCCCTTCCTCCTCCTAATACACCTGGATCAATACACACCACCGGCCCCTTCCTCCTCCTAATACACCTGGATCAATACATACCGCCGGCCCCTTCCTCCTCCTAATACACTTGGATCAATACACACCGCCGGCCCTTTCCTCCTCCTAATACACCTGGATCAATACAGACCTCCGGTCCCTTCCTCCTCCTAATACACCTGGATCAATACATACGCCTGCCCCTTCCTCCTCCTAATACACCTGGATCAAAACATACTGCCTGCCCCTTCCTCCTCCTAATACATCCGGATCAATACATACCGCCGGCCCCTTCCTCCTCCTAATACACCTGGATCAATACATACCGCCGGCCCTTTCCTCCTCCTAATACACCTGGATCAATACATACCGCCGGCCCCTTCCTCCTCCTAATACACTTGGATCAATACACACCGCCGGCCCCTTCCTCCTCCTAATACACCTGGATCAATACACACCGCCGGCCCCTTCCTCCTCCTAATACACCTGGATCAATACAGACCTCCGGTCCCTTCCTCCTCCTAATACACCTGGATCAATACACACCGCCGGCCCCTTCCTCCTCCTAATACACCTGGATCAATACACACCGCCGGCCCCTTCCTCCTCCTAATACACCTGGATCAATACACACCGCCGGCCCCTTCCTCCTCCTAATACACCTGGATCAATACGTACCGCCGGCCCCTTCCTCCTCCTAATACACCTGGATCAATACACACCGCCGGCCCCTTCCTCCTCCTAATACACCTGGATCAATACACACTGCCGGCACCTTCCTCCTCCTAATACACCTGGATCAATACACACCGCCGGCCCCTTCCTCCTCCTAATACACCTGGATCAATACACACTGCCTGCCCCTTCCTCCTCCTAATACACCTGGATCAATACACACCGCCGGCCCCTTCCTCCTCCTAATACACCTGGATCAATACATACCGCCGGCCCCTTCCTCCTCCTAATACACCTGGATCAATACATACGCCTGCCCCTTCCTCCTCCTAATACACCTGGATCAAAACATACCGCCTGCCCCTTCCTCCTCCTAATACATCCGGATCAATACATACCGCCGGCCCCTTCCTCCTCCTAATACACCTGGATCAATACATACCGCCGGCCCTTTCCTCCTCCTAATACACCTGGATCAATACATACCGCCGGCCCCTTCCTCCTCCTAATACACCTGGATCAATACATACGCCTGCCCCTTCCTCCTCCTAATACACCTGGATCAAAACATACGGCCTGCCCCTTCCTCCTCCTAATACACCTGGATCAATACATACCGCCAGCCCCTTCCTCCTCCTAATACACCTGGATCAATACATACCGCCGGCCCCTTCCTCCTCCTAATACACCTGGATCAATACACATGCGTGTGCCTGCTTGTGTGAAAGAGCTGTATTGTGTGTACCCATGTCCATGTAGCCAACTTATCATGAATCAGCTAATCACTTGAACAATAAGTAGTAGTGGAGTACAGCAATCTATATTGTTCTCACACACACACACACACACACACACACACACACACACACACACACACACACACACACACACACACACACACACCATAATGACAAAGCGAAAACAGGTTTATAGAAATGTTTGTAAAAAATGTAAAAGAAATACTGTATTTACATAAGTAATCAAACCCTTTGCTATGAGACTCAAAAGCTCAGGTGCATCCTGTTTCCATTGATCCTCCTTGAGATGTTTCTACAACATGATTGGAGTCCACCTGTGGTAAATTCAATTGATTGGACATGATTTGGAAAGGCACACACCTGTCTATATAAAAGGTCTCACAGTTGGCAGTACATGTCAGAGCAAAAACCAAGCCATGAGGTCGGAGGAATTGCCCGTATAGCTCCGAGACAGGATTGTATATTGTATATATATAAATATTTCTGCAGCATTGAAGGTCCCCAAGAACACAGTGGCCTCCATCACTCTTAAATGGTTGAGTTTTGGAACCACCAAGAGTTCCTACAACTGGCTGCCTGGCCAAACTGAGCAATCGGGGGAGAAGGGCCTTGGTCAGGGAGGTGACCAAGAACCCGATGGTCACTGACAGAGCTCCTCTGTGGAGATGGGAGAACCTTCCAGAAGGACAACCATCTCTGCAGCACTCCACCAATCAGGCTTTTATGGTAGAGTGGCCAGACGGAAGCCACTGCTCAGTTAGAGACATGACAGCCTGCTTGGAGTTTGCCAAAAGGCACCTAAAGGACTCGGACCATGAGAAACAAGTTTCTCTGGTCTGATGACACCAAGATTAAACTATTTGGCCTAAATGCTAAGCGCCACATTTGGAGGAAACCTGGCACCATCCCTATGGCGAAGCATAGTGGTGGCAACATACTAGGAATCCTAGAAGTTATAGAGAGACTCCCCCTCTTACAGTCAGAGCAGAGCCCCTGGCATCTCTAATGTGGATGACAATCATACAGCAGACAAGTAATTAACTGAGAGATGAGCCTCAGCCAACGATGTGTCAAAGCTGCCAATTACACTGCGAACCTCGACCACCTCCCTATATAGCAGCCATTCTCTAGAACAACAGCTTCTGCCAAACGGGGGGGGGGGGGGGGGGGGGGAGAGAAATCACCCATTTGTTTTGGATGGAACTCATTTAAGGGAGAAGTTCTATAGAATGCATCAATGCACCATTCCTATCTACAGTACAGTATCTACTCCTCTGCCTCAGCGAGGGAAATATTCAATTTCACATCAGCGCATAGGGATGGAGAGGCCCTCTCAATAGGTACCGTAATTTCCGGACTATTGAGCGCACCTGAATATAAGCCTGAATTAAAAAAAAAAAATCTTATTTTGAACAAAAATAAGCCGCACATGTCTATAAGCCGCAGGTGCCTACCGGTACATTGAAACAAATGAACTTTACACAGGCTTTAACAAAACACGGCTTGTAACAAAAAAAGAATAATTAGCAGTAAGCTTTAGTTGTCTTTTTGCACGGAGTCAATTCCTCACGCTGCTGTTTCCAACGTCTTATCATCGACTCATTAAGACCAAGCTCCCGTGCAGCAGCTCCATTTCCTTTTCCAACAGCCAGATCAATCGCCTTCAACTTGAAAGCTGCATGATATGCATTTCTCCGTGTCTTTGCCATGATGAGGGTGACAAAATGACTACCGTAATCAGAATTATGGGAAGTTTGAGAGAGCTCGATTGAATCTAAACAGTAAACAAAAAAAGTTGTTTGACCTTAACCCGTTCGGCAATTTCATTGGTCTAAATGAAAGTTTCATGCCGCCAAAAAACTGAGCACGTCACAGAATGTGTTTTTTTGGAGAAAAAAAAAATGTGAAAGCGGGAAAAATCCATATATTAGCCGCGTCATTGTTTATTAAGCCGCGAGGGTCAAAGCGTGGGAAAAAAGTTGCGGCTTATAGTCCGGAAATTACGGTAGTTATCAATCAGAAAGAGAGAGTTCAGATCCTATAGGGAATGTCATTATGCATGTACACAATGTAGCACAGTGGAAGTCTATATGCAAAGCTATGAATATGTGATGGAGGAGAAACCATCCTTCTATGCATTTGTTTGAAAGGATCAGATAGGTGTGTAAGCAATACAGTGAAAATTCCACCTTAACAATCAGAGGACAAGATAGAGCTATTACCGTACATACCTACAGGAAGTGTCTAGGAGTCGTTTGCTAACTAGGGGATGACTTGGAATTCAGCATACGATGAACTCCATCCTACAGGGTGGGGGCGAGGCGATCTGAGGCTGGGTTAGTCATTCACAGCCTGGGTAAGGCAGAAGACTTGATAAGGCCCCTGGTCCTGGTATTGACCCCTAGGGGTCTCAGGCTGGCAGCCAGCTGTCTGCTCTGTTAAAGAGCTCTGTCAGACAGTCAGTGTTCTGTCCACAGAGGCCTCCATCTTTCATCCTACCACCGCTAGGGATCATGGCTCTGGCCCTGCCTCGCTCCCTGAAAAGACAGCTCTGCTGTGTGAGACAGAATGCAGAGCAGGAGAAAGAGGCTAGGGAGGGAGTCACAGTGAAGGATGAGAAAGAAGGGAGAGAGGAAGGATCCAGATTTTCTACCCTTCTTCCAAAGTGTGCAGCTGCACACTCCACATCATGAATTTAAAAGCATTTGATTGGTGTAAGCATTGGCTTGAGGGAGTTTCCCACATTGTTCAATCTATGACAGGGAGTATGCAAGTGCACACTTCAGGAGAAGTGTAGAGAATTGTAGCACATTCAGGGAGAGAAGAGGAAGGTACAGAGGGAAAGATGAGGCAGGGAGGAAAGGAGGATGCAGGAAGAGAAGGAGGATCGAGGGAGAATATGGGTTGCATATTTCTAAAATGATTCCGATATAGTTCCTCTGCTGGCTAGCTCTCTGCCCTCCAGGCCTGGGTGACCTGCAGAGAACCTCTACAATAGTGATGATGCTCTTTTTAAGCAATAAGGCACGACGGGGTGTGGTATATGGCCAACATACCATGGCTAAGGGCTGTTCTTCTTGGGGTGGCAGGTAGCCTAGCGGTTAGAGCGTTGGGCCAGTAACTGAAAGGTTGCTAGATCAAATCCCAGAGCTGACAAGGTAAAAATCTGCTGTTCTGCCCCTGAACAAGGAAGTTAACCCACTGTTCCCCAGTAGGCAGTCATTGTAAATAAGAATTTGTTCTTAACCTGTCTGGGCTAGGGGGCAGTATTTTCACGGCCGGATAAATAACATACCGGATTTAAACTGGTTACTACTCTTGCCCAGAAACGAGAATATGCATATTATTAGTAGATTTGGATAGAAAACACTCTGAAGTTTCTAAAACTGTTTGAATGGTGTCTGTGAGTATAACAGAACTCATATGGCAGGCAAAAATCTGAGAAAATTCCAAGCAGTAAGTGGCCTGTGAGAATTTGTAGTTCTTCTTTTGATTCTCTATCGAAACTACAGTATCTCTGGGGTTACGTAGCACTTTCTAAGGCTTCCATTGACTCTCTAAAGCCTTCAGAATGCGGATTGAGGCGTCTCCTGTCTCTGGGCAGAGTATAGTAGCTCAGTTTCTCAGTGGTCTGCCTGGTGACAAAGAGATAGGATATGCGCGTTCACGAGACCACGCTGTTTTTTTTTCTTTACGTCTTTGAATGAATACACTATTGTCCGGTTGGAATATTATCGCTATTTTACGAGAAAAATACCATAAAATTGATTTTAAACAGCGTTTGACATGCTTCTAAGTACGGTAATGGAACATTTTGAATTTCTTTGTCTCGAAATGCGCTCGAGTTACCCTTTGGATAGTGACCTGAACGCATGAACAAAACGGAGGTATTTGGACATAACTATGGATTATTTGGAACAAAAACATTTCTTGTGGAAGTAGCAGTCCTGGGAGTGCATTCTGACGAAGATCAGCAAAGGTAATACAATTTTTCTAATAGTAATTCTGAGTTTAGTGTGTCCCGCAGTTGGCGGGTGTCAAAATAGCTAGCCGTGATGGCTGAGCTATGTACTCAGAATATTGCAAAATGTGCTTTCGCCGAAAAGCTATTTTAAAATCTGACATAGCGATTGCATAAAGGAGTTCTGTATCTATAATTCTTTAAATAATTGTTATGTATTTTGTCAACGTTTATGAGTAATTTAGTAAATTCACCGGAAGTTTTCAGTGGGGATACATTTTCTGAACATCACACGCCAATGTAAAAAGCTGTTTTTTGATATAAATATGAACTTGATTGAACAAAACATGCATGTATTGTATAACATAATGTCCTAGGAGTGTCATCTGATGAAGATCATCAAAGGTTAGTGCTTCATTTAGCTGTGTTTTGGGTTTCTGTGACATATATGCTTGCTTGGAAAATGGCTGTGTGATTATTTTGGGCTATGTACTCTCCTAACATAATCTAATGTTTTGCTTTCGCTGTACAGCCTTTTTGAAATCGGACAATGTGGTTAGATTAACGAGAGTCTTATCTTTAAAACGGTGTAAAATAGTTGTATGTTTGAAAAATTGAAATTATTGCATTTTTGAGGTTTTTGTATTTCGCGCCACGCTGTTCCACTGGCTGTTGACGGTCACGTCCCTCCTACCCCAGAGAGGTTAACTGACTTGCCTAGTTAAATAAAGGTTCAATAAAAATAAATAAATAAAAATGATGCAAGGGCTGTCCCTGGACACAGCCCTTAGCCGTGGTATATTGGCAATATACCACAAACCCCCAAGATGCCTTATTGCTATTATAAACTGGTTAGCAGCATAATTAGAGAGGTAAAAATAAATGTTTTGTCATACCTGTGGTATACGGTTTGATATACCACGGCTGTCAGCCAAATCAGCATTCAGGTCTCGACCCACCCAGTTTATAATTACTAATAACACTTTGGGCCTGCAGCAGAAACACTAACACTAACTATTAATCACAGTATATCTGTAGCGGTGTAAAGCAGTCTTGCTGAATATAACATGCCAATATCCACCTGGGACTGCACTTCTCCAATGTGCAATACAGGAGTCGACTGTATGTACATGCCCAGGTTGAAGCAATAAGCTCAGGGTTAACAGAAATGACATAAAATTGGTGATTTTGCACTTCTATGTTCTCTGTATTCAGGTGTTGCATAGCAATATACTGTACTCAATTATTTAAGTCCTTGTTTTGAACACTAAAGATGTTGTCATACAATGTTATGTTGGCCTTCGAAGTGCACGGATACAGTATAAACGGCATAGCCATTACCAATCAGGGAGAAGTATCTGTGGGAGTGAGTGACCCAGTGCTGCTCATGTCATTTCCTTCACTTACCGCTGCTTGTTGTCTCTTCAGCTTGTCTCTGTACTCCTCCAGCTCCTGCAAGTTCAGCTCAGGTGGGAGTTTCTATCATAAAAACACACAATAAAAGCATTGTTACTATACAATGAGAATACAATGCCCAATAACTTCTTAGAAGATAGAGCTATTCTGTGGAATGCTTTGGTGTGTGGAGTGAACCACCTGCCAAAAGATTACTTATCATGGACACCGAACTGAAATCCAAATGCCAGCAGCTTAGAGCCGGGCAGGACTTCGTTTGATTTGTTTCTTTTAGAAACTAATCTTAATTCTTTGGAGTTCCAGTTTGTTTAAGTACCATTTTTCAAAAGAGCCTCCACGGTCTTCATCATTTAAAAAGAGAAGAAAAAAAAGTGGCAGAATTGTATAGCACACATGCTTAGACGTATAATAAATGTAAAATGGAGGAGCACTACTTAATTGGTGAAGAACGAACAAGGGGAAAGACAGCAGCAAAAAACTAAGCACTGAGGATGATGGGTAATTGCTTTCCACTTGGCTGAAAGTCTAATTTTGTAATCTGGAAGGTTGTTGTTCTTGCGACACTGCTAAATCTAATGAGATTTCACACCCTTCCTCCGCGAGTGTTTAATCCATCAATCTGGAAGTCATCGGCGTGTGAGCAGGAGAAGACGCCACAGTGACGCTAGAGTAGATACACCCATCAAGGGGGGAGAGGTGTCCCACATAACAAGTTTGGGAACCAGGGGGAGGGAGGTGTAGGTAGAGAGGCCCCAAGTCCCTGTAACTAGTCAGCGTAGACACCAAGTCCCTGTAACTAGTCAGCGTAGACACCAAGTCCCTGTAACTAGTCAGCGTAGACACCAAGTCCCTGTAACTAGTCAGCGTAGACACCAAGTCCCTGTAACTAGTCAGCGTAGACACCAAGTCCCTGTAACTAGTCAGCGTAGACACCAAGTCCCTGTAACTAGTCAGCGTAGACACCAAGTCCCTGTAACTAGTCAGCGTAGACACCAAGTCCCTGTAACTAGTCAGCGTAGACACCAAGTCCCTGTAACTAGTCAGCGTAGACACCAAGTCCCTGTAACTAGTCAGCGTAGACACCAAGTCCCTGTAACTAGTCAGCGTAGACACCAAGTCCCTGTAACTAGTCAGCGTAGACACCAAGTCACTGTAACTAGTCAGCGTAGACACCAAGTCACTGTAACTAGTCAGCGTAGACACCAAGTCCCTGTAACTAGTCAGCGTAGACACCAAGTCCCTGTAACTAGTCAGCGTAGACCAAGTCACTGTAACTAGTCAGCGTAGACACCAAGTCCCTGTAACTAGTCAGCGTAGACCAAGTCACTGTAACTAGTCAGCGTAGACCAAGTCACTGTAACTAGTCAGCGTAGACCAAGTCACTGTAACTAGTCAGTGTAGACCAAGTCACTGTAACCAGTCAGTGTAGACCAAGTCACTGTAACTAGTCAGTGTAGACCAAGTCACTGTAACTAGTCAGTGTACACCCCGCTGATTGCACTGTTTGGTACTATATTGTACAATGTATAGTGTACATGACGATCGGACTGTTATGGGAGGTCCAAGCCTGTTACATGGCATATGCCTCAGTCTTCCTGTGGTGGATAAGGCTTTTGTATGCTGGTAGGGTGTCTTGGTATCTGGGCTAAGTGGTGATAGTCATCGAAACAAACTAGGCTCTATTGGACTGCATGGACAAATATAGCTCCAGATACAAGTGTTGATTTAGAATTAAATGGAACATGTAAAATAATAAGATCATAAAAGACAGAATAGCTTATAGCTTTTTAAGAGCGTGGAAAGAAGGTCCTTCACATATTGTCTCAGTGACAATAACAGCAACAAAGGGGAGAGTGGGTAGAAATTCCCTTGTTGCTGTTTATATCCCTTGTTGCTGAGGATTTAGCACTTGAGGTAGTCACTTCATACAAGTACTTGGGAGTACAGCTAGATGGTACACTGTCCTCCTCTCAGCACATATCAAAGCCGCAGGCTAAAGTTAAATCTAGACTTGGTTTCCTCTATTGCAATCGCTCCTCTTTCACCCCAGCTGCCAAACTAACCCTGATTCAGATGACTATCCTATCCAGGCTAGATTACAGAGACGTCATTAATAGATCGGCAGGTAAGGGTGCTCTCGAGCGACTAGATGTTCTTTACCATTCTGCCATCAGATTTGCCACCAATGCTCCTTATTG
Organism: Salmo salar; assembly: GCF_965601325.2. Lineage (NCBI taxonomy): Eukaryota > Metazoa > Chordata > Actinopteri > Salmoniformes > Salmonidae > Salmo > Salmo salar. The sequence goes on along the minus strand of NC_138304.1, from coordinate 91,234,444 downwards.
GAAACATCACTGCGCTCTATACTCACCTGTAAACTGGGCATCTCTGTATACCTGTCGCAAGACCCACTGGTTGATACTTATTTATAAAACCCTCTTAGGCCTCACTCCCCCCTATCTGAGATATCTACTGCAGTCCTAATCCTCCACATACAACACCCGTTCTGCCTGTTACATTCTGTTAAAGGTCCCCAAAGCACACATCCCTGGGTCGCTCGTCTTTTCAGTTCGCTGCAGCTAGCGACTGGAACGAGCTGCAACAAAACACTCAAACTGGACAGTTTTACCTCCATCTCTTCATTCAAAGACTCAATCATGGACACTCTTACTGACAGTTGTGACTGCTTTGTGTGATGTATTGTTGTCTCTACCTTCTTGCCCTTTGTGCTGCTGTCTGTGCCCAATAATGTTTGTACCATGTGTTGTGCTGCTGCCATGTTGTGTTGCTACCATGTTGTTGTCATGTTGCTACCATGCTGTGGTCTTAGATCTCTCTTTATGTAGTGTTCATTTATGTGTTTAGGCTGCAGCATGGACTGAACTGTAGACCTAACTGACTAACTCACCTCCAGCTTGTTGTGTCCTCTGGGTCTGTAGTGAACAGTGGGTCTAACTAACTAACTAACTAACTCACCTCCAGCTTGTTGTGTCCTCTGGGTCTGTAGTGAACAGTGGGTCTAACTAACTAACTAACTAACTCACCTCCAGCTTGTTGTGTCCTCTGGGTCTGTAGTGAACAGTGGGTCTAACTAACTAACTAACTAACTCACCTCCAGCTTGTTGTGTCCTCTGGGTCTGTAGTGAACAGTGGGCCTAACTAACTAACTAACTCACCTCCAGCTTGTTGTGTCCTCTGGGTCTGTAGTGAACAGTGGGCCTAACTAACTAACTAACTCACCTCCAGCTTGTTGTGTCCTCTGGGTCTGTAGTGAACAGTGGGTCTAACTAACTAACTAACTCACCTCCAGCTTGTTGTGTCCTCTGGGTCTGTAGTGAACAGTGGGCCTAACTAACTCACCTCCAGCTTGTTGTGTCCTCTGGGTCTGTAGTGAACAGTGGGCCTAACTAACTAACTAACTAACTAACTAACTAACTCCACTCACTCACTCACCTCCAGCTTGTTGTGTCCTCTGGGTCTGTAGTGAACAGTGGGTCTAACTAACTAACTCACCTCCAGCTTGTTGTGTCCTCTGGGTCTGTAGTGAACAGTAGGTCTAACTAACTAACTCACCTCCAGCTTGTTGTGTCCTCTGGGTCTGTAGTGAACAGTGGGCCTAACTGACTAACTCACCTCCAGCTTGTTGTGTCCTCTGGGTCTGTAGTGAACAGTGGGCCTAACTAACTAACTCACCTCCAGCTTGTTGTGTCCTCTGGGTCTGTAGTGAACAGTGGGCCTAACTAACTAACTGACTAACTCACCTCCAGCTTGTTGTGTCCTCTGGGTCTGTAGTGAACAGTGGGCCTAACTAACTAACTAACTAACTAACTAACTCACCTCCAGCTTGTTGTGTCCTCTGGGTCTGTAGTGAACAGTGGGCCTAACTAACTAACTAACTCACCTCCAGCTTGTTGTGTCCTCTGGGTCTGTAGTGAACAGTGGGCCTAACTAACTAACTAACTCACTCACCTCCAGCTTGTTGTGTCCTCTGGGTCTGTAGTGAACAGTGGGCCTAACTAACTAACTAACTCACCTCCAGCTTGTTGTGTCCTCTGGGTCTGTAGTGAACAGTGGGCCTAACTAACTAACTAACTAACTAACTAACTAACTCACCTCCAGCTTGTTGTGTCCTCTGGGTCTGTAGTGAACAGTGGGACTAACTAACTCACCTCCAGCTTGTTGTGTCCTCTGGGTCTGTAGTGAACAGTGGGCCTAACTAACTGACTAACTCACCTCCAGCTTGTTGTGTCCTCTGGGTCTGTAGTGAACAGTGGGCCTAACTAACTAACTCACCTCCAGCTTGTTGTGTCCTCTGGGTCTGTAGTGAACAGTGGGTCTAACTAACTAACTAACTCACCTCCAGCTTGTTGTGTCCTCTGGGTCTGTAGTGAACAGTGGGCCTAACTAACTAACTCACCTCCAGCTTGTTGTGTCCTCTGGGTCTGTAGTGAACAGTGGGCCTAACTAACTAACTAACTAACTCACCTCCAGCTTGTTGTGTCCTCTGGGTCTGTAGTGAACAGTGGGCCTAACTAACTAACTAACTAACTAACTCACCTCCAGCTTGTTGTGTCCTCTGGGTCTGTAGTGAACAGTGGGCCTAACTAACTAACTCACCTCCAGCTTGTTGTGTCCTCTGGGTCTGTAGTGAACAGTGGGCCTAACTAACTAACTAACTAACTAACTAACTAACTAACTCACCTCCAGCTTGTTGTGTCCTCTGGGTCTGTAGTGAACAGTGGGCCTAACTAACTAACTCACCTCCAGCTTGTTGTGTCCTCTGGGTCTGTAGTGAACAGTGGGTCTAACTAACTAACTAACTCACCTCCAGCTTGTTGTGTCCTCTGGGTCTGTAGTGAACAGTGGGCCTAACTAACTAACTCACCTCCAGCTTGTTGTGTCCTCTGGGTCTGTAGTGAACAGTGGGAATAACTAACTAACTAACTAACTAACTCACCTCCAGCTTGTTGTGTCCTATGGGTCTGTAGTGAACAGTGGGCCTAACTAACTAACTGACTAACTCACCTCCAGCTTGTTGTGTCCTCTGGGTCTGTAGTGAACAGTGGGCCTAACTAACTAACTCACCTCCAGCTTGTTGTGTCCTCTGGGTCTGTAGTCAACAGTGGGTCTAACTAACTAACTAACTCACCTCCAGCTTGTTGTGTCCTCTGGGTCTGTAGTGAACAGTGGGCCTAACTAACTAACTAACTGACTAACTCACCTCCAGCTTGTTGTGTCCTCTGGGTCTGTAGTGAACAGTGGGCCTAACTAACTAACTAACTCACCTCCAGCTTGTTGTGTCCTCTGGGTCTGTAGTGAACAGTGGGCCTAACTAACTAACTCACCTCCAGCTTGTTGTGTCCTCTGGGTCTGTAGTGAACAGTGGGTCTAACTAACTAACTCACCTCCAGCTTGTTGTGTCCTCTGGGTCTGTAGTGAACAGTGGGCCTAACTAACTAACTAACTAACTAACTCACCTCCAGCTTGTTGTGTCCTATGGGTCTGTAGTGAACAGTGGGCCTAACTAACTAACTGACTAACTCACCTCCAGCTTGTTGTGTCCTCTGGGTCTGTAGTGAACAGTGGGCCTAACTAACTAACTCACCTCCAGCTTGTTGTGTCCTCTGGGTCTGTAGTCAACAGTGGGTCTAACTAACTAACTAACTCACCTCCAGCTTGTTGTGTCCTCTGGGTCTGTAGTGAACAGTGGGCCTAACTAACTAACTAACTAACTAACTAACTAACTAACTCACCTCCAGCTTGTTGTGTCCTCTGGGTCTGTAGTGAACAGTGGGCCTAACTAACTAACTGACTAACTCACCTCCAGCTTGTTGTGTCCTCTGGGTCTGTAGTGAACAGTGGGCCTAACTAACTAACTAACTAACTCACCTCCAGCTTGTTGTGTCCTCTGGGTCTGTAGTGAACAGTGGGCCTAACTAACTAACTCACCTCCAGCTTGTTGTGTCCTCTGGGTCTGTAGTGAACAGTGGGCCTAACTAACTAACTCACCTCCAGCTTGTTGTGTCCTCTGGGTCTGTAGTGAACAGTGGGTCTAACTAACTAACTCACCTCCAGCTTGTTGTGTCCTCTGGGTCTGTAGTGAACAGTGGGCCTAACTAACTAACTCACCTCCAGCTTGTTGTGTCCTCTGGGTCTGTAGTGAACAGTGGGCCTAACTAACTAACTAACTAACTAACTCACCTCCAGCTTGTTGTGTCCTCTGGGTCTGTAGTGAACAGTGGGCCTAACTAACTCACCTCCAGCTCGTGCTGCACCATGTCAAAGGAGTCGTTGGAGTAGTAGACCTCCTGGATGCTGTTAATGATCTCCTGCTCCGCTTGGGGGTCGATGGGCTGCTCCCTCATCTCCCTCATCTCCTCCTGAGATACCAGAGAGAGGTGAGAAAGAGAAATTGATGCATCAGTTAGGTCAGTAAGACTGCAAAGCACCCGGTTGCTGGGACACTCTCGTGGGAAGGGAGGAAACGGAGGCTCTGTGAGAGAAAACAACTCTCCAGAATATCTCTAGGAACCAGAGCCTGTCCATTGGGTTTATCGCTCCTGAAGTCCACAGATTACCTTCTTATTTAAGCCTGTCTGGCTGTTTCCCTGGAGAGAACTCTACACAGACCCCTAATGAGCCTGAATATAGGCACTTATCAATAGATACCGCTCTCAGTCAATCCTCTCTTTGAAGATTGATACGCTGGCCAATTTGAGTGGGCAAAGCCTGTGCAACACACAGATAATGCATTATAGTAAAGCAATTCAGCTATGAAATAGGCTGAAATGTATCCAGGAGGAATGGGGGTAAATCATCCCAATGGCAGGCAAAAGGACTGATCGAGGAAGAAAGATGCTAGGATATTCTTCAATAACCTTCACAGCATCCATTTGACCATGCCAGAGAGATAGGGTGTGACAGATGGGCATATATCTCAGGCACTGAATATCAAAACACACCTGCCTAGTCGAGAAAATAGCTTCAAAACCGGATTTTTCCAGTAAAAGTGAGGAATCAGAGGCAAATTAGAGGCGAATTACAAGGGAATCACAGGCGAATTACAGAGGAATCACAGGCGAATTACAAGGACATCAGGGGCGAATTACAGAGGAATCAGAGGCGAATCAGAGGCGAATCAGAGGCAAATTAGAGGCGAATTACAGAGGAATCAGAGGCGAATTAGAGGAATCAGAGGCGAATTACAAGAGAATCAGGGGCGAATTACAAGAGAATCAGGGGTAAATTACAGAGGAATCAGAGGCGAATTACAGAGGAATCATAGGCGAATTACAAGAGAATCAGGGGCGAATTACAAGAGAATCAGGGGCGAATTACAGAGGAACCAGAGGCGAATTACAAGAGAATCAGGGGCGAATTACAAGAGAATCAGGGGCGAATTACAGAGGAATCAGAGAGGGATCAGAGGCGAATCACAGAAGAAGCAGGTGCGAAGCAGAGGAAAGAGAGGCAAATTAGAGAGGAATGAGAGGTGAATTAGAGAGGAATCAGAGGCTTGTTGTGAAATCTGTGAATGTATTGTAATGTATTTAAAATTGTATAACTGCCTTAATCCTGCCTTGGGAGCAGCTAATGGGGATCCATAATAAATACAAATTAAAGATGAATCAGAGGTAAATGACAGAGGAATATTACAGAGGAATGAGTACCACCCGTGTGTGTGTGTGTGTGTGTGTGTGTGTGTGTGTGTGTGTGTGTGTGTGGGCCGGGACTATACCAGTATCACGATACTCGTGAGTATGGAAACAATTCACGAAGCGGATTTAACTTCTTTAGGAAAACAGCCCTAATGTTGGAAACAAACATGTTGTCATCGAGTCACATTTATTTATTTTCCAAGATATAGCACACAATATTTTACATACAGCAGGTTTTTAAAGCACCAAACAGGGAGGTCTGCTTCGTGTTTTCATTTTTTGCCATGGAAAAAAATATTGCGATCCTGGTATCGTCCCGTCCTGGTGTGTTTTGAAGGCGTGCTGTGCAGGTCTGACACATTTGAGGCTGGGTAGGGAGAACACAGCGGGAGCCAACATGGAGTGTGTGGGTGAGCGGAGCATTGGAGCTCAGCATCCCTAGTGAGGGGGTGGGTGGAAAATTATGGAGGGAGGGATACTGGTAAAGAGAAAATAAGAAAAAGGCCAGAAGAGATTCATCTCTCAGGTACCCCAAATTGATAGTGCCCTTCTCTGAACTCTCTGCCTTTTCCTCTTTCGGTTTGTCCCACTCTTTCTCACCATGACTTTAAAAATATATTCAAGACAACAAAATCAACCTAGGTGAATGACTCATTTCTGGGCTCCATCTCTTCCCTCCACTCTGCTTCACAAACACAATCTAAACATTAGCCTCTCCCTAAACCCTGCAGAGCAGAGCCATCGAACATCAAGCTTTGATCACGTTCACGTTGATGGATTAAAATGAAACAATGATCCTCCTCCGTCCAAATTAAAACGTCTCATCATCGTGCCGTTCCTCTTTCTCAATATGGGCAGAAACAAAAATTCAAAAGCCATTTGCACCTAAAAGTAGGCTGTTTAATGAGCCTTATCAAAGAACCAAAGGCTGTTTGGCTGAAGTGGTCATTGAATGCAGAGAGAAAATCAAGCAGAAGAGAAAGGGGTTCCTTCTTGGTGAGTGTCAGAAGCCAGGTGTACACATGGTGCCAGAGGAACACCTTGTCTGTTTGATGGTGAGGTAAATGGTGAAGATGTTCAGCTCTGCAGTACACATGGTGCCAGAGGAACACCTTGTCAGTTTGATGGTGAGGTAAATGGTGAAGATGTTCAGCTCTGCAGTACACATGGTGCCAGAGGGACACCTAGTGGTGAATCAGAGAACTAACCTACATGGAACAATCAGTACTATAGATGCACGGGGTTGACTCGCAGTCCCGGCAGTTATATCTGCGGGGAGTGTGGGTTTAGGGACATTAAATAGTGTGGATGAAGGGCGGGTGGGTGGCGGGCAGGTTGAATGAAGAGAAAACAATGCCATAAAAAAATCCATAAATGTATCATTCTTGTGCAATTTATATCCTGGCATTAGTGCGTAAACCTAAGCTTCAGGGCCTATAACTGTACACCTGCCAAATAGCCTACATGCCAATCACCAAATGCTTTAGAGAACCTGTAGAAACAGTTCATGTCGATCTACCGAGGCAAAAAGACATGTCGAAATTTAATTCAATAAAAGAAAAGCTGCTAAATGGAGAATTGAAAATAAAGAGAAGGGAGGGCAAGCAAGGTAATGTTTGGAAAAGATTAGGTGAAGTGATAAAAGAGGATGATGGCAGTGCTGGCTATGTGATCATTTTGAGGTGCTATACAAATTTGACAGTCACAAGACAGGAACTTCAAATAGGCTTATGACACATCAAGGGAACTGTAGCCTACTGTTCAGATGGGTTAAACGGGAACTGAAATCTGGACACTGACTGTAGCTCTGTAACCTCTCAGGTAGCCTTTATTAATTCCTGCAGAATTAAGCATTTCTTGCAGTAAAATGATACACGTAGGCTAGATACGATGGCTACATTTTTACTCGGGAACAGGAGTAGAGAAACATGATTTCTTTCTTTCAGCATCTTGAGAGAATGTGAATGTGCAGTTAGCACCTCTACAGACGGTATCTGTCTTTATCAGCATCATAAAAGCTGATAGTATTTCAACCACATAAAATATGCATCCAAGCAGAACTGAAATCTTATCAGAAACGTATAGGGTCGTTGAAACAGCATACTATTTTCTTACAACCGATCTAACTGATGAAATTTGGACATTTTGCAAATAAAATCTTCAGTTTCTTCAGAGTCATTGCATTATCTCCCTGGTCCCTAAACATCTTTGCGCCGCGAAAGAAGCAGAGAGAAAAAAATAAACTTTCCAGTCGTCAACTAGATTGAAGCATTCATCCTATCCATTTATGACATTCTGGTGAAGAAGGGTTTATTTAGTCTTCTAGGAAAACATATAATGACAGAAGAGAAGCTGCATGTATCTAATTATAGCCAAGTTGACTAACAAAAACACTACCAAATTGGCAGAAGTTATAAGAAGAAACCTATCAGGAAAAATAAAGATCAGATCCCGAAAATGTCAATAAGACAACTCCATAAGACTCTGCATTACATCCCAAGGAGGCAGATACTGTATATCTGACATTATATAAACTCAGCAAAAAAAGAAACCGCCCTTTTTCAGGACCCGGTCTTTCAAAGATAACTTGTAAAGATCCAAATAACTTCACAGATCTTCATTGTAAAGGGTTTAAACACTGTTTCCCATGCTTGTTCAATGAACCATAAACAATTAATGAACATGCATCTGTGGAACGGCCGTTAAGACACTAACAGCTTACAGACGGTAGGCAATTAAGGTCACAGTTATGAAAACTTAGGACACTAAAGAGGCCTTTCTACTGACTCTGAAAAACACAAAAAGAAAGATGCCCAGGGTCCCTGCTCATCTGTGTGAACGTGCCTTAGGCATGCTGCAAAGAGGCATGAGGACTGCAGATGTGGCCAGGGCAATAAATTGCAGTGTCCACAATGTGAGACGCCTAAGACAGCGCTACAGGGAGACAGGACGGACAGCTGATCATCCTCGCAGTGGCAGACCACATGTAACAACACCTGCACAGGATTGGTACAGCCAAACATCACACCTGCGGGACAGGTACAGGATGGCAACAACAGCAGCCCGAGTTACACCAGGAACGCACAATCCCTCCATCAGTGCTCAGACTGCCCGCAATAGGCTGAGAGAGCCTGGACTGAGGGCTTGTAGGCCTGTTGTTAAGGCAGGTCCTCGCCAGACATCACCGGCAACAACGTCGCCTATGGGCACAAACCCACTGTCGCTGGACCAGACAGGACTGGCAAAAAGTGCTCTTCACTGACGAGTTGCGGTTTTGTCTCACCAGGGGTGATGGTCGGATTTGCGTTTACCGTCGAACTAATGAGCGTTACACCGAGGCCTGTACTGTGGAGCGGGATCGATTTGGAGGGTCCGTCATGGTCTGGGGCGGTGTGTCACAGCATCATCGGACTGAGCTTGTTGTCATTGAAGGCAATCTCAACACTGTGCGTTACAGGGAAGACATCCTCCTCCCTCATGTGCTACCCTTCCTGCAGGCTCATCCTGACATGACCCTCCAGCATGACAATGCCACCAGCCATACTGTTCGTTCTGTGCATGATTTCCTGCAAGACAGAAATGTCAGTGTTTGGCCATGGCCAGCGAAGAGCCCGGATCTCAATCCCATTGAGCATGTCTGGGACCTGTTGGATCGGAAGGTGAGGGCTAGGGCCATTCCCCCCAGAAATGTCCGGGAACTTGCAGGTGCCTTGGTAGAAGAGTGGGGTAACATCTCACAGCAAGAACTGGCCAATCTGGTGCAGTCCATGAGGAGAAGATGCACTACAGTACTTAATACAGCTGGTGGCCACACCAGATACTGACTGTTACTGTTGATTTTGACCCCCCCTTTGTTCAGGGACACATTATGCAAATTCTGTTAGTCACATGTCTGTGGAACTTGTTCAGTTTGTCTCTCAGTTGTTGAATCTTATGTTCCAAAAATATTTATACATGTTATGTTCGCTGAAAATAAACGCAGTTGACAGTGAGAGGACGTTTCTTTTTTTGCTGAGTTTAGATGTACAATACATTACCAAAAATATGTGTGCACGTGCTCCCCGAACATCTCATTCCAAAATCATTGGCATTCATATGGAGTTGGTCCCCACTTTGCTGCTATAACAGCCTCCACTCTTCTGGCAAGGCTTTCCACTAGATGTTGGAACATTGCTACGGGGACTCCATTCAGCCAAAAGAGCATTCTTGAGGTCGGGCACTGCTGTTTGGCGATTAGGCCTGCCTCGCAGTCCGTGTTCCAATTCATCCCAAAAGTGTTTGATGGTGTTGATGACTGGGCTGCACAGAGCCCTGACAAGTTCTTCCACACCAATCCTGTCAAACCATTTCTGTATGGACCTCGCTTTGTGCACAGGGGCATTGTCATGCTGAAACAGGAAAGGGCCTTCCCCAAACTGTTGCCACAAAGTTGGAAGCACAGAATCGTCTAGAATGTCATTTTATGCTGTAGCATTAAATGCTGTAGCACAAGCCCGAACAATGAAAAACAGTCCCAGACCATTATTCCTCCTCCATCAAACTCCACTGTTGGCACTATCCATTGGGGCAGGTAGCGTTCTCCTGGCATCCGCCAAACCCAGATTCGTCCGTCGGACTGCCAGATGGTGAAGCGTAATTCATCACTCCAGAGAACGCGTTTCCACTGCTCCAGAGTCCAATGGCAGTGAGTATTACACCACTCCAGCCGACGCTTGGCATTGCACATGGTGATCTTAGACTTGTGTGCGGCTGCTTGGCCACAGAAACCCATTTCATGAATCTCCCGAAGAACAGTTCTTGTGCTGAAGTTGCTTCCAGCGGCAGTTTTGGAACTCGGTAGGGAGTGTTGCAACCTAGGACAGACATGCTAAGCGCTTCAGCATGCGGTGTTCCCGTTCTGTGAGCTTGTGTGGCCTACCACTTTGCGGCTGAGCCAATGTTGCTCCTAGATGTTTCCACTTCACAATAACAGCAATTACAGCTGACAAGGGCAGTTCTAGCAGTGTAGAAATTTCACGAACTGACTTGTTGGAAAGGTGGCATCCTATGGCGGTGCCACGTTGAAAATCACAAAATCACTGAGCTCTTCAGTAAGGCCATTCTACTTCCAATGTTTGTATATGGAGATCAAAAATCAAATTGTATTAGTCACATGCGCCAAATACAACAGGTGTAGACCTTATAGTGAAATGCTTACTTACAAGCCCTTAACCAAAAATGCAGTTTCAAAAAAATACAGATAAGAATAAGAGATAAAAGTAACAAGCAATTAAAGAGCAGCAGTAAAAATAATATATACAGGGGGGTGCTGGTACAGAGTCAATGTGCGGGGGAACCGGATAGTTGAGGTAGCATGTACATGTAGGTAGAGTAGTTAATTAAAGTGACTACGCATAGATGAGAGTGGCAGTGGTGCGGAGAAGGGGGGGGGGGGGGGGTGCAATGCAAATAGTCTTGGTAGCCATTTTGCTAGCTGTTCCGGAGTCTTATGGCTTTGGGGTAGAAGCTGTTTAGAAGCCTCTTGAACCTAAACTTGGTGCTCCGGTACCGCTTGCCGTATGATAGCAGAGAGAACAGTCTATGACTGGGGTGGCTGGAGTCTTCGACAATTTTTAGGGCCTTCCTCTGACACCGCCTGGTATAGAGGTCCTGAATGGCAGGAAGCTTGGCCCCAGTGACGTACTGGGCCGTTCGCACTACCCTCTGTAGTGCCTTGCAGTCAGAGGCCGAGCAGTTGCCATACCAGGCAGTGATGCAACCAATCAGGATGATCTTGATGGTGCAGCAGTATAACCTTTTGAGGATCTGAGGACCCATGCCAAATCTTTTCAGTCTCCTGAAGGGGAATAGGTTTTGTTGTGCCCTCTTCACGACTGTCTTGGTGTGCTTGGACCATGTTAGTTTGTTGGTGATGGGGACGCCAAGGAACTTGACACTCTCAACCTGCTCCACTACAGCCCCGTCGATGAGAATGGGGGCGTGCTCAGTCCTCCTTTTCCTGTAGTCCACAATCATCTCCTTTGTCTTGATCATGTTGAGGGAGAGGTTGTTGTCCTTGCACCACCTGGCCAGGTCTTTGACCTCCTCCCTATAGACTGTCTCATTGTTGTCAGTGATCAGGCCTACCGCTTTTGTGTCATCTGCAAATTTAATGAGGGTGTTGGAGTAGTGCCTGGCCGTGCAGTCATGCGTGAACAGGGAGTACAGGAGGGGGCTGATCACGCAACCCTGAGGGGCACCTGTGTTGAGGATCTGAGTGGCGGATGTGCTGTTACCTACGCTTACCACCTGGGGGAAGCCCGTCAGGAAGTCCAGGATCCAGTTGCAGAGGGAGGTGTTTAGTCCCAGGGTCCTTAGCTTATTGTTGAGCTTTGAGGGCACTATGGTGTTGAACGCTGAGCTGAAGTCAATGAATAGCATTCTCACATAGGTGTTCCTTTTGTCCAGGTGGGAAAGGGCAGTGTGGAGAGCAATGGAGACTGCATCATCTGTGGATCTGTTGGGGCGGTATGCAAACTAGAGTGGGTCTAGGGTTTCTGGGATGAGGGTGTTGATGTGAGCCATGACCAGCCTTTCAAAGCACTTCATGGCTACAGACATGAATGCTACAGGTCGGTAGTCATTTAGGCAGGTGACCTTTGTGTTCTTGGGCACAAGCGCTATGGTGGTCTGCTTAAAACATGTTGGTATTACAGACTCGGACAGGGAGAGGTTGAAAATGTCAGTGAAGACACTTACTAGTTGGTCAGCGCATGTTCGGAGAACACATCCTTGTAATCTGTCTGGCCCTGCGGCCTTGTGAATGTTGACCTGTCTTAAGGTCTTAGTCACATCGGCAGCAGAGAGCGTGATCACACAGTCTCCCGGTAGAGCTGGTGCATGTTTCAGTGTTATTGGCCTCGAAGCGAGCATAGAAATTATTTAGCTCGTCTGGTAGGCTCGTGTCACTGGGCAGCTCTCGGCTGTGCTGCCCTTTGTAGTCTGTAATGGTTTGCAGGCCCTGCCACATCCGACGAGCGTCAGAGCCGGAGTAGAACAACTCTTAGTCCTGTATTGACACTTTGCCTGTTTGATGGTTCGTCGGAGGGCATAGCGGGATTTCTTATAAGCTTCCGGGTTAGAATCCCGCTCCTTGAAAGTGGCAGCTCTAGCCTTTAGCTCAGTGTGGATGCTGCCTGTAATCCATGGCTTCTGGTTGGGGTATATACATACAGTCACTGTGGGGACGACATCGATGCACTTATTGATGAAGCCAATGACAGATGTGGTGTACTCCTCAATGCCATTGGAGGAATCCCGGAACATATTATAGTCTGTGCTAGCAAAACAGTCCTGTAGCTTAGCATCTGCTTCATCTGACCACTTTTTTATTGATCTAGTCACTGGTGCCCCCTGCTTTAATTTTTGCTTGTAAGCAGGAAAGGAGAATGGAATTATGGTCAGATTTGCCAAATGGAGGGCGAGGGAGAGCTTTCTATGCATCTCTGTATGTGGAGTATAGGTGGTCCAGAGTTCTTTTCCCTCTGGTTGCACATTTAACATGCTGATAGAAATTTGGTAAAACTGATTTAAGTTTCCCTGCATTAAAATCCCCAGGTACTAGGAGCACCGCCTCTGGGTGAGCATTTTCTTGTTTGCTTATGGCGGAATACAGCTCATTCAATGCCGTCTTAGTGCCAGCCTCTGACTGTGGTGGTATGTAAACAGCTACAAGGAATATAGATAAACTCTCTCGGTAGGTAGTGTGGTCTGCAGCTTATCATGAGAAACTCTACCTCAGGCGAGCAATAGCTCGAGACTTCCTTAGATATAGTGCACCAGCTGTTGTTTACAAAAATACATAGACCACCGCTCCTTGTCTTACCAGACGCTGCTGTTCTATCCTGCCGGTACATTGCATAACCAAGCCAGCTGTATGTTGATATTGTCATCGTTCAGCCATGACTCCGTGAAGCATAAGATGTTACAGTTTTTAATGTCCCGTTGGTTGTTTAATCTTCCCAGTAACTCGTCCATTTTATTGTCCAAAGATTGCATGTTTGCTAGCAGAATTGAGGGAAGCGGGGGTTTATTCGATCGCCTCCGACTTCTCAGAAGGCAGCCCGCTCTCCGGCCTCTCTTTCTCCGCCTCCTCTTCACGCAGATCACTGGGGTCGGGGCCTGTTCCCGAGGGAGCCGTATATCCTCCACCTCGGGCTCGTCAGAGTCGTGAAAGAAGAAAAAGGATTCTGCTAGTCCGTAGTGAGTAATCGCAGTCCTGATGTCTAGATGTTATTTTCGGTCATAAGAGACGGTAGCGGCAACATTACGTACAAAAAGAAGTTAAACAACGCAGATAAACAAACAAAAAAAACAATTGGTTGGGGGCACGTAAAACGTCTGCCTTCTGCTCCGGTGTTCGATTTTATACACCTGTCAGTAACGGGTTTGTCTGAAATAGCCGAATTGACTAATTTGAAGGGGTGTCTACATACCTTTGTACACAGTGTATATCTGACAAATGCATATCATATACACCGAATGTACAAAACATTATGACGGACTGACTAGGTGAATCCAGGTGAAAGCTTTGATCCCTTATTGATGTCACCTGTGAAATCCACTTCAATCAGTGTAGGTGAAGGGGAAGAGACAGGTTAAAGAAGGAGTTTTAAGCCTTAAAACATGGATTGCGTATGTGTGCCATTCAGAGGGTGAATGGGCAAGGAAAATTCTTTAAGTGCCTTTGAACGGGGTATGGTAGTAAGTGTCAGGTGCACCGGTTTGTGTCAAGAAATGCAACGCTGCTGGGTTTCTCACACTCAACAGTTTCCAGTGTGTATCAACAATGGTCCACCACCCAAAGGACATCCAGCCAACTTGACACAACTGTGGGAAGCATTGGAGTCAACATCAGCCAGCATCCCTGCGGAACACTTGACACCTTGTAGAGTCCATGCCCCGACGAATTGAGCTCCAATATTAGGTAGGTGTTCCTAATGTTTTGTACACTCAGTGTCTAGTCTGGCGGTTGCGGAAGGGTATTAGAAATTGCGGGCTGGTGTGTGTGAACAAACAGCTGACCCACGCACCACTAGAGGGTACATCCTAATTATCTGTCCTTACTCCTGAAGTGTGCAATTGTTCACTTCCCTTCATGAATTTGAAAGGAAATTAATGGTGTATGGTAATATGCCATCACCAATTCGATGCATTTACATTGAGTAGTGAACGAGTGTACACTTAAGAGAGATTATCACGATACACAGTGGGCTTGAAAGAAGTGAATTGTAATGGATTGCAACATCTGTCGCTTCAAGGGACTGTGGAGACTAGATTAAATGCCTGAATTATTAAGAGCCCACAAAAGCCTCTTAAAATGTTCTAGGGAAGAAAAGATTGAGTGTAAAAAAAAAAAAAATATCAAAGGAATTCTACCATATGTGATCTGCTGCTTAGTCAGAGAAGTAAATGAAATGTGGTTTGTACAACTAAAGGGCCCCAAAAGAGGAAAGAGAGAAAAGTCTCTCAGGGCTACAAAGAGGCACCCACAACAACACTTATCTGTCAGGGAGAAAGAGCTGGCCTCCTTTTAAGGAATGAGTATAGGTCTGCATTCCAAATGAGTCGTCAAAAGAGCAGAAACAGCCTAACACAGCCTTGCAAGGTCACATGAATCCTATGATGGCCGTCTTCTGACCCACAGCACCTAGCAGGTACTGGATAAATGAATTTAGACCCGCCCATCGACAATTCTCTGACTTATCTGGGTGTACATTGGATGGCAGCATGCGTCGATCAAACACAGCAGAATTAGAAAAGATATCTTGAGGATGAATGGTTTGAACCACAGCCAAACCAGTTTGAGCTGCAGTACCAGTCAAAAGTTGACACACCTACTCATTCAAGGGTTTTTCTTTCCTTTCACTATTTTCTACATTGTAGAACAATAGTGAAGACAAAACTATGAAATAACAAAAATGGAATTATGTAGTAACCCCCAAAAAATTGTTTAAAAAAATAAACATTACAAAAATAAAAAAATAAAATAATTAAAACATATTTTATAGTTGAAATTCTTCAAAGTAGCCACGCTTTGCCTTGATGACAGCTCAGTTGTGTTGTGACAAGGTAAGGGAGGTATACAGAACTTTTACCAGATAGGGCTAAGTCCATGTTATGGCAAGAACAGCTCAAATAAGCAATGGGAAACAACAGTTCATCATTAGTTTAAGACATGAAGGTCAATCAATGTGGAAAACGTAAAGAACTTTGAAAGTTTCTTAAAGTGCAGTCGCAAAAAGCGCTATGATGAAACTGGCTCTCATGAGGACCGAGACAGGAAGACCCAGAGTTACCTCTGCTGCAGAGGATAAGTTCATTACAGTTACCAGCACACAACCACAGCATTCTGCAGCGATACGCCATCCCATCTGGTTTGCGCTTAGTGGGACTATCATTTGTTTTTCAACAGGACTTCCAGGCTGTGTAAGGGCTATTTGACCAAGGAGTGATGGAGTGCTGCATCAGATGATCTGGCCTCCACAATCACCCGACCTCAACCCAATTGAGATGGTTTGGGATGAGTTGGACCTCAGAGTGAAGGAAAAGCAGCCAACAAGTATACAATATATGTGAAAACTCCTTCAAGACTGTTGGAAAAGCATTCCAGATGAAGCTGATTGAGCGAATGCCAAGAGTGTGCAAAGCTGTTATCAAGTCAAAGGGTGGCTACTTTGAAGAATCTAAAATATATTTTGATTTGTTTAAGACTTTTTTTTTTAGTTACTACATGATTCCATGTGTTATTTCATAGTGTTGATGTCTTCACTATTATTCTACAATGAAGAAAATAGTACAAATAAAAGAAAAACCCTTGAATTGAGTAGGTGTCCAAACTTTTGACTGGTACCGTATATGAATAGTATGGTTTGAACCACACCCAAACCAGTTTGAGCTATGTGAATAGTATGGTTTGAACCACAGCCTTATATAGGCCTGGATGGCTCTAGTTTGACCCCCCCCCACCCCACTTGGTTTGATCTTTTCTCCAAGCAGCAATGCCAAATCATACAGTAGTCCCTGGAACAGGTGTGTAGATAGGGGGTAGAAAGTAAAAATATGAACCTCTTTTCCCTCTCTCTGCTCCTTGTATCACATCTGTCCAAACTCATTAAAGGTCAAGCTAGATCAAATGAGAACCATAGAAAATAAAAAGTATTCAGGCATAAGTCTAGCTGTACAACCCATTGGAGAACGTATTGAGAAATCATGTGACTAAACTGAATAAAAAGAAGAAGAAACTACATTATGAAACAAAGATAAATGACAAAGGAGGACAGTAAAAAGCTTTGGAGCACCTAAAAATGACATTTTAGGAAAAAAGGAAAACTCAGCTCCATCCTTAATAGAATCAGACGGCTCATTCATCACAAAACCAACTGATATTGCAAACTACTTCATTATTTGTTTTAATAGGCAAGATTAGAAAACTTAGGCATGACATGCCAGCAACAAACGCTGACACTACACATCCAAGTTTATCTGACCAAATTACGAAAGAGAAGCATTGTAATTTTGAATTGCGTAAAGTGAGTGTGGAAGAGGTGAAAAAATTATTGTTGTCGATCAACAATGACAAGCCACCGGGGTCTGACAACGTGGATGGAAAATTACTGAGGATAATAGCAGACAATATTGCCACTCCTATTTGCCATATTTTCAATTTAAGCCTACTAGAAAGTGTGCCCCCAGGTTTGGAGGGTCATTCCGCTACCTAAGCCCCCTTTACTGACTCAAATAGCCAACCAATCAGCCCATTACAAACACTTCAAATCAAAATCAAATCAAATCGTATTAGTCACATTGTGCTCACTGCTCATTGATTGTCTGTATTGTAATTGCTTTTAATAACCTGCCCTGGTTGAAAATTAGCCGGCTGGCTAAAACCGGCACTTTTACTGAAACGTTGATTAATGTGCACTGTCCCTGTAAAAAATTAAATAAACTCAAACATGCGCCGAATATAACAGGTGTAGACACTACAGTGAAATGCTTACTTACGAGCCCCTAACCAACAATGCAGTTTCAAAAAAATACAGATAAGAATAAGAGATAAAACTAACAAGTAATTAAAGAGCAGCAGTAAAAAAAACAATAGCGAGACTATATACAGGGGGGTGCCAGTACAAAGTCAATGTGCAGGGGCACCAGTTAGTTGAGGTAATATGTACATGTAGAGTTATTAAAGTGACAATGCATAGATGACAACAGAGAGGAGCAGTGGTGTAAAGAGGGGGAGAGGGGCAATGCAAATAGTCTGGGCAGCAATTTGACTAGATGTTCAGGAGTCTTATGGCTTGGGGGTAGAAGCTGTTTAGAAGCCTCTTGGACCTAGACTTGGTGCTCCGGTACCGCTTGCCGTGCGGTAACAGAGAGAACACTCTATGACTAGGGTGGCTGGAGTGTTTGACAAATTTTAGGGCCTTCCTCTGACACCGCCTGGTATAGAGGTCCTGGATGGCAAGAAGATTGGCCCCAGTGATGTCCTGGCCGTTCGCACTACCCTCTGTAGTGCCTTGCGGTCGGTGGCCGAGCAGTTGCCATACCAGGCAGTGATGCAACCAGTCAGGATCCTCTCGATGGTGCAGCTGTAGAACCTTTTGATGATCTGAGGACCCAGGCCAAATCTTTTCAGTCTCCTGAGGGGGAATAGGTTTTGTCGTGCCCTCTTCACAACTGTCTTGGTGTGCTTGGACCATGTTAGTTTGTTAGTGATCTGGACACCAAGGAACTTCAAGCTCAGTAAACTTTTGCCCAGATTCAATTTTGTTAACTGTAAAATAGGATTGTCAAACTTTCAGCATGCCTATAGGAAAGGACATTCAACAAGCACAGCAACTACACAAATTAGTGATGATTGGCTGAGAGAAATTGATGACAAAAAGATTGTGGGGGCTGTTTTGTTAGACTTGAGTGCGGCTTTTGACATTATCGATCATAGTCTGCTGCTGGAAAAAACATGTGTGTTAAGGCTTTACACCCCCTGCTATATTGTGGATAAAGAGTTACCGGTCTAATAGAACACAGAAGGTGTTCTTTAATGGAAATCTCTCCAATATAATCCAGGTAGAATCAGGAGTCCCCCAGGGCAGCTATCTAGGCCCCTTTTTTCAAGATTTACTAATGACATGCCACTGGCTTTGAGTAAAGCCAGTGTGTCTATGTATACGGATGACTCAACCCTATACATGTCAGCTACAATAGCGACTGAAATGACTGCAACACTTAACAGAGCTTTTAGTTAGTTTTAGAGTGGGTGGCAAGGAATAAGTTAGTCCTAAATATTTCTCAAATTAAAAGCATTGTATTTGGGACAAATCATTCACTAAACCCTAAACATTGTAATAACTAAATGTGGAAATTGAGCACGTTTCGGTGACTAAACTGCTTGGAGTAACCCTGTATTGTAAACTGTCATGGTCAATTTCACTGGTCACCCCCAAAGCCAATTCCTCTTTTGGCTACCTTTCCTTCCAGTTCTCTGCTGCCAATGACTGGAACGAACTGCAAAAATAATAAAAATAATTTTCAAAAATTGTACAAAAAAAATTACTGAAGCTGGAGACTCATATCTCCCTCACTAACTTTATTAAGGTAGAGCAGAACTTTATTATGGACAGACTTCTCCCTATCTTAGCTTCTCCCTACCAGCTGTCAGAGCAGCTCACAGATCACTGCACCTGTACATAGCACATCTGTACATAGCACATCTGTAAATAGCCCATCCAACTACCTCATCCCCATACTGTTATTTATTTTACTCCTTTGCACCCCAGTATCTCTACTTGCACATTCATCTTCTGCACATCAATCACTCCAGTGTTTAATTGCTATATTGTAATTATTTCGCCACTATGGCCTATTTATTGCCTTACCTCCCTCATTTGCACACACTGTATATATACTTTTTCTATTGTATTATTGACTGTATGTTTGTTTATTCCATGTGTAACTCTGTGTTGTTGTTTGTGTCACACTGCTTTGCTTCATCTTGGCCAGGTCGCAGTTGTAAATGAGAACTTGTTCTCAACTAGCCTACCTGGTTAAATAAAGGTGAGGGGGAAAAAAACGAATAAAAAAAAACATATTGATACAACAGTAGCTAAGATAGGGAGAAGTCTGTCCATAATAAAGTTCTGCTCTACCTTAATAGCACTATCAACAAGGCAGGTCCTACAGGGCCTAGTTTTGTCACACCTGGACTACTGTTCAGTCGTGTGGTCAGGTGCCACAAAAAGGGACTTAGGAAAATTGCAATTGGTTCAGAACAGGGCAGCATGACCGGCCCTTGGATGTACACAGAGAGCCAATATATATTAATAATATGCATGTCAATCTCTCCTGGCTCAAAGTGGAGGAGACATTGACTTCATCACTACTTATTTTGAAGAGATTTATTCATGAGAGGTGTTGACATGTTGAATGCACTGAGCCGTCTGTCTGAACTACTGGCGCACAGCTCGGAAACCCATGCATACCCTACAAGACATGCCACAAGAGGTCTCTTCACAGTCCCCAAGTCCAAAACAGACTATGGGAGGCACACAGTACTACATAGAGCCATGACTACATGGAACAATATTCCACATCAAGTAACTGATGCCAGCAGTAAAATTAGATTAACATTTTTATTATTATTTTTTTTTTTTAATAGTGGCTTGCGAAAGTATTCACCCGCTTGGCATTTTTCCTATTTTGTTGCCTTACAACCTGAAATTAAAATGGATATTTGGGGGGTTTGTATCATTTGATTTTCATAACATACCACTTCAAAGTGGTAAAATCATTTTTCTTGTGAAACAAACAAGAAATAAGACAAAAAAAAAGGAAAACTTGAGCGTGTATAACTATTCACCCCCCTCCCCCAGAGTCAATACTTGGTTAGAGCCACCTTATGCAGGAATTACAGCTGGAAGTCTCTTGGGGTATGTATCTATAAGCTTGGCACATCTAGCCACTGTGATTTTTGCCCATTCTTCAAGGCAAAACTGCTCCAGTTCCTTCAAATTGGATGGGTCCCGCTAGTGTACAGCAATCTTTAAATCATACCACAGATTCCCAATTGGATTGAAGTCTGGGCTTTGACTAGGCCATTCCAAGACATTTAAAATGTTTCCCCTTAAACCAATCGAGTGTTGCTTTAGCAGTATGCTTAGGGTCATTGTCCTGCTGGAAGGTGAACCTCTGTCCCAGTCTCAAATCTTTGGAAGACTGAAACAGGTTTCCCTCAAGAACTTCCCTGTATTTAGCACCATCATTTCATCAATTCTGACCAGTTTCCCAGTCCCTGCCGATGAAAAACATCCCCACAGCATCATGGTGCCACCACCATGCTTCACTGTGGGGGATGGTGTTCTCGGGGTGATGATAGGTGTTGGGTTTGCACCAGACTTAGCATTTTCCTTGATAGCCAAAAAGTTCAATTTTAGTCTCATCTGACCAGAGTACCTTCTTCCATATGTTTGGGGAGTCTCCCACATTGCTTTTGGCAAACACCAAAAGTGTTTGCTTATTTTCTTCTTTAAGCAATGGATTTTTTCTGGCCACTGAGTGTACGGCTTAAAGTGGTCCTATGGACAAATACTCCAATCTCCGCTGTGGAGCTTTGCAGCTCCTTCAGGGTTATCTTTGGTCTATTTGTTGCCTCTCTGATTAATGCCCTCCTTGCTTGGTCCGTGAGTTTTGGTGGGCTGCCCTCTCTTGGCAGGTTTGTTGTGGTGCCATATTCTTTCCATTTTTTAATAACGGATTTAATGGTGCTCCATGGGATGTTCAAAGTTTCTGATATTTTTTTATAACCCAACCCTGATCTGTACTTCTCCACAACTTTGTCCCTGACCTGTTTGGAGAGCTCCTTGGTCTTCATGGTGCTGCTTGCTTGGTGGTGCACCTTGCTTAGAGGTGATGCAGACTCTGGGGCCTTTCAGAACAGGTGTATATTTACTGAGATCATGTGACACTTAAATAAAGTCCACCTGTGTGCAATCTAACTAATTATGTGACTTCTGAAGGTAATTGGTTGCACCAGATCTTATTTAGGGGCTTCGTAGCAAAGAGGGTGAATACATATGCACACCACTTTTCCGGTTGTATTGTATTGTATTGTTTGTGAATTAGGTTAGCCTAAGTGTTGTTTGTGTCTGTTTAGGCTGACTAGACTCCTCATAATTAATTGATATTTTCTTTCCATAGCTAATCGTTTTGAAGGAACAGCATGGATCCTTTGGGATAGAGAGCAGACGGTTTGAAGCATCTATTTAAGGCCTGTGACAATACCAGTATCGCAATGTTTTTTCCAAGGCAAAAATTTTAACACGAGGGCCTCCAGAGTGGCGCAGTGCTAGCTGTACCACAAGTTCAGGCTCTGTCGCAGCCGGCTGCGACCGGGAGACCTATGGGGTGACGGACAATTGGCCTAGCGTGCTCCGGGTTAGGGGAGGATTTGGCCGGCAGGGATGTTCTTGTCCCATCGCGCACTCACTAGCGACTCCTGTGGCGTGCCGGGCGCAATGCACGCTGACACGGTCACCAGGTGTACGGTGTTTCCTCCGACACATTGGTGCGGCTGGCTTCAGGGTTAAGCGGGCGTTGTGTCAAGAAGCAGTGCGGCTTGGCTGGGTTGTGTTTCGGAGGACACATGTCTCTCGACCTTCGCCTCTCCCGAGTCCGTACGGGAGTTGCAGCGATGGGACAAGACTAACTACCAATTGGATACCACGAAATACATAAAAAAATGTAAAATATACTGCTCAAAAAAATAAAGGGAACACTTAAACAACACATACTAGATCTGAATGAAAGAAATAATCTTATTAAATACTTTTTTCTTTACATAGTTGAATGTGCTGACAACAAAATCACACAAAAATAATCAATGGAAATCCAATTTATCAACCCATGGAAGTCTGGATTTGGAGTCACACTCAAAATTAAAGTGGAAAACCACACTACAGGCTGATCCAACTTTGATGTAATGTCCTTAAAACAAGTCAAAATGAGGCTCAGTAGTGTGTGTGGCCTGCACATGCCTGTATGACCTCCCTACAATGCCTGGGCATGCTCCTGATGAGGTGGCGGATGGTCTCCTAAGGGATCTCCTCCCAGACCTGGACTAAAGCATCCGCCAACTCCTGGACAGTCTGTGGTGCAACGTGGCGTTGGTGGATGGAGCGAGACATGATGTCCCAGATGTGCTCAATTGGATTCAGGTCTGGGGAACGGGTGGGCCAGTCCATAGCATCAATGCCTTCCTCTTGCAGGAACTGCTGACACACTCCAGCCACATGAGGTCTAGCATTGTCTTGCATTAGGAGGAACCCAGGGCCAACCGCACCAGCATATGGTCTCACAAGGGGTCTGAGGATCTCATCTCGGTATCTAATGGCAGTCAGGCTACCTCTGGCGAGCACATGGAGGGCTGTGCGGCCCCCCAAAGAAATGCCACCCCACACCACGACTGACCCACAGCCAAACCGGTCATGCTGGTGGATGTTTCAGGCAGCAGAACGTTCTCCACGGCGTCTCCAGACTCTGTCACGTCTGTCACGTGCTCAGTGTGAACCTGCTTTCATCTGTGAAGAGCACAGGGCGCCAGTGGCGAATTTGCCAATCTTGGTGTTCTCTGGCAAATGCCAAACGTCCTGCACGGTGTTGGGCTGTAAGCACAACCCCCACCTGTGGACGTCGGGCCCTCATACCACCCTCATGGAGTCTGTTTCTGACCGTTTGAGCAGACACATGCACATTTGTGGCCTGCTGGAGGTCATTTTGCAGGGCTCTGGCAGTGCTCCTCCTGCTCCTCCTTGCACAAAGGCGGAGGTAGCGGTCCTGCTGCTGGGTTCTTGCCCTCCTACGGCCTCCTCCACATCTCCTGATGTACTGGCCTGTCTCCTGGTAGCGCCTCCATGCTCTGGACACTACGCTGACAGACACAGCAAACCTTCTTGCCACAGCTCGCATTGATGTACCATCCTGGATGAGCTGCACTACCTGAGCCACTTGTGTGGGTTGTAGACTCCGTCTCATGCTACCACTAGAATGAAAGCACCGCCAGCATTCAAAAGTGACCAAAACATCAGCCAGGAAGCATAGGAACTGAGAAGTGGTCTGTGGTCCCCACCTGTAGAACCACTCCTTTATTGGGGGTGTCTTGCTAATTGCCTATAATTTCCACCTGTAGTCTATTCCATTTGCACATCAGCATGTGACATTTATTGTCAATCAGTGTTGCTTCTTAAGTGGACAGTTTGATTTCACAGAAGTGTGATTGACTTGGAGTTACATTGTGTTGTTTAAGTGTTCCCTTTATTTTTTTGAGCAGTGTATATCAATTAAAACACGAAGCAAACAAAACTTGTCGGTACTTTGAAACCCTGCTTTTTGTAAAAACAAATTGCATTCTATAGCTTGGAAAATAAATGTGACTCTGAACGACAACATAATGATGTTTGTTTCCAAAATTACTCCGCTTTGAGTTGTTTTCTTGCCTCGACACTAACAAGTAACGAGACACTGGTATTGTCCCAGCTATAATCTGTTTCAGTGCTGTCATCCTCTACCCTTCAACAAAACTCAAGAATAAGATGATAAAAACTCTTTCTTCAAGCAGGTGATTTGGTGTAGTTTTCCTTCTATGCAAACGTATCACGAGCAAGTGTGTTTAGGATGAAGGGAGGTGGAGAAAAGAAAATCTCCACTCCATCTACAGCATTACACACATACACCACACACACACACCACCTACGCTGCTGCTACTGTCTATTATATATCCTGTTGCCTAGTCACTTTATCCCTACCTATATGTACAGTATATCTACTGTGCCTCAATTACCTCATACCCCTGCAAATAGACTCAGTACTGGTACTTACAATACAGTGAGGGAAAAAAGTATTTGATCCCCTGCTGATTTTGTACGTTTGCCCACTGACAAAGAAATTATCAGTTTATAATTAATGGTAGGTTTATTTGAACAGTGAGAGACAGAATAACAACAGTGCTTCTGATTGCTTCTGTGGACAGGTGTCTTTTATGCAGGTAACGAGATGAGATTAGGAGCACACTGTCTCCCACTGTTCAAATAAACCTACCATTAAAATTATAGACTGATCATTTCTTTGTCAGTGGGCAAACGTACAAATTCAGCAGGGGATCAAATACTTATTTCCCCTCACTGTATATAACCATGTTATTTTCTACTCCCTAAATATAGTCATGCTAGTTATTCTCATTTTTATTCGCTATTCACTGTGTATTTTTTCCTCGTGTCACCATTTCAATTATTTATTTATTTTACCATCTAACTCTGCATTGTTGAAAAGGACCCATAAGTAAGCATTTCAATGTTAGTCTAAACCTGTTGTTTACAAAGCATGTGACAAACAATGTTATTTTAATTAATTTAAAAAGGAATGAATGTATGACACGAAAAGCTAAATAAAAAATGACAAATGGGAAAAAGAATTACATAATAAAAAATGACTGTGTAAATATGGTTAAAAATATGGCACTATAAAAGGAACAGGGTGCCATTTTGGACAGACCCTGTCACTGCCTTTATTCAGTGTGACATCTTCCACGTAGGCTAGGCCTAAACCTTGACAGCCAAAATGGATCTGTACCTTTTAGAGGTCAGCAGTCAACTTCCAGACTATGAGTCTGCTGCCCACACAGGTAGGAGAAAATAAGCTGCAGCCGTCAATAACAGGCTTCAAACAGAGGAAATGAAACGTCTTCTTGCATGGTGGATAATGGGGTTAGTCCCATTCCAAGTTCTATTCAGCTGGAGCTCATAGAAGGTCAAAAATACACAGAAACGTCAAGGAGAGTGGCTTGTAGGTCTCCGAAAGAGTGACTAACATTATAAACAGGGCATTTTGTTATTCGCTTCGAACACTCTTTACAATTTGAATTCGCACTCAGAACTAGTGGCTAATGACAAATGTAGCCCCTCATGGCTAACTGTGACTGATTGCATTTTCTAAGCAACGGCTCACTCTCCCGTCCAAACTGCTGAAATACTGCCTCGGCAGTACAGCTAGGCATTATCCGGATTGTTATCCTTGACGTGAGGAGTGTTGTTTGGTGAATGACCAACTTCGATCTTTCCAACAAATGGCTTCTTTGTAGTGTGATGTAGAATAATGATGCAACAGCCCTTGAAGGACTAGAGAGACTAGATAAGGCAATGTGAATGTAACGTCGGGCTGAAATACAGTGGTTACATAAAGAATGTGTCTCCTAAAGTGTTTCTTACCAAATTGCCTTCAGTCAGGAGGAGACCCTGGCTAAATCTAAGACCGAAATGTAATAGCCTACCTCTTTTCAGTGGTCTCAAAACCTAAGCTGTTCATTCAAAGGATGTGCTATGACACAGAGCAACACTCATATTGTATGTCATTCAGTCCTGGGCTATCAACAAGATACTAGGCTACACAGACAAATGAAAATGCTAATAATTACAGTTAGGCGAACTAATTATGATTTCATGTAGAAATGTACAGGAAATTAAACAGTTTATTGGAAATAGGCCTCGTTAACATACTGGGGGTGAGCTAGTTGGTTTAGGCAGTATCTGAATAATCTGAAACTGTTTCACTTGTGGGTAACTGCAAGGAACACTGTATATTTTACACAATTGAACAGTTTAGCGCAGGGCTCTGCAACCCTGTTCCTGAAGGGCTACCCTTCAGTAGGTTTTCAATCCGACCCCAGTTGCAACTAACCTGATTCAGCTCATCAACCAACTATTTATTAGAAATCAGGCGTGCTAGATTACGGTTGGAGTGAAAACCTACATGACAGTAGCGCTCCAAGAACAGGTTGGGAGAACTCTGGTTTAGTGGTCATTGGTTAACAATAATGCGAACAACTGTCTGAATGCAGTGAAATTAAATAGCATCAGAGACAACCACTAAATCGAACTTCATAGAAATTGAATTATACTATATCTCTGAAGAGGGCTTACCTTGCTTGGGATCCTGATGTCCTCCACTGGGCTGAGGTCTGCAATGCTCTCCTGTGGGCTTTTCAGGCCCTGTTATCAACAATAAGGATGAAGTTGGTATTTTACAACAGGCAGGTTTAGCTAACTGTATACTATGTGCAGTAATCAATGGACAAAATGCCCCTTGGCTGAAGTCAGTGATGAGTTGCTACAGACAGTCTCTGTGTGGTGTAGTTTTTTATGAGGTGTATGCCAGACTGACACATTGCCACAGCATCTGACTCTGCACATACAGTGCATTCAGAAAGTATTCAGACCCTTTGACTTTCTCCACATTTTGTTACGTTAGAATCTTATCCTAAAATTGATGAAATTGTTTTTTCCGCATCAATCTACACACAATACCCCATAATGACAAAGCAAAAACAGTTTTTATTTTTAATACATTTGCAAAACAATTAACTGAAATATCACATTTACATAAGTATCAGACCCTTTACTCAGTACTTTGTTGAAGGACCTTTGCCAGCGATTACAGCATTGAGTCTTCTTAGGTATGACGCTACAAGCTTAGCACACCTGTATTTGGGAAGTTTCTCTCATTCTTCTCTGCAGATCCTCTCAAGTTCTGTCAGGTTGGATGGGGAGCATCGCTGCACAGGTATTTTCAGGTCTCTCCAGAGATGTTTGATCGGGTTCAAGTCCGGGCTCTGGCTTTGCCACTCAAGGACATTCAGATACATGTCCCGAAGCCAGTCCTGCGCTGTCTTGGCTGTGTGCTTAGGGTTGTTGTCCTGTTGGAAGGTGAACCTTCGCCCCAGTCTGAGGTCCTGAGCGCTCTGGAGCAGGTTTGCATCAAGGATCTCTCTGTACTTTGCTCCGTTCATCTTTCCCTCAATCCTGACTAGTCTCCCAGTCCCTGCTGCTAGAAAACATCTCCACAGCATGATGCTGCCACCACCATGCTTCACCGTAGGGATGGTGCCAGGTTTCCTCCAGATGTGACGCTTGGCATTCAGTCCAAAGAGTTCAATCTTGGTTTCATCAGACCAGAGAATCTTGTTTCTCATGGTCTGAGAGTCCTTTATTGGTAGAAACATCTCAAGGTTGATCAATGGAAACAGGATGCACCTGAACTCAATTTCGAGTCTCATAGCAAAGGGTCTGAATACATTTCTAAAAACCTGTTTTCGTTTTGTTATTGTGGGTTATTACGTGTACATTGCATTTTAGAATAAGGCTGTAACGTAACAAAATGTGGAAAAAGTCAAGGTGTCTGAATACTTTCCGAATGCATTGTAGCTAGCTATTGAGTAACAAGATACAGATCTCAAGAATGTCTGTAACTGATAGGCCTTGTAACGTTATGCTGGGTACTAGCACGCTAACATTACAAGGTGAGAACTTCCATATCTACCCACTTCCCTATCCGTTGTTTTGCCCTCTCATTGCTGCTGGCTAATGAAACGTCTGAGCACGAATGCACATTGGTAGCGGGCCAGCTATCGTGTTTCCTCTTTCGATGAGAAAGCAATATCCATCTAAACTGAGATCTTGTTCTGTTATTTAAATTGACCAAGATCATCGTTACAAAGCACATTGTTATCGGATCAGATGTCAACTGTCAGCTACTGGTAGCTAACTAACGTTACCTGGCTAGCATGCTGCCTACAGCCAGTGCGATGCGATCGACAGGTGAAACTTCGGGGACTTACCTGCCGGGCCATAAGTGACTTTATCTTTTGCATCGTGAAATAATTGTTTTGTCCAAAAGATTATTGGTTAATTTTAGATTATAAAGTTACTGTCAACGATTCAGGTCCGGCTCTCTGAGAGGGAGGCCATGTTATTTATCTATCATGTGATTATTTGTTATATTTGGGAAGTGTAGTTCAATGGGTACTACAAAGCTATCGTCACTAGTTACCACAGCCACAAAGTCATAAATCCAGCCTATTTCTAAAATGTATATTCTTAAAATTGGATTTTAAACCTAACCTTAACCCTAAAATTAACCACATCGCTAACCTTATGCCTAACCCTAACATTAAATTAAGACCAAAAAGCACATTTTTGTTTTAATACATTTTTACAATATACCCCCATTTAACTTTGTTGCTGTGGTAACTAGTGAAAACTACAAAGCGTGACGTGATGGCAATTTAAAACTACATGTTCCTGTTTTTACCACATGTCAAAAACAGTAAAATATGTAGTTTTGTCAATTTTTTTACATTTTCCACTTGTCCTTTACTAATGAAATGTTTGTCCCCAAAACATTTCTATTGCGTTGTTTATTGAATGTAGTCCCAGCAGAGTAAAAGTTAATGCTACCCACAGATTCATAAAAAAATATACATGTAATAAACCTTTTATTGGGATCAGACCATTTAAATTTATGAAAGCCACTTATACTATCATGCCTCCATCCCTGTTCCCCGGGCGTCGAAGGTGTGGATGTCGATTATGGCAGCCCCCCGCACCTCTCTGATTCAGAGGGGTTGGGTTAAATGCAGAAGACACATTTCAGTTGAATACATTCAGTTGGACAACTGACTAGGTATCTCCACTTCCCCTTTCCTGTGGTTTTATTTTTCAAAATTGTAAAGCAGGTTTTCGGTTTTAGTTCAAGGTGTCTCCTGCAACTTCATCTGAGAACAATAGATGGCAGTAGTGGGATACTCTACTACTGTAAGTGATGTGGTCCCGTCCTTTGGAAAGAGGCACTTGTCAAAAGGCAAAAAATAGGTGTGTGTGTGTGTGTGGCCTATCACATAATGCAGCAAATTGTTGGTCATGTAGCCTATCTTCCTACAATTAATTAAATAGAATAGCAATTTAATTGCTATGTGCATAGCGAGGACCCCTAATGTTTAAAAAATCATGGGGTTACTTGAGGGGGGTATTATAACACATCATACATCATACACATCATACACATCTCAAGCACCAAACACTGGGCCTACTACCTGGTGGAGTACAGCCTGGTTAAAACAACACAGAGAGTAACCTAGTCTAGTTCCTGCTCCTGCTTAATGACACCACTGGCTATTTCCCTGTCAAATGAAGGCGCGGAGAGGTGCTGCCTCCAGGCACCAGTGTTGTTTGTCATGCAGCTGAATAGAGTGGATCCTCCCGTAAAACATAGAGAGAGACAGATGGTCTCCCTACCAGGAGCCGACATCATAAAATACACTCTAAATGCTGAATGCATTTAGTCAATATTTTGCCCACGGTCAGGCTCAAAATGTAAATCCTCCCAGTTTTTCTACAATAAGGAAAGTAGTATCAGTTTTATCTAGGACCAACTCTCCAGCATATTTTGGGAATAAACTAACACATTTCACACAGCTGATGGTATTCTTGCAATTGGTCTGCTTTTGCTTGTGTCATGCATCTAAATTAAGATTCACTCACTCTCCCTCCCACACACACATACACAGACTATTCGTGACTAGGAGTCAGCAGGAGCAGGTGGAAGGCACAGTACCACATGCTGAACTCTCCTTCTGTTGTTCCCTCTCTCTCACAAAACCAGAACAGACTAGACCAGAACAAACTACAACAGACTAGACCTGATCAGACCAGTGACACAACTAAATAACGCTGCATTCACCACCAGAATAACGGACAACCGTTCACAACACATCTCACATCACTAAAGTTATTCATTTAAGACATTGTGGGAGGCAGAAAACATTTATCATATAGTTCATTATTGAATCAAGCTAATCAAATTGTTATAAATCTTTATTCAAATACAAAAAGTGCATATCTGTAAGTGGAAACTGTACAATACTCTGCAGCCAGGCAACAACACATCTGGCATTTCACAATCCGGTGGAGTGTACTTGATCAATAAAATTGCTACATTCAGAAAGACAGGAGGATAGGACTCATAACATATTCACTAAAATAAAATGTCATTTCTTTCAAAACAAAACAATTAAGTAAGTACAGTGTAGAGCAGATGTTGTATTTACATGGTGAAAGATGATGTTATACAACACCTCCATCAGACAGTATCTCACATGCAATGTGATAATTCCTTCATCCAAATATTCTTACCCACTTCCAGAGGCAGCTTGAAATAGCACATTGAATAAATCTACAATTTGAAGAGAGAAAAAAATATTTATGAGCTCTTGTTCTTTAAATGTAAATAATTATTAGAAAATATTCAGTAGGATGTTGAAACTGTGCCAGAGGCTTAAGTGCCTTGCTCATTGGCACATTTGCAGATTATTTAGCTTGGGGATTCACTCCAGCAACCTTTCAGTTATAGGCCCAATGCTCTTAACAGGCGTCACTATATAGTGTACTACTTGCCGCCCCTAGTAGTGCACTAATTTTTGTATTTTTATTTAATCTTTATTTAACTAGGCTAAGTAGGTTAAGAACAAATTCTTATTTTACAATGACGGCCTACCCCTGCCAAACCCTCCCCTAACCTGGACAATGCTTGGTCAATTGTGTGCCGCCCTATGGGACTCCCGATCACAGCCGGTTGTGATACAGCCCAGGATCGAACCAGGGTCTGTAGTGACGCCTCTAGCACTGATATGCAGTGCCTTAGACCGATGCGACACTCGGGATATATATATATTCCTATATAGGGAAATAGAGTTCAATTTGGGATGCAATTTGGGATGCTCTGGTCTCTGGTTAACCTTCACACTGCTTTCCCAGCAGACTCTGGGTAGCCAGCGTGGGAGTTTCAGGGATGTGCCTGATGACATCATAGATGGTGGTATGCAAATCCTGGACAGACTCTAGGTGTGCCAGAGATCTGCTGGATGCCTGGGAAATGAAAACAAACAACACATTCAGGGACACTATATGTTATAGCAAATGGAGGGAGAGGGAATAGAACCCGGGTCACATGTGTGAAAGGAAAACACTTTAAGCATTCCTCCAATACTGTTAACCTTATGGGGGGGTTGCACATTTACATTTACATTAGCAGACACTCATATCCATAGAGATTTACAGGAGCAGTTAGGGTTAAGTGCCTTGCCTAGTCGGCTCGTGGTTTCGAACCAGCAAATTTTTGGTTACTAGCCCAACGCTCTTAATCGCTAGGCTCCCTGTCACACGCTAGGTAGCCTAGTGTGGGCTCATTAATGAGGCTCACTACAATATCAAAGAGGTGTTCCTACAGAAAACTAGGCCTATTGTACCAGGCTGCATTGTTGCAAGACATACAACATACCTGTGTAGATTCCATTTTCCCAGGTATAGAGACAAACTCATAGATGCCGAAGTCTTCCGTTGCATCCTCATGACCTGCAAGTAAAATGTAGTTCACCTGATAGACTTTTTGGTGTCAATGTAGTGTCCTCTCTATTTACATCCTGTTTCTTGTTCCTTCCTAGTAGGTTATTTTATTTAGGACGTGTCACTTTTGGTTTGGGGAAAACTGAATACCGTCCCACCATAGTTAAATGTATTGAACTCAGTTCACTAAAGCACAGACAGATCCAACTGAAACTTGAAGAGATCAGCAACTGAGTTTATGGGCTAATACGCCTGCATAAGACAAACAAGTATGATTACTGTAATTGTTCTATGTTAGTGAAGGGTTTATGAGGAGTATTGTTTGTCTAGGGCTATGTACACGACACTGCATAACAACAGGCAGGAACGTAAGGGTAAAAGGTAAACATTGCAGGTGCAGAGAGGAAACTTACCCGAACGGTGTGGGCGTCTCTGTTCTGTCAAAGGTCTGCATGGGAGAGGCAAAGTCATTTTAATTAAACCCATTTACTGTAGGTAGGCTATCTAGACAGAGGTTATCTTTATTCATGTGTAAGCACTGATCAGTAATGGTCTTACCTGTTATAGATGTTCATGAGAACTGTAAAAGAAACAGTAGAGCTTTTAATATTACATATTTTACTCTTTAATAACAACAACTATTTGTACTTTACCTTACAGGCAAGTTTTCAGGCTTTTTTAAGTTGAATGCCTTTCCTCAGAAAAACATGTCATTTTGCCACAGATGCTGTTTGAGTTTGACATACTGTAACATTGGCAGATGATTGGCATGTACTCTACAGTTAACAAACTTCAAAATCTAGTGTCTACTGTAGTGTCTAGTGTCTACAGTAGTGTTTAGTGTCTACTGTAGTGTCTAGTGTCTACTATAGTGTCTAGTGTCTACTGTAGTGTCTAGTGTCTACTGTAGTGTCTAGTGTATAGTATCTACAGTAGTGTCTACTGTAGTGCCTAGTGTCTACTGTAGTGTCGATTGTAGTGTATAGTGTCTACAGTAGGTAGTGCATAGTGTCTACTGCAGTGTCAAGTGTCTACTGTATTGTCTAGTGTCTGCTGTAGTGTCTACTGTAGTGCCTAGTGTCTACTGTAGTGTCTACTGTAGTGTATAGTGTCTACAGTAGGTAGTGCATAGTGTCTACTGCAGTGTCAAGTGTCTACTGTATTGTCTGTAGTGTCTACAGTAGTGTCTAGTGTCAACTGCAGTGTATATTGTCTACAGTATTGTCTAGTGTCTACTTAAATGTCTACTGTAATGTCTAGTGTCTACTGTAGTGTCTAGTGTCTACAGTAAGGTCTAGCGTCTACTGTAATGTCTACTGTAATGTCTAGTGTCTACAGTAATGTCTAGTGTCTACTGTAGTGTATAGTGTCTACTATAGTGTCTAGTGTTTACAGTAGTGTCTAGTGTCTACAGTAGTGTCTACAGTAGTGTTTAGTGTCTACAGTAAGGTCTAGTGTCTATTGTAATGTCTAGTGTCTACTACAGTGTCTAGTATTTACAGTAGTGTCTAGTGTCTACAGTAGTGCCTAGTTTCTACTGTAGTGTCTACTGTAGTGTCTAGTTTCTACTATAGTGTTTAGTGTCTACTGTAGTGTTTACTGTAGTGTCTAGTGTCTACTGTAGTGTCTACTGTCTACTGTAGTGTCTCGTGTCTACTGTAGTGTCTAGTGTCTACTGTAGTGTCTACGGTAGTGCCTAGTGTCTACGGTAGTGTCTAGTGTCTACGGTAGTGTCTATTTAAGTATGCTCTCTAATTCTCTCTCTCTTTTTCTGTCTTTCTTTCTCTTCTTTCTTTCTTTCTATCCATCTTTCTTTCTTTCTCTCGGAGGACCTGAGCCCTAGGACCATGCCTCAGGACTACCTGGCCTGATGACTCCTTGCTGTCCCCAGTCCACCTGGGTGTGCTGCTGCTCCAGTTTCAACTGTTCTGCCTGCGGCTATGGAACCCTGACCTGTTCACCGGACGTGCTACCTGTCCCAGACCTGCTGTTTTCAACTCTCTAGAGACAGCAGGAGCGGTAGAGATCGTTGAATGATCGACTATGAAAATCCAACTGACATTTACTCCTGAGGTGCTGACCTGTTGCACCCTCTACAACCACTGTGATTATTATTATTTGACCATGCTAGTCATCTATGAACATTTGAACATCTTGGCCATGTTCTGTTATAATCTCCACCCGGCACAGCCAGAAGAGGACTGGCCACCCCTCATAGTCTGGTTCTAGGTTTCTTCCTAGGTTCTGGCCTTTCTAGGGAGTTTTTCCTAGCCACCGTGCTTCTACACCTGCATCACTTGCTGTTTAGGGTTTAAGGCTGGGTTTCTGTACAACACTTTGTGACATCAGCTGATGTAAGAAGGGTTTTATAAATACATTTGATTGATTGATTGATACTGTTATTTTTCACTGTCTTTTAACTGTTGTTTTTATTTCTTTACTTATCTATTGTTCACCTAATACCTGTTTTTTACTTAAAATTCGCACTGTTGGTTAGGGACCTGTAAGGTCTACACCTGTCTATAGTAATGTCTGTTGTCAACAGTAGTGTCTAGTATTTACAGCAGTGTCTAGTATTTACAGCAGTGTCTAGTGTCTACAGTAATGTCTAGTGTCAACCGTAGTATCTAGTATTTACAGCAGTGTCTAGTGTCTACAGTAATGTCTAGTGTCAACAGTAGTGTCTAGTATTTACAGCAGTGTCTAGTGTCAACCGTAGTGTCTAGTATTTACAGCAGTGTCTAGTGTCTACAGTAATGTCTAGTGTCAACAGTAGTGTCTAGTATTTACAGCAGTGTCTAGTGTCTACAGTAATGTCTAGTGTCAACAGTAGTGTCTAGTATTTACAGCAGTGTCTAGTGTCTACAGTAATGTCTAGTGTCAACAGTAGTGTCTAGTGTTTACAGCAGTGTCTAGTGTCTACAGTAGTGTCTGTAGTGTCTATTGTAGTGTCTACTGCCGTGTCTGGTGTCTATAGTAGTGTCTAGTGTCTACAGTAGTGTTTGTAGTGTCTACTGTAGTGTCTAGTGTCTACAGTAGTGTCTTGTTTCTACAGTAGTATCTAGTTTCTACAGTAGTGTCTACTGTCTACTGTAGTGTCTAGTTTCTACAGTAGTGTCTACTGTCTACTGTAGTGTCTAGTGCCTACAGTAGTGTCTAGTGCCTACAGTAGTGTCTAGTGCCTACAGTAGTGTATAGTGTCTACTGTAGTGTCTAGTTTCTACAGTAGTGTCTAGTGCCTACAGTAGTGTATAGTGTCTACTGTAGTGTCTAGTTTCTACAGTAGTGTCTAGTGCCTACAGTAGTGTCTAGTGCCTACAGTAGTGTCTAGTGTCTACTGTAGTGTCTAGTTTCTACAGTAGTGTCTAGTGCCTACAGTAGTGTCTAGTGCCTACAGTAGTGTCTAGTTTTTACAGTAGTGTCTAGTTTCTACAGTAGTGTCTAGTGCCTACAGTAGTGTCTAGTGCCTACAGTAGTGTCTAGTTTTTACAGTAGTGTCTAGTTTCTACAGTAGTGTCTAGTTTCTACTGTGTTTACAGTTGCTGCTATCACCCTAAGTCATTATGAAGATAACCATAACATTTACCTCTCTTGGGATGATGACAGCTCCTTCTGAAGTAGACCAGTAACATACAGCAAATGAACAGACAGGACAGAGTGATTGCAGCCAGAGGAGAGAATGATCTGCTCTCCTGGACATATCTCTCCTTTCCTACAAATGAAAGAGAACAACCAATAAACTCCTGCAGAATCAAGGCCTCTTTTAAAACCGCTCCTCAAAACCCACTTTTCTAAAACTATCTTCTAATGTATGATTTTATATAGCTATTTTGTTTTTCTTCTCAATTTTTCTGTCTCTGTATCTTCTGTAGTACTTTTATTCATTTTGAGAAGAACTTTGTTAACCTGTCATTGAAAAACACTCTATAAATAAAGTTAGTATTATTACATTCAGAGTCAAATTTCAAAACTTTAAACAGGGCCGGTTTCCCAGACACAGATTAAGCCCAGTCCTGGACTAAGAAACTCTTTCAATGGAGAATATCTATTGAGAATGGTTGTTAGTCACGGAATAGGCATAATCTGTGACTGGGAAACCGGCCCTGATGGTTTAGTGACTAAATTGTACAAATTTGAGAGGAGTCCAATGTGAGAGTAAACCTGTCAACCCAGACCTGGTGGACAGTTAGTGTGTTTAGTTTGTTCATCGACTTTTAGATCATTCTTAATAGGATATATATATTTACAGCGTTATTTGCTATACAGTAGCCAAGATTATGTGTATCTTTTTCAATTTGGAGACTGAAACCACCTACGCATAGAAACTCCACACATGCAGTAAAACATGGTCAACAATGAGACCAGCTGTTGTTTTTCTCTGTTTACTCTCCCATAGAGCCAGTGGACTTTTACACAGGCCAGAGTGACTGGTACTTGGCAACTAAGGAGAAATACAATATTTATGATTCCCCTTGTGTGGGTGGATTAACTGGCTCTGTTTTAAATGTACCTTTAATTTGGACTCTCTGTAAGCAAGGTTACTGCTCATATTTAGAAAAGTCATACTTTATAAACTACGTAGGTTACAAATGTAGGTTACATTTGTCCCTTTGACATTACGCTTGTCTCTTCTTCTCTTCTTTGTTATCTTCACCTTGGTACCTTTTGGCATGATAATGTGCACAGTGTGTACTCAGACCTGATTCCCAGTTCCACCTACACTATGCCAGCACCCCAGGGCTGTGTGTGTGTGTGTTCCCAGTCCCTCCTACGCTGCCTCCAGCACCCCAGGCTAGCAGCCCAGCCCAGCTTTACCCACCTGTCCCCAGGCTGGCCACCACCAGGGTGAACTGGGTCTCATCCTGCTTCTGGGTCACATTGTTAAACGCCCTACATAGGAACTCCTCAGCCTGGGCCAGCTTGTAGGAGGTGACCTCCAGGCGCAGTCCCACAGTGATGACCTCAGTGGCGTTGTTGGTCTTAGAGATCCACATACAGCTGTTGGGAGGGTTGGAGTCGGCCTGACAGTCGAAGAACACCAGCTCACCAGGGTTCACTGTGAAGACCTCCCCAGTCCGCAGACCATGGTCAGACTTCACAGCCAGGTTGTAGGGGCCATCTAGGAGATATTAGAGTGGTTCATATTGTCACAAACATAGTTTTAGGATCGACTTCAAGCTCTATTGGGACTGTGGAAAGCTAGGATCCTTTGGCAGCTAGGATAAATTGTTTGATTAGCAATAATTCAGAATGTCAGGGCCTCCTGAATGACGCAGCAGTCTGAGCAGTGCTTGAGCAGCAGTGCTTGAGGCGTCACTACAGACCCGGGTTCGATCCCGGGCTGTGTGCATCTGGCCGCGACCCATGAGGTGGCGCACAATTGGCACAGTGTCGTCCGGGTTAGGGGAGAGTTTGGCCGGCCGGGATGTCCTTGTCCCATCGCGCTCTAGCGACTCCTGTGGCGGGCCAGGGGCATGCACGCTGATTGTACGTTGCCAATTGTACAGTGTTTCCTCCGACACATTGGTGCGGCTGGCTTCCGGATTGAGCGAACAGTGTGTCAAGAAGCAATGCGGCTTAGCAGGGTCATGTTTCGGAGGATGCGCAGCTCTCAACCTTCGCCTCTTCCGAGTCCATACGGGAGTTGCAGCGATGGGACAAGACTGTAACTACCAATAGGATACCACGAAATTGGGGAGAAAAAGGGGTAAAAAAATTATAATTATAAAAAAGATACATATATATTCAGAATGTCATTAAATGACCAAACATGTCATCCTATTGTGAGGCTGCTTTGGGCTCTTCACCACTACAAATCAGGTTAAAGACATACAGTGCCTTCAGAAAGTATTCAGACCCCTTGACTTTTTCCATATTTTGTTATGTTACAGCCTTATTCTAAAATGGATTGAATAAATGCAAATCCTCAGCAATCTACGCACAATACCGCACAATGACAAAGCAAAAACAAGTTTTTCAAAATTTTTGCAAATGTATTCAAAATATAAAAACAGAAATACCTTATTTACATAAGTACTCAGACTTTTTGCTTTGAGACTCGAAAATTGAGCTCAGGTGTTCCTGTTTCCATTGATCATCATTGAGATGTTTCTACAACTTGACTGGAGTCTACCTGTGGTAAATTCAATTGATTGGACATGATTTGGAAAGGCACACATCTGTCTATACAGTATAAGGTCCCACAGTTGACAGTGCAAGTCAGAGCAAAAACCAAGCCATGAGGTCAAAGAAATTGTCAGTAGAGCTCTGAGACAGGATTGGGACGAGGCACAGATCTACGGAAGGGTACCAACCCATTTCTGCAACATTGAAGGTCACCAAGAACACAGTGGCCTCCATCATTCTTAAATGGAAGAAGTTTGGAACCACCAAGACTCTTCCTAAAGCTGCCCGCCCGGCCAAACTGAGCAATTGGGGGAGAAGGGCCTTGACCAAGAATCCGATGGTCACTCTGACAGAGCTCCAGAGTTACTTTGTGGAGATGGGGGAAAACCTTCCAGAAGGACAACCATCTCTGAAGCACTCCACCAATATTTAACTAGGCAAGTCAGTTAAGAACAAGGTCTTATTTACAATGACAGCCTACACTGGACAACTGCACACCACCCTATGGGATTCCCAATCACAGCTAGTTGTGATACAGCCTGGATTTGAACCAGGGTGTCTGTAATGAGGCCTCAAGCACTGAGACAGCCTTAGACAGCTGCACCACTTTAGTGGATCCCTGGCTGTGATATGTTCAGTTGTCTGTTATCTTTTGTCTATGTCTATGGTCTATTGTCTAAAAACCTAAATAAAATATATTTATCTAAAAAAGATAATATGTTAAGGCTGTAACGCCCTGGCCATAGAGAGGGTTTTTTTGTTCTTTATTTTGGTTAGGCCAGGGTGTTACATTGGGTGGGCGTTCTATGTTATTTTTCTAGGTTTTTTGTATTTCTTTGTTTTGGGCCGTGTGTGGCTCCCAATCAGGCACAGCTGAAGTTCGTTGTTGTTGATTGGGAGTCACACATAAGGAGCATGTTTTTCCTTTGGGTTTTGTGGGTAATTGTATTTTGTTAGTGTGTTTTCCTAACAGAACTGTTTGCTGTCGTCTTTTGTTTATTTTTGTAGTGTTCTCGTTTTTCATTAAAACACTAATGATGAACACATCTTCCGCTGCGTATTGGTCCACCTTTTCCGACGATGACTTCTCTGTTTCATCTGACGACGAAGACAGCCGTTACAAAGGCAAAGAAGTTCCATCTATTAAATCCCTTTCCTCTGACTGCATCTCAACATACAACCATTAGCAAATGCGTTTAGCATAATTGGACTGCAAATTGGCCTACTGCAACATTTGTTGTCTTGTTTTCAACTGTAGAATGGGTTAATGTCTGAACATATGTCAACAGTATCCTTCCACGT
The DNA here is from genome assembly GCF_965601325.2 of Salmo salar. NCBI lineage: Eukaryota > Metazoa > Chordata > Actinopteri > Salmoniformes > Salmonidae > Salmo > Salmo salar. The sequence continues at coordinate 91,195,442 of NC_138304.1, read as the reverse complement.
CGGCTAACCTCCAAACCTGCCACAACCAGCCTGGTTTCCTTAACCTAACGGAGTCCCGATAGCGATACTGCAGTACTGACATGATAGTATCGCCACAGAACAGTGGGCCTCTCAGACTCCCATGCAAATTGCAGCCACTTCTGTTTTCAGACCTCACTGAGCCCTCTTATGGTTTGAATTTACATACTGGTATTACTCATAGAAGGCCAGGAATGATGGAAGTCTTTACACTTGTGGAAAATACAGTGCGGGAAGTTGAGTCATTAACCTGTTAGGGCTAGGGGGCAGCATTGACACGGCTGGATAAAAAACATACCCGATTTAATCTGGTTACCACTCCTACCCAGTAACTAGAATATGCATATACTTATTACATATGGATAGAAAACACCCTAAATTTTCTAAAACTGTTTGAATGGTGTCTGTGAGTATAACAGAACTCAAATGGCAGGTCAAAACCTGAGAGATTCCTTTACAGGAAGTGGCCTGTCTGACCATTTGTTGAACTTCTTTTCCATCTCTATCATTTACTAAGGATCTCTGCTCTAACGTGACACTTCCCACGTCGTCCATAGGCGCTCAGAGCCCGGGAAAAAACAGAATGACGTCATTCCAGCCCCAGGCTGAAACACATTATCGCCTTTCTCAAGTGGCCGATCAAGAGACACTAGCTTATGCGCGTGACCCCGACCGCCCCCGCATTTGGGATTTTTTCCTCTGTTTGCCGAAAAGGAGATTCCCTGTCGGAATATTATCGCTTTTCTACGAGAAAAATGTCGTAAAAATTGATTTTAAACAGCGGTTGACATGCTTCGAAGTACGGTAATGGAATACTTAGAATTTTATTGTCACGAATTGCGCCATGCGCGTGACACTTCTTTACTATTTCGGATAGTGTCTGGAACGCACGAACAAAACGCCGCTATTCGGATATAACAATGGATTATTTTGGACCAAACCAACATTTGTTATTGAAGTAGCAGTCCTGGGTGTGTATTCTGACGAAGACAACAAAAGGTAATGAAACTTTTATAATAGTAAATATGATTATGGTGAGTGCTAAACTTGCCGGGTGTCTAAATAGCGAGCCCGTGATGCCTGGGCTACGATTTAATCTGGTTATTACTCCTTCCCAGAAACTAGAATATGCATATAATTGTTTGATTTGGATAGAAAACACCCTAAAGTTTCTAAAACTGTTTTAATGGTGTCTGTGAGTATAACAGAACTCATATGGCAGGCCAAAACCTGAGAAGATTCTAAACAGGAAGTGCCCTCTCTGACCATTTCTTGGCCTTCTATAGCCTCTTTATCAAAAACAGAGGATCTCTGTTGTAACGTGACATTTTCTAAGACTCTCATAGGCTCTCAGAAGGCGCCAGAACGTTGAATGATGACTCTGCAGTCCCTGGCTGAAAAACAGTTGCGCATTTGGAAAGTGGTCGATCTGAGAACAATGAAACGGGTGCGCGCGTACACGTGAAGAGTCCTTTTACATTTTCAGTCTTTGAACGAAAACAACGTCGCCCGGTCGGAATATTATCGCTATTTTACGAGAAAACCGCATAAAAATTAATTTTAACCTGTTATGCTAGGGGGCAGTATTTTCACGGCTGGATAAAAAACGTACCCGATTTAATCTGGTTACTACTCCTGCCCAGTAACTAGAATATGCATATAATTATTGGCTTTGGATAGAAAACACCCTAAAGTTTCTAAAACTGTTTGAATGGTGTCTGTGAGTATAACAGAACTCATATGGCAGGCCAAAATCTGAGAAGGTTTCATTCAGGAAGTGGCCTGTCTGACAAGGTGTCGTTCTTCTTGTCTCTGTTTATTGAAGAGTGAGGATCTTAGCTGTCCTGTGACACTTCCTACGGCTGCCATAGGTTCTCAGAAGGCGGCAAAAAGCGGAATCGTGGCTTTGCAGGCTCTGGCTGAAACAAAGTAGCGCGTTTGGGTAGTGGCTGGTTACAGTAATGTGAGACTCAGGCTCGTGCCCGCGTCGACCGAAAGGTTTGTTTTCATTCCTCTGTTTAGCTAAATGGACATTCCCGGTCGGAATATTATCGCTTTTTTACGAGAAAAATGGCGTAAAAATGGATTTTAAACAGCGGTTGACATGCTTCGAAGTACGGTAATGGAATATTTAGATTTTTTTTGTCACGAATTGCGCCATGCGCACGACCCTTCTTTACCATTCGGATAGTGTCTGGGACGCACGAACAAAACGCCGCTATTCGGATATAACGATGGATTATTTTGGACCAAACCAACATTTGTTATTGAAGTAGCAGTCCTGGGAGTGCATTCTGACGAAGACAACAAAAGGTAATCAAACTTTTATAATAGTAAATCTGATATTGGTGAGTGCTAAACTTGCCGGGTGTCTAAATAGCTAGCCCGTGATGCCTGGGCTATGTACTTAGAATATTGCAAAATGTGCTTTCACCAAAAAGCTATTTTAAAATCGGACATATCGAGTGAATAGAGGAGTTATGTATCTATAATTCTTAAAATAATAGTTATGCTTTTTGTGAACGTTTATCGTGAGTAATTTAGTAAATTGTTAGCAAATTCCCCGGAAGTTTGCGGGGGGTATGCTAGTTCTGAACGTCACATGCTAATGTAAAAAGCTGTTTTTTGATATAAATATGAACTTGATTGAACAAAACATGCATGTATTGTATAACATAATGTCCTAGGTGTGTCATCTGATGAAGATCATCAAAGGTTAGTGCTGCATTTAGCTGTGGTTTTGGTTTTTGTGACATTATATGCTAGCTTGAAAAATGGGTGTCTGATTATTTCTGGCTTGGTACTCTGCTGACATAATCTAATGTTTTGCTTTAGTTGTAAAGCCTTTTTGAAATCGGACAATGTGGTTAGATAAAGGAGAGTCTTGTCTTTAAAATGGTGTAAAATAGTCATATGTTTGAAAAATTGACGTTTTTGGATTTCTGACGTGTTTGTAATTCGCGCCGCGCCCTATCATTGGATATTGGAGCGGTGTTCCGCTAGCGGAACATCTAGATGTAAGAGGTTTTAAGACCGTTGGGCAGGTAATTGAAAGGTTTCTAGTTTGAATCCCCGAGCCGACTAGGTTAAACAAGTCTTTCGCTGTGCCCTTGAGCATGGCACTGAACCCTAATTGCTCCTGTAAGTCGCTCTGGATAAGAGTATCTGCTAAATGACCAAAAATGTAATGTATAATGTGCAGTAATAGACAGAAATACAGTAATGTGCTGTTATAGACAGAACTACAGTAATGTGCCATTATAGGCAGAACTACAGTAATGTGCTATTAAAGACAGAACTACAGTAATGTGCCATTATAGGCAGAACTACAGTAATGTGCTATTAAAGACAGAACTACAGTAATGTGCTGTTTTAGACAGAACTACAGTAATGTGTTGTTAAAGTCAGAACTACAGTAATGTGCTGTTTTAGACAGAACTACAGTAATGTTCTGTTATAGACAGAACTACAGTAATGTGCTGTTTTAGACAGAACTACAGTAATGTGCTGTTTTAGACAGAACTACAGTAATGTTCTGTTATAGACAGAACTACAGTAATGTGTTGTTAAAGACAGAACTACAGCGATGTTCTGTTTTAGACAGACCTACAGCGATGTTCTGTTATAGACAGAACTACAGTAATGTGTTGTTAAAGTCAGAACTACAGTAATGTGCTGTTTTAGACAGAACTACAGTAATGTTCTGTTATAGACAGAACTACAGTAATGTGCTGTTTTAGACAGAACTACAGTAATGTGCTGTTTTAGACAGAACTACAGTAATGTTCTGTTATAGACAGAACTACAGTAATGTGTTGTTAAAGACAGAACTACAGCGATGTTCTGTTTTAGACAGACCTACAGCGATGTTCTGTTATAGACAGAACTTCAGTAATGTGCTATTATACACAGACCTACAGCGATGTTCTGTTCTAGATAGAACTTCAGTACTTACAGAAGACACTGAGGTCCAGGGTGTGGCTCTGTCTCTGGCTGATGTGGTTCCTGGCCAGGCAGCGGTACTGTCCAATGTCTTTCTTCCTCACAGGGCTTATCACCAGAGTAGAGTTGTCCTGGGAAAACTGATGGCGATCACTAACATCTAAGGGCATGTTGTTCTTCAGCCACTGGTACTGGACCCTGGTTCCGTTCTCCACCCTACAGGTCCACGTCACGTTCTCCTTGTCCTCAACAACTGTAGACGATGGTGTCTTCTGGATAACTGGAGTGGACACAGGTACTGGAGAAGGGGAGAGATGAAACAGTAGGATAATGTTAGGCACATATTAAGTGCAGCCAAGCAAGCCAAAAAAGTACATATCTTTCTAGTCACTTAATTAACCTGGTTACTGAAGGAACCTAGTTACTGAAGGAACATAGTTACTGAAGGAACATAGTTACTGAAGGATCCGAGTTACTGAAGGAACCTAGTTACTGAAGGAACCTAGCTACTGTAGGAACCTAGTTTCTGATGGAACCTAGTTACTGAAGGAACCTAGTTTCTGAAGGAACCTAGTTTCTGAAGGAACCTAGATACTGAATGAACCTAGTTACTGAATGAACCTAGTTACTGAATGAGTACATACAGTACAGTCGTGGCCAAAAGTTTTGAGAATGACACAAATATACATTTCCACAAAGTTTGCTGCTTCAGTGTCTTTAGATATTTTTGTCAGATGTTACTATGGAATACTGAAGTATAATTACAAGCATTTCATAAGTGTCAAAGGCTTTTATTAACAATTACATGAAGTTGATACAGAGAGTCAATATTTGCAGTGTTGACCCTTCTTTTTCAAGAACTCTGCAATCCGCCCTGGCATGCTGTCAATGAACTTCTGGGCCACATCCTGACTGATGGCAGCCCATTTTTGCATAATCAATGCTTGGAGTTTGTCAGAATTTGTGGGGTTTTGTTTGTCCAACCGCCTCTTGAGGATTGACCACAAGTTCTCAATGGGATTAAGGTCTGGGGAGTTTCCTGGCCATGGGCCCAAAATATCTAAGTTTTGTTCATTGAGCCACTTAGTTATTACTTTTGCCTTATGGCAAGGTGCTCCATCATGCTGGAAAAGGCATTGTTTGTCACCAAACTGTTCCTGGATGGTTGGGAGAAGTTGCGCTCGGAGGATGTGCTGGTACCATTCTTTATTCATGGGTCTGTTCTTAGGCAAAATTGTGAGTGAGCCCACTCCCTTGGCTGAGAAGCAACCCCACACATGAATGGTCTCAGGATGCTTTACTGTTGGCATGACACAGGACTGATGGTAGCGCTCACCTTGTCTTCTCCGGACAAGCTTTTTTCCGGATGCCCCAAACAATCGAAAAGGGGATTCAACAGAGAAAATGACTTTACCCCAGTCCTCAGCAGTCCAATCCCTGTACCTTTTTCAGAATATCAGTCTGTCCCTGATGTTTTTCCTGGAGAGAAGTGGCTTCTTTGCTGCCCTTCTTGACACCAGGCCATCCTCCAAAAGTCTTTGCCTGCAGATGCACTCACACCTGCCTGCTGCCATTCCTGAGCAAGCTCTGTACTGGTGGTTCCCCGATCCCGCAGCTGAATCAACTTGTCGGAGACGGTCCTGGCGCTTGCTGGACTTTCTTGGGCGCCCTGAAGCCTTCTTCACAACAATTGAACGTTGAAGTTCTTGATGATCCGATAAATGGTTGATTTAGGTGCAATCTTACTGGCAGCAATATCCTTGCCTGTGAAGCCCTTTTTGTGCAAAGCAATGATGACGGCACGTGTTTCCTTGCAGTTAACCATGATTGACAGAGGAAGAACAATGATTCCAAGCACCACCCTCCTTTTGAAGATTCCAGTCTGTTATTCGAACTCAATCAGCATGACAGAGTGATCTCCAGCCTTGTCCTCGTCAACACTCACACCTGTGTTAACAAGAGAATCACTGACATGATGTCAGCTGGTCCTTTTGTGGCAGGGTTGAAATGCAGTGGAAATGTTTTTGGGGGATTCAGTTCATTTGCATGGCAAAGAGGGACTTTGCAATTAACTGCAATTCATCTGATCACTCTTCATAACATTCTGGAGTATATGCAAATTGCCATCATACAAACAGGCAGCAGACTGTGAAAATTAATATTTGTGTCATTCTCAAAACCTTTGGCCACGACTGTATATTAGGGCACTACACATTATGACATCATGAATGCAATAAGGCATTCTAATCCACTAACCCACATTGACTCGGTACCCCCTGTATATAGCCTGGTTCTTGTTATTTTATTGTGTTCCTTTTTATTTTATGTTTTACTTCAATTGAATTAGTAAATCTTTTCTTAACTCTATTTCTTGAACTGCATTGTTGGTTATGGGCTTGTAAGTAAGCATTTCACAGTAAGGTCTACACCTGTTGTATTCGGCGCTTGTGACGAATACAATTTGATTTGTTTTTAAAAGGCTAAAATAAATTTCTTACCCTCTTAATATGTATTTTATATTGCTTTAATAAATCTATAAAGGACAATACAGTCTGACAGATAAGATTCTCTGGTGTCCACTAACTCACCATCGACGGTGACATGGACGGTCCTCTCGGCCCTGACGAGCTCCTGTGTCTGGGGGAAGTGAATGTCCAAGTCCAGATGATAATCCCCCTCCGCCGCCTCGTCCAGCCTGGGGATCAGGAGAGAGGCGTTGGGGGGCTGGAAGAAGTAACGGTTCCTGTGTCTCATTGAGGCCAGCATGATGACAGTGTGGTTGTGGAATGTCACCATCAGGGTTTTGGGGCCCCCTGGCCGGGTCTGGTACCAGCTGCCCTGGATCTCAACGTCCTCCAATCGGAAGTAAGTCTCCACGGAGAGGAGGAGGGACTTCCCTTTGACGCCATGGAGCACGGACGGAACATGGACGATCTCTGAGTTTACTTCTGAGGATAGAGGGAAGGAAGGGGTGAGATAGAGATAGAGCATTATAGAGGGAAGGAAGGTGTGAGACAGAGCATTATAGAGGGAAGGAAGGTGTGAGACAGAGCATTATAGAGGGAAGGAAGGTGTGAGACAGAGCATTATAGAGGGGAGGAAGGGGTGAGACAGAGCATTATAGAGGGGAGGAAGGGGTGAGACAGAGCATTATAGAGGGAAGGAAGGGGTGAGATAGAGAGAGAGCATTATAGAGGGAAGGTAGGGTTGGAACAGAGCATTATAGAGGGAAGGAAGGGGAGAGACAGAGCATGATAGAGGAGGGAAGGAGAGATAGAGTGAGATATAGAGAAAGAAAGACAGAACGTTTTAACAAATAATCTCAGAGTTGACCTGTTCATGTCTTGGGCCTCTGTGTTTCCTACCCGTTAAGTCATATCCTCAGCGCCATCCAGAAGTTCCTCAACCCGTTTCAGTAACCTATCAACTCAGCAGAGGAGTTAATGGTGCCATTCTTACTCTCCTCAACATGGTCTATTGACATCTAGAGGGTGCTAAATCCCTTCAACACAATCTAGCCCTACATTCTGGCACAGAGACTCATGAGGGACTTCTCCTTAGATGGGGGGCTGGTTTTGTGGCTGTTGGACAGAGGTCACAGCGGGTCAAGGTGGGTCCCTACGGGTCAGACATACGCACCACCAACACAGGCTCTCCTCAGGGATGTGTTTTGTCCCCACTCCTGTACATCTTGTACACTAATAGTTGTGCTAGTTCCCATCCTGACAGACACCTCGTTGAGTTCGCTGATGACACTGCCTTGATCAGCCTGCTGCATGATGACGAGGAACACCACGGCCCGGTCCTAAATAACTTTGTAGAGTGGTGTGTTGAATCACACTTGGTCCTCCATACCAACAAGACCAAAGAGATGTGCATAGACTTCAGGAAGTGTACAACACCTACCTCTGCAACATCTATCAGAGGTCAGAACATAGAGATTGTAGAGGACAACAAATATCTTTGTGTCCTCTTGGACAATAAACTTCAGTAGAGTAAATGTACAGACCTGATCTACTCAAAGCATCAGCAGAGACTGTACTTTCTCAGAAAGCTGGGATCTTTTAATGTTGACTCGACTATTCTGACTCAGTTATACACATCTTTCATTGAGAGTATTTGAACTTTTTGTATTGTTTGTTGTCGGCCAGAAAAATATGCTGAGAGGGATTATCACCACACCAAGTAAGGTACTTGGAGTCAAACAGACAGGCTTGGATCAGATCTTTAAGGTCAGCGCCCTCAACAGGCTCACAAAATCGTTTTAGACCCAAACTATCCCCTGTACTCAGACTTTGAACTACTCCCCTCTGGGTGCTGTCACGTCCTAACCAGTAAAGGGGCTGTTTGTTATTGTAGTTTGGTCAGGGCGTGGCAGGGGGTGTTTGTTTAGTGTGGTTCGAGGTTGTTTGGGTTATGGTCTATGTTAGTGTATTTCTATGTTATTTCTAGTTGGTCTATTTCTATGTGGTGTTTATTGGGTTGACCTTCAATTGGAGGCAGCTGCTTCTCGTTGCCTGTGATTGAAGGTCCTATTTATAGGGGTGTTTGTTCTGTGGGGGTTTGTGGGTAGTTATTTCCTGGTTTAGTGTTTGTTGCACCTGACAGGACTGTTTGGAGTCGTTTGTTTTGTATACGTGTTTATTTTGTTTTTCCTTCTTCAAATAAAAAAAGAAGATGAGTATACATTTTCCCGCTGCGTTTTGGTCCACTCCTTACGACAATCGTGACAGAACTACCCACCACAAACGGACCAAGCAGCGGAGGAAGGAGCAGCAGGAGGAATATAAGGATTCATGGACATGGGAGGAGATCCTGGACGGGGCAGGACCATGGCACCAGGCTGGGGAGTACCAGCGCCCTAAGGAGGAGCTGGAGGCAGCCAAGGCGGAAAGGCGCCATTACGAGGCGTTATACGCGCCGATTGGCAAGTGCGAGAGGCAGCCCCAAGAATTTTTTTGGGGGGGGCACACGGGGAGAGTGGCTAGGTCAGGTAATAGACCTAAGCCAACTCCCCGTGCTTATTATGGGGAGCAACGGATCATGAGAGCACCGGTGTATGCGGAAGTGCACACGATCTCGCCCATGCACACGCACAGTCTGGTGCGAGCGATCCCAGCCCCTCGCAAGTGTCGTGGTAGAGTGGGCATCCAGCCGGGTAGGAGTATGCCTGCACAGCACATCTGGCCACCAGTGCGCCTCCTAGGCCCAGGCTACCCTACGCCTGCTCTACGCACGGCAGCCATCAGGCCTCTGCACAGCCCAGTTCGCCCTGTGCCAGCACTCCGCTTGTGCAGGGCTACTGTTACCATCCAGCCAGGACGGGTTGTGCAGGCGGTGCGCTCCAGACCGCCGGTGCCTATTCATGACCCAGTGTATCCAGTTCCCGCTCCTCGCACTAGCCTTGAGGTGCGTGTTTCCAGTCTGGCGCCTCCAAAGCCAGCACCACGCACCAGGCCTCCAGTGCATCAGGCCAGTCCAGCACGTCCTGTTCCCGCTCCTCGCACTAGCCTTGGGGTGCGTGTCTCCAGTCTGGTGCCTCCAGTACCAGCCCCACACACCAGGCCTCCAGTGCGTCAGCCCAGTCCAGTTCGTCCTGCTCCTCGCACTAGCCCTGTGGTGCGTGTCCCTAGTCTGGCGCCTCCAAAGCCAGCCCCACGCATCAGGCCTTCAGTGCGCAGTCCCCGTCCAGAGCTTCCGGCGACAGTTCCCCGTCCAGAGCTTCCGGCGACAGTTCCCCGTCCAGAGCTTCCGGCGACAGTTCCCCGTCCAGAGCTTCCGGCGACAGTTCCCCGTCCAGAGCTTCCGGCGACAGTTCCCCGTCCAGAGCTTCCGGCGACAGTGCCCCGTCCAGAGCTTCCGGCGACAGTGCCCGGTCTAGAGACGGCCCACAGTCCGGAGCCTGCAGAGACGGCCCTCCAGTCCGGAGCCTGCATAGACGGCCCTCCAGTCCGGAGCCTGCAGAGACGCCCTCCAGTGCGGAGTTCCCAGAGTCGCCCTCCAGTGCGGAGTTCCCAGAGTCGCCCTCCAGTGCGGAGTTCCCAGAGTCGCCCTCCAGTGCGGAGTTCCCAGAGTCGCCCTCCAGTGCGGAGTTCCCAGAGTCGCCCTCCAGTGCGGAGTTCCCAGAGTCGCCCTCCAGTCCGGAGCTCCCAAGCGACGCGCCTCAGCCCGAGGTCTTCAGCGATGCGCCTTAGTCCAGAGACTTTGGGAAGGGTAAATAATAATAAGCAGTTAGCGGGGGTGGACAGGTTAGGTTGGGGAGTAAGGCCGGAGCCTGAGCCACCTCCGTAGTAGGAGGTTGGGGAGGGGGGGTGTAGCACAAGAACCGTCGGTGACGGTGGCTACCCTCCCTTCCCTCCCTTTAGTTAGGGGATTATTTTTGTGTTGGGGTTTATTTTTGTGTTTTTTTGTTGTTTAAGGTGCATCCGGGGTCTGCACCTTTGGGGGGGGGGGGGTACTGTCACGTCCTGACCAGTAAAGGGGCTGTTTGTTATTGTAGTTTGGTCAGGGCGTGGCAGGGGGTGTTTGTTTGGGTTATGTTCTATGTTAGTGTATTTCTATGTTATTTCTAGTTGGTCTATTTCTATGTGGTGTTTATTGGGTTGACTTTCAATTGGAGGCAGCTGCTTCTCGTTGCCTCTGATTGATGGTCCTATTTATAGGGGTGTTTGTTCTATGGGGGTTTGTGGGTAGTTATTTCCTGGTTTAGTGTTTGTTGCACCTGATAGGACTGTTTGGAGTCGTTTGTTTTTGTATACGTGTTTATTTTGTTTTTCCTTCTTCAAATAAAAAAGATGAGTATACATTTTCCCGCTGCGTTTTGGTCCACTCCTTACGACAATTGTGACAGGTGCAGGTATTAGGGCACTACCCGGCAGGAAAAACACAACTAGACAATCATTTGTACCAGAAGTGAAATCCCTCCTAAACAGGCTAATGTTCCTATCCACCCGGTAAGGCTAGCAGATTTGCCTCTTTCATTGGTATATACTGTATGTTGGGAACTTTGAATTTTCAATTTGTTGGCTACTATATTTAAACATGTACATGATACTGCAACAACATTTCTCCATGGGGACAATAAAGTCAGTTTTTTTTTTTAAATACTGCAATGTTGGGCCAGACTGATTAGCATTCCATTCTAAATGTACCTATTCTCTATATGTTTCGGGGGCTGAGAGTTGTGTAAACACGTCGCACATGTATTCATCTAAGGGTAAGAGATACGAAAGAGATACGGACAGGAGGACCTGATCCCAAATCAGCACTCCTACTACCTAGATCAGCACTCCTACTACCTAGATCAGCACTCCTACTACCTAGATCAGCACTCCTACTACCTAGATCAGCACTCCTACTACCTAGATCAGGACTCCTACTACCTAGATCAGGACTCCTACTACCTAGATCAGGACTCCTACTACCTAGATCAGGACTCCTACTACCTAGATCAGGACTCCTACTACCTAGATCAGGACTCCTACTACCTAGATCAGCACTCCTACTACCTAGATCAGCACTCCTACTACCTGGATCAGCACTCCTACTACCTGGATCAGCACTCCTACTACCTGGATCAGGACTCCTACTACCTGGATCAGGACTCCTACTACCTGGATCAGGACTCCTACCTGGATCAGGACTCCTACAGCACTCTGAGATGCTTTATAAATACAGTCCCTGAACGTACAAATGAATGAGCTTTTCATGAAAATGAAAGCCATAGCAGTCTATTTTACAGCATGTGCAGGCTCCTTTTCGACATTGACAAGCCTATCATAATACTACTAACAGGTATTAAAGCAAACATCTTTGAGTTGAATGATTTAGCCGCTGAAAATGGTACACTGATGTTCAACGGCTAAATTAGGATTAGAATTAGGAAGGGTGTAGGTGATGGGTGTGTTGTGTTGCCAGCTCAGATTAAACAGCAGCAGGCAGGTAGTCTGTCCACAGGTTAACCCCCCCAGCCCTTCTCTCTCCACCTCTTTCTCTCTCGCTCTCCCCACTCCCCTATCACTCTCTCTCCCTTTCTGTTTCAATGCCCTCTATTTTCTATCTCCCTCCTCCTCTCCTCTCCCTCCCTCCCTCCCTCCCTGCATCCTCTCCCCTCTCTCCTTCCTCCTTCTCACCCTCTCCCTCCTCCTCCTACCTCTCTCTCTCTCTCTATCCAAGCATCCCCCCTCTTTCCTCCCTCCCTCCTTCTTCCTCTTCCATCCTCCATCCCGCTCCTCCAATCCCTCCTCCCTCCCTCTCTCTCTCTCCCTCCATCCTCCCCAGTCAGTCCAGTTCTCCGGGGGACGTCCAGGCCCTGCCACTGTTGTTCATCACAATAGATGAACTGTGTGGCTGGTGTTATGTCCTAAATAATACAAACGACCTTCCCCCATCCATGTAACACTCCAAGTGGCCTGCTAGCGTGGCTGTGTATTCCAGCATAAGGCCGGGGAAGGTCTGTTAAATAAGCAGGACAGTGTGCTGAACCCGCTGCTGCCACTGTTGTCACTAAACAAGCCTGGGATTGTTGTGGTGATAAGAGACAGTGACAGTGGAGATAACTGAGGCAATGGACTCTGAGAAGGTGAGGGGATGTCTTCACTGTCACACGCACGCACGCACGCACGCACGCACGCACGCACCTACACACACACACACACACACACACACACTTATAAACACACAATTATAAACACACACACACACTCCGCCTGTTGACACCTCTGTTTGGACCCCAAATAAAGGCCACCAGCACCATTGGCCAGCTGAATGCTACTGATGCACCACCCTCAAGTGTCCCCTCCTCCTTTCTTGATTACATAAACAAGACCCCTCAAGTGAATACAAACACATTCCTAGAAGTGAGCTCCAATACAAACACATTCCTAGAAGTGAGCTCCAATACAAACACATTCTTAAAAGTGAGCTCCAATACAAACACATTCCTAGAAGTGAGCTCCAATACGAACACATTCTTAAAAGTGAGCTCCAATACGAACACATTCTTAAAAGTGAGCTCCAATACGAACACATTCTTAAAAGTGAGCTCCAATACGAACACATTCTTAAAAGTGAGCTCCAATACGAACACATTCTTAAAAGTGAGCTCCAATACGAACACATTCTTAGAAGTGAGCTCCAATACGAACACATTCCTAGAAGTGAGCTCCAATACAAACACATTCTTAGAAGTGAGCTCCAATACGAACACATTCCTAGAAGTGAGCTCCAATACGAACACATTCTTAAAAGTGAGCTCCAATACGAACACATTCTTAAAAGTGAGCTCCAATACGAACACATTCTTAAAAGTGAGCTCCAATACGAACACATTCTTAGAAGTGAGCTCCAATACAAACACATTCTTAGAAGTGAGCTCCAATACAAACACATTCTTAAAAGTGAGCTCCAATACAAACACATTCTTAAAAGTGAGCTCCAATACGAACACATTCTTAAAAGTGAGCTCCAATACAAACACATTCCTAGAAGTGAGCTCCAATACAAACACATTCTTAGAAGTGAGCTCCAATACAAACACATTCTTAAAAGTGAGCTCCAATACAAACACATTCTTAAAAGTGAGCTCCAATACGAACACATTCTTAGAAGTGAGCTCCAATACAAACACATTCTTAGAAGTGAGCTCCAATACGAACACATTCTTAAAAGTGAGCTCCAATACAAACACATTCTTAAAAGTGAGCTCCAATACGAACACATTCTTAAAAGTGAGCTCCAATACAAACACATTCCTAGAAGTGAGCTCCAATACAAACACATTCTTAGAAGTGAGCTCCAATACGAACACATTCTTAGAAGTGAGCTCCAATACGAACACATTCCTAGAAGTGAGCTCCAATACAAACACATTCTTAGAAGTGAGCTCCAATACGAACACATTCTTAGAAGTGAGCTCCAATACGAACACATTCCTAGAAGTGAGCTCCAATACAAACACATTCCTAGAAGTGAGCTCCAATACAAACACATTCCTAGAAGTGAGCTCCAATACGAACACATTCTTAGAAGTGAGCTCCATTGTTGTGTTAGGACATCGGTGGTGAGCTTATCTGGTCATGTGAGATTTGTTGGACATCTATTATCATCAGCAGGGAAGGATTGGCCATAGGGCAATACTGGCAAATGCAAGATGGACTGACCCATTATAATAATTATTTGGCAAATAACAGGTGCCTAGAGTGAAGAAAAAAAATTGCCATCTTGGGAGACTTCAGGAAAGAAATGGGTCAGTGTGATAGAAATGCCTGGTCCTATTTCTGGTCCCATCTCGTGACAAGCTGAGTCAGCAGAGGCCTGGTTGATTAACTCTTTTCAGTGTGTCTTTCCTCCATCTTCTGACTGTCTTAAGTCTGACTGAACCAGAAATAAAAATGCTAAAAAACCCTTATTACAACTGTAAAAGACAGCATATAGTATATGAAACATGGGAATCAGATCATAAATATCGGTAGCTACTGCAATGTGACATAACAACGTAGCAACAACTTAGTCAACCACCATAGAATTAATCTCAGTTAACCCAGAACTGAAATCACGTGTAATTTGGTCAGACATGTTTACGTAGATGTCTGATTTCCATAGACTCATCATGGACCAATACTGACATGCATGAAGACACATGCATAAGAGTATTCCTGTCCTATTACACTATGATTAACTTGTGTTGTCTTAAGGGTCAAAAATGACCCGCCATTATGTTTAAGAGCAGAGAAAATGCCCTAAATTATATATATTTTTACTTACATTTTGATGACTTTTCCTAGAGAGACCCCAACATTAGAAAAAGTGAAACATCGCCTTTATTCATATTTCCATGAAAGCTGTACACCACCAGAGTACAAAGATTGTCTTAGGGTCATTTTTGACCCGGCAGTTATAAAATAATTTACACACCACAAAAACCACAAAGACACACACACACACACACACACACACACACACACACACACACACACACACACACACACACACGCACACAATGAGAAATGTAGATTATGTGTGCTACTGATTGAACTCAGCCAGCAGCTCCTGAAGAGGAAGATCACCATGGTTGGCACAGTCAGAAAGAACAAGCCTGAGCTCCCCCCTGCACTCCTCGCAACAAGGGGGAGAGAGGCCTTCTCATCAAAGTTTGCCTTCACCCCCACCACCACTCTAGTTTCTTACCTCCCAAAGAGGAACAAGAATGTGGTCCTCCTGAGCACACTGCACAAAACGGCTGAGATCAGGGATCATGAGAACAGGAAGCCAGCCATCATCCTGGACTACAACCACAACAAAGGAGGCATGGACAACCTGGACAAGGTGATTGGAACTTACAGCTGCAGGAGGATGACTGCCCGTGTCCCCTGGTCATCTTCCATAACATCATTGATGTGTCCATATACAATGCCTTTGTGATATGGAACAAGATCAACCCTACCTGGATGCCTGATAAGCGGAACAAGAGGTGGGTGTTCTTGGAGCAGCTGGGAAAGGCACTTGTAACCCCACACATTCAAAGAAGGGAGTGCCTCCCCCGCACAGCAGCGTCTGCAGCGCTTGTGAAAGCTGTTCAGGGGGCTGAATCTTGTCCTGATCCACATGAAGCTTGTTTCTGGGGCAGGCAAGAGGAGGATGCCAATTCTGCCCCCAAAGAAGGACTGCGAAATAAATACTATGTGCGGCACATGTGAGAAATACATCTGCAAAGTCCATGCACACACACTTGCATACTGTCATACATGTGCTAATTAGAGTTGATTGATTTATGTTCTTCACATTTTTGTTTTGTATCTATTATCTTATTTTATTCTTATTTAATGTTGTTGTTTATACACCTTGTGGGTGGGGGCAATGGTTAAAGGAAATGGGAGAAGACTAGTATTTTGTAGTTGAATTCCTCATTGTACAGTATATAAGAATATATCACTATGTTGCCAAAAAAGTTCAAGACTGTTTTCCTTCAATAAATGCATTCAAAACTACTTTATGCACATTTCTGCTAGTTTCTTAGGTTATACAAGTGCTATCTCTTGCTAAAAAATGTATGTTTACACCTACGCAGTACCTTTAGCAATAATAATAATAATAATAAACCTCTACTTTAGTAAAGAAAACAATTATTACAGGTGTGTTATAATAAAAAGGATTGGTGTCCACTGATTAAATGCAGTCTTTCTGCATTGTGAAGAGGGAAAACCCAGATATTCACAAAGTTTGTGATGAATGACAGGTTGTTTCTTCATACAAAATAGATTTGGGGTTTAAAATTCAATTAAGCTGCTTTATTTTAGGTGTTTAGTAAAGGCGGGTCATTTTTTACCCTTAGGACAAGAATGTTAAGACTACACAAGGGTTAAAAAGTATCATTATATTATGCGTGTAATAACTGATCAAATCAAATACAGTCTAATGGCTCGATCATGATTAAACCAATGAAAGATAATGGGCAATGTTGATGTGGGCCTTTACTTTTAGTTGCACTTACAAAACATTTAATGCATTTCTCTTGAAATGACATTCAATTAACATTGCTGAGATGTCAGCAATGGACCAATCACCAGGTATGCCCAGACAACAACATGAACCATAACTGTTTCATCTGACATTCCCAATACTCAGACACACCACTAAAGATCCCCGCTCTTCAGCTGTCCACTGCGCTGGTATCCCCAACAAGGGGACCACAGTGACAGTAACACTAGACACCAACCGTATATTTCTTCTTCCTCTTACCTGAGAGAGTAAGTAGTGCAGTGTAGAGGCACAGAGCGATAAAGGTCCTTCTTCCAGGGCCCTCCATTAGTGTATCCTATTTCCTCTGAGGAGTTAGTAGTCTGCTCTGGAAAGAGACTGTGACAGTAAGGGAGGGAGGTATGAGGGAGGGAGGGAGGGAGGGGAACTGAACTGGTGGTGACAACATTTGCCAGGGAAATAAAAGAAGCCAGCCAGCAGCCCAGGCCCCTCCCACATGACTTGAGTGTGGAGAGGTAGCCTACACCTGGCAGGCACAGGAAACGCTTGGCCTCCACCGTCCACTGTGGTCCTCAGGCTCAGTGAAATACAGGCACAGGGATACAGTGCATTTCATTTTAATCATTTAGCAGACACTTATCCAGCGGGACTTAAAATAAAGTAGGTAAGAAAACCACATATCATAGTCATTGCAAGTAAAACCGGCTATCAGCTAAATCAGTGCTAGTAAAAGACAAATATGGCTGATAGCTTAGATACAGGCTTAGAGACACAGAGAGAGAGGGAGCTACACTGGTAAAGGTTGAGAATGTAATTTAGGTTGTGAAGACATGTCAATATAGACAGGGGAGGACAATGCAGAAGGATGCTCAAAATAAGAATTTATAGCCAACAGACACATACTGTCACAGGCACTCATAGGCAGACATTTATACACTCTGAAATATGACACACACACACACACACACACACACACACACACACACACACACACACACACACACACACACACACCACACACACACACACACACACACACACACACACACACACACACACACACACACACACAGAGAGAGCAGGAGAGAGAGAGAGAGAGAGAGCAGGAGAGAGAGAGAGAGAGAGAGAGAGAGAGAGAGAGAGAGAGCAGGAGATAGAGAAAGAGAGAGAGGGAGAGAGAGAGAGAGAGAGAGAGCAGGAGAGAGAGAGAGAGAGAGAGAGAGAGAGAGAGAGAGCAGGAGAGAGAGAGAGCAGGAGAGAGAGAGAGAGAGCAGGAGAGAGAGAGAGAGAGAAAGAGAGCAGGAGAGAGAGAGAGACCACATGACAATGTCCCGAAAAAGGACATTGTTTAAAGACAGTATCATTGTGTCACACCGTGGAGTCGCTGAGTGATGGCGCTATTGTGACAACTGAATGTAGCGTAGTGAATGTAGTGAAATGTTCTATGAAAGTATTGTGATTTGTGACCCATTCATAAAAATGTTGAGCAACAGAAAGACAAACAAACAAATCATTCATTTTATTACATTTTATTAGCTATACTATCTCTTTACATTCATAGAAGCTAATTAATGAAGACCCAAATTGGAAGCCACAGATACATAGAGATCATCCCAGTGTAATGCTAGTTGTCCCACTTTGTTGCTCAAAATCGTCAGTAAATATCAAAATAACAAGCATTGATAATATGTTGGGCTGATTGGCCTATTCTAGGAATGCTGTAATAGTGTGCCCCTTTGCAAATAAAACAGCCTCTTTCCCCAGTGTGCCTGCAAGTGTTATATGACCCTCTAGATGGAGACCTTGTATCGTTATTCTCCAGCTAAAGTCCTTGAGGACTGAAACTGTGTTAACAGAAGTAAATCAAGTTTTGAATTCATATAGAAGAAACTGTATATTGTTTATGTTGATACATTCTTTGCCTTTTCCATTAGACCTGAAGAGATCCAATTGCTGGATGTATCAAGCATCTCAGAGTAGGACTGCTGATCTAGGATCAGTCCCCCCCCGTCCATGTAATCTTATTCATTATGATCTAAAAGACAAAACTGATCCTAAATCAGCACTCTAACTCTGAGACACTTTATGAAAACTTCTAGACTTCTACTGCGAGGGTTTTTACCCAGCGGTTGGGTGCAAGGCTTTTTACCCAACAGTTGGGTTATGATCACAAAGTCTCAAATGGCACATTATTCCATACATAGGGTATTTATTTTGACCAAATCCCTATGGGCCCTGGTTAAAAGTAGTGTACTATAGGGAATACTGTAGGGTGCCATTTGTGACTCAGCCTAAGTGTTTCATCAGCAGTGTTTCAGTGTGGGGTATCTGGTCTGGCTACTGTGGGTCTGTCTCACCACAGGAAGCTAAGCTAGGCCTGAGGGCTGAGACAGTTGGGGGGAAGTGCTGGAATGCCTCCGGTGCTTATGGTGCCTTCCTAGTACACACACACACACACACACACACACACACACACACACACACACACACACACACACACACACACACACACACACACACACACACACAGGCATGCATACACTCATACACACACACACAGTTCTTCTGATGCGGGTGCTCTCCATGCTCTCCCTGTCCCACTTTTTCCACCCCCAGCCTCCCAGCCCCAGCCTCCCAGCCCCAGCCTCCCGTCCCATCCTCCCACCCTCAGCCTCCCAGCCCCAGCCTCCCGTCCCATCCTCCCACCTTCAGCCTCCCAGCCCCAGCCTCCCAGCCCCAACCTCCCACTCTCAGCCTCCCAGCTTCAGCCTCCCAGCCCCAGCCTCCCGTCCCAGCCTCCCAGCCCTAGCCTCCCAGACCCAGCCTCCCAGCCCCAGCCTCCCGTCCCAGCCTCCCAGCCCCAGCCTCCCAGACCCAGCCTCCCAGTCCCAGCCTCCCGTCCCAGCATCCCAGCTCCAGGCTCCCACCCCCAGCCACCCACCCACAGCCTCCCAGCCTCCCAGACCCAGCCTCTCATCCTCCCACTTTGGATTGTGTATCAATACACCCAGTCACTACAAAGATACAGGCTTCCTTCCTAACTCAGTTACCAGAGAGGAAGGAAATCGCTCAGGGATTTCACCATGATTTCACCATGAGACCAATGGTGACTTTATTAAAACCGTTACAGAGTTTAATAGCTGTGATAGGAGAAATCTTAGGATGGATCAACAACATTGTAGTTACCCCACAATACTAACCTAAATGACAGAGTGAAAAGAAGGAAGCTTGTACAGAATAAAAAATATTCTAATAACATGCATCCTGTTTGCAATAAAGCACTTTCTGTTGAAGTCAGAAGTTTACATACACCTTAGCAAAATACATTTAAACTCAGTTTTTCACAATTCCTGACATTTAATCCTAACTTTATTTTAAGAATGTGAAATGTCAGAATAATAGTAGAGAGAATGATTTATTTCAGCTTTTATTTCTTTCATCACATTCCCAGTGGGTCAGAAGTTTACATACACTCAATTAGTATTCGGTAGCATTGCCTTTAAATTGGTTAACTTGGGTCAAACGTTTCCGGTAGCCTTCCACAAGCTTCCCACAATAGGTAGGGTGGATTTTGGCCCATTCCAACTGACAGAGCTGGTGTAACTGAGTCAGGTTTGTAAACCTCCTTGCTCGCACATGCTTTTTCAGTTCTGCCCACACATTTTCTATAGGATTGCGGTCAGGGCTTTGTGATGGCAACTCCAATACCTTGACTTTGTTGTCCTTAAGCCATTTTGCCACAACTTTGGAAGTATGCTTGGGGTCATTGTCCATTTGGAAGACCCATTTGCGTCCAAGCTTTAATTTCCTGACTGTTGTCTTGAGATGTTGCTTCAATATATCCACATAATTTCCTTTCCTCATGATGCCATCTATTTTGTGAAGTGCACCAGTCCCTCCTGCAGCAAAGCACCCCCACAACATGATGCTGCCACCCCTGTGCTTCACGGGTTGGGATGGTGTTCTTCGGCTTGCAAGCCTCCCCCTTTTACACCCAAACATAACGATGATCATTATGGCCAAACAGTTCTATTTTTGTTTCATCAGACCAGAGGACATTTCTCCAAAAGTACGATCTTTGTCCCCATGTGCAGTTGCAAAATGTAGTCTGGCTTTTTTATGGTGGTTTTGGAGCAGTGGCTTCTTCCTTGCTGAGCGGCCTTTCAGGTTATGTCGATATAGGACACGTTTTACTGTGGATATAGATACTTTTGTACCTTTTTCCTCCAGCATCTTCACAAGGTCCTTTGCTATTGTTCTGGGATTGATTTGCAATTTTCGCGCAAAAGTACATTCATCTCTAGGAGACAGAATGCGTCTCCTTCCTGAGCGGTATGACAGCTGCGTGGTCCCATGGTGTTTATACTTGCGTACTATTGTTTGTACAGATGAACGTAGTACCTTCAGGCGTTTGGAATTTGCTCCCAAGGATGAACCAGACCTGTGGAAGTCTACAATTTTTTTCTGAGGACTTGGCTGATTTCTTTTGATTTTCCCATGATGTCGAGCAAAGAGGCACTGAGTTTGTAGGCAGAGCTTGAAATATATCCACAGGTACACCTCCAATTGACTCAAAATATGTAAATTAGCCTATCAGAAGCTTTTAAAGCCATGACATAATTTTCTGGAATATTCCAAGCAGTTTTAAGGCACAGTCAACTTTATGTAAATCCTGTTAGATAACCTGGTTCAGTCTGCTTTCCAACAGACACTGGGAGACAAATTCACCTTTCAGTAGGAAAATAACCTAAAACATAAGGCCAAATATACAATGGAGATGCTTACCAAGACGACATTGAATGTTCCTGAGTGGCCTAGTTAAAGTTTTGACTTAAATCGGCTTGAAAATCTATGGCAAGACTTGAAAGTGCCTGTCTAGCAATGATCAACAACCAACTTGACTGAGCTTGAAGAATTTGAAAATGAATAATGTGCAAATATTGTACAATCCAGGTGTGCAAAGCTCTTAGAGACTTAGTCAGAAAGACAATCCATTTTGAATTCATGCTGTAACACAACAAAATGTGGAAAAAGTCAAGGGGTATAAATACTTTCTGAAGGCACTGTACATACATAGTATAATAAATTATGCTTTTTTTTATTTCACTTATAATTCCCAAACATTTTAAATATGGGTGGTCCCGGGAATCCAACCCACAATCCTAGCGTTGCAAGCGGCATGCTCTACCCACTGAGCTACAGAAACAGACAGACCGATAGTCTGAGAGGCTGCAGCCACTCAGCTCAAGGCCCAGACACAGGCAGCACAGAATCCTACATCAAGGCCACTCTGGAAGAAGAGAAGAGAGAGTGAGAGGCCCCTGAGCCTTGTGTGGAGGAAGGCAAGGCTAGGCAATAGAAATATAATTACTAGAACAGGAAAAAGACCCTCAAACCACATTCTAGTATTTCTAGAGGTCATTACAGTGAGGCCTCATCATCAGTGTGACAAGGGTCAGTCGTGTGCTGCACAGATCCTCCTGTAAACTAAAGCACCCAAATTAAATATGGTTTCTAGAGATAACCAAGCCCCATCGCACATGTCGTTTCCTGACAAACGTACAGTTGAAGTCGGAAGTTTACATACACTTAGGTTGGAGTAATTAAAGCTCGTTTTTAAACCACTTCACAAATTTCTTGTTAACAAACTATCGTTTTGGCAAGTTGGTTAGGACATCTACTTTGTGCATGACACAAGTCATTTTTCCAACAATTGTTTACAGACAGATTATTTCACTTATAATTCACTGTGTCACAATTTCAGTGGGTCAGAAGTTTACAAACACTAAGTTGACTGTGCCTTTAAACAGCTTGGAAAATTCCAGAAAATGATGTCATGGCTTTAGAAGCTTCTGATAGGCTAATTGACATAATTTGAGTCAATTGGAGGTGTACCTGTGGATGTATTTCAAGGCCTACCTTCAAACTCAATGCCTCTTTGCTTGACATCATGGGAAAATCAAAAGAAATCAGCCAAGACCTCAGAAAAAAATTGTGGATCTCCACATGTCTGGTTCATCCTTGGGAGAAATTTCCAAATGCCTGAAGGTACCATGTTCATCTGTACAAACAATAGCACGCAAGTATAAATACCATGGGACCACGCAGCCGTCATACTGCTCAGGAAGGAGACGCGTTCTGTCTCCTAGAAATTAACGTACTTTGGTGTGAAAAGTGCTAATCAATCCCAAAACAACAGCAAAGGACCTTGTGAAGATGGTGGAGAAAACAGGTACAAAGTATCTATATCCACAGTTAAACGAGTCCTATATCGACATAACCTGAAAGGCCGCTCAGCAAGGAAGAAGCCACTGCTCCAAAACCGCCATAAAACAGTCAGACTACGGTTTGCAACTGCACATGGGGACAAACATCGTACTTTTTGGAGAAATGTCCTCTGGTCTGATGAAACAAAAATAGAACTGTTTGGCTGTAATGAACATCGTTATGTTTGGGTGAAAAAGGGGGATGCTTGCAAGCCGAAGAGCACCATCCCAACCGTGAAGCACGGGGGTGGCAGCATCATGCTGTGGGGGTGCTTTGCTGCAGGAGGGACTGGTGCACATCATAAAATAGATGGCATCGTGAGGAAGGAAAGTTATGTGGATATATTGAAGCAACATCTCAAGACATCAGTCAGGAAGTTAAAGCTTGGTCGCAAATGGGTCTTCCAAATGGACAATGACCTTAACCATACTTCCAAAGTTGTGGCAAAATGGCTTAAGGACAACAAAGTCAAGGTATTGGAGCAGCCATCACAAAGCCCTGACCGCAACCCTATAGAAAATGTGTGGGCAGAGCTGAAAAAGCGTGTGCGAGCAAGGAGGCCTACAAACCTGACTCAGTTACACCAGCTCTGTCAGGAGGAATGGGCTAAAATTCACCCAACTTATTGTGGGAAGCTTGTGGAAGGCTACCTGAAACGTTTGACTCAAGTTAATTAAACAATTTAAAGGCAGTGCCACCAAATACTAATTGAGTGTATGTTAATTTCTGACCCACTGGGAATGTGATGAAAGAAATAAAAGCTGAAATAAATCATTCTCTCTACTATTATTCTGACATTTCACATTCTTAAAATAAAGTGGTGATCCTAACTGACCTAAGACAGGGAATTTTTACTAGGTTTAAATGTCAGGAAGTTTAAATGTATTTAGCTAAGGTGTTTGTAAACTTCCGACTTCAACTGTAACTGTGTGGTGGATGGCCTTGTTATTGTTATTTTATTGTGTTACTATTTCCTTTTTTAATTAGCAAAATTGTTCTTACTTTTTAACTCTGCATTGTTGGGAAAGGGTTCATAAGTAAGCATTTCACGGTAACGTCTACATCTGTTGTGTTCGGCGCATGGACACAGACTAACACAAACTCACACAGGCACGCACGCACACACACTACCACACTCTCCCTTTCTCTCTCCATTTAAAAATCCTAGCAGGAGGCTTGTAAACGTTGACTGTTATAGTAGAGCCCTTGTCAGATGAAGTGTCAGAGTGGAAACAGTTTATAGTCCTGCCTCCTATCCCTCCATTCTGGAGCAGAGGTGGACAGACACCTCTCTGTCATGTGTAAAAGTGGTCATGAGATGAGAAGAGCTCTTTCACACACACACACACACACACACACACACACACACACACACACACACACACACACACACACACACACACACACACACACTTGCTCTCTCTGGTTCTTTCACTGTCTGAGGAAAAGGGAAGAGGTTGTTTCTCACAATTACACTACATTAACAAAAGTATTTAGACACCTGCTCGTTGAACATCTCATTCCAAAATCATGGGCATTAATATGGAGTTGGTCTCCCCCTTTGCTGCTATAACAGCCTCCACTCTTTTGGGAAGGCTTTCCACTAGATGTTGGAACATTGCTGTGGGGACTTGCTTCCATTCAGCAACAAGAGCATTAGTGAGGTCGGGCACTGATGTTGGGAGAAATGGCCTGGCTCGCAGTCTGCGTTCAAATTCATCCCAAAGGTGTTCACTGGTGTTGAGGTCAAAGCTCTGTGTTGGCCAGTCAAGTTCTCCCACACTGATCTCGACAAACCCTTTCTGTATGGACCTCGCATGGTGCAGGGGGGGGGGGGGGGGATTGTCATACCGAAACAAGTAGGGCCTTCCCCAAACTGTTGCCACAAAATTGGAAGCACAGAATTGTCTAGAATGACGTTGTATGCTGTAGCATTAAGATTTCCCTTCACTGGAACTAAGCAACCTAGCCCGAACCATGAAAAACAGCCCTAGATCATAATTCCTCCTCCACCAAACTTTACAGTTGGCACTATGCAATCGGGCAGGTAGCGTTCTCCTGGCATGACCCAATCGCAGATAATTCTGTCGGACTGCCAGATGGTGAAGCGTGATTCATCACTCCAGAGAACGCGTTTCCACTGCTCCAGAGTTCAATGGCGGCAAACTTTAGACCACACTAGCTGACTCGCTGGCATAGCACATGGTGATCTTAGGCTTGTGTGTCGCTGCTCGGCCATGGAAACCCATTTCCTGAAGCTCCCGACAAACAGTTCTTGTGCTGACGTTGCTTCGAAAGGCGCTTTGGAACTCGGTAGTGAGTGTTGCAACCGAGGTCAGACAATTTTTACTCGCTACGCGCTTCAACACTCGGTGGTCCCGTTCTGTGAGCTTGTGTGGCCTACTACTTCGCGGTTGAGCCGTTGTTGCTCCTAGACGTTTCCACTTCACAATAACAGCCCGGGCAGAAATTTGCCGAACTGACCCGAGTGGCGCAGCGGTCTAAGGCACTGCATCTCAGTGCTTGCGGTGTTACTACAGACACCTTGGTTCAAATCCAGGCTGTATCACAACCGGCTGTGATTGGGAGTCCCATAGGGCGGCACACAATTGGTCCAGCGTTCTCCGGGTTTGGCTGGTGTAGGCCGTCATTGTAAATAAGAATTTGTTCTTAACTGACTTGCCTAGTTAAAAAAAAAAAAAAAATTAAAGGATGGTGCCATATTGTAAGTCACTGAGCTTTTCAGTAAGGCCATTCTACTGCCATTGTTTGGCTATGGAGAATGTATGACTGTGTGCTTGATTTTATACACCTGTCAGCAACGGGTGAGGCAGACATAGCCAAATCCACTCATTTGAAGGAGTGTCCACAAACTTTTGTATATATAGTGTTTGTTAGAGGCTTTCTGTAAGAGGATGTCTTGATTTCGATTACACTCTTAAAATGTTTAGGTGCTTTCCACACGGTCTGGCCCAAAAACATTAGAGCAAGCTAAACCCAAGGTATACATAGAGAGATACAGTAGACTTTAAGAGAGAAGAAGTGGAACAGCGAGGGAGAGGGAGCACTTGGCTGTTTCTATGCTAGAGGAAGTGGGCGGCACACTGTTTCTACGCTAGCTTTTGATTGGGCGGCATACTTTCATTCATCAAGTGGTGATGTATAACAGTGTGCAAGAGTTGAGTGCTGGACACCCGATGCAAGACATGGCATGTGTGTGTGTGTGTGTGTGTGTGTGTGTGTGTGTGTGTGTGTGTGTGTGTGTGTGTGTGTGTGTGTGTGTGTGTGTGTGTGTGTGTGTGTGTGTGTGTGTGTGTGTGTGTGTGTATGCACATGCATGCATGTGTGCATATGTCTTCGTGACTACATTTGTGGGTGCGTGCATGTGCGTGTGTGTGTGTCTCCGTGAGTATGTGTGTGTGTGTGTGGGTGTGTGCATGTCCGTGTTAATACAGGGTTAGTGTGCCGCAGCAGTGGGGTCTGCACTCGCCTCTTTAACGCATTCCACTTTCACTCAGCTATCTCGCCCACGCACTCAGCATGTGACCCACGACCGGGCCAATGACAGGAAGTAGAGGATGTCAAATCCTGCTCCCAACTAGCTCAGATCCTCTTCTGTTCTGAATCACACCGCTGAGTCTCAGCTTGGTTTTCTCACATCTAGCAATGTCCGTCAGAAATATGCATAACTACTGCATGCTATCGGGACCATGTTGTCTGGCGTAGTGGCCATTTACAGTATGTACAGTCATTGATCATATTATAATTCCAATAAACCCTTATTATAATGTCATGGTTTTCCTCCCACACATTGAGGAATAATCACTTTTCCTGCACTATTACATAGAAATTGCCATCCTAGATACGCTGACCTGTTTCTCAAAATCTCACAAGTCAGTACTTTATCTCTTGTGACTTGACTAAAAGGCTGTGAAGGCAGGAATTACTGTGAAACGTGTGTAAACATCTTAAACTCCACAGGGGCTCTGAAAGGAGTGAACAGGACAGAACCAACTCAATGTGCTACTGAGTGAATTCTGTCTGGTTTGGCCGATGCTACAACAGCTCTGTTCAGAGAGGAGCACTCTAGCTTTTGCTTACCTAAAAAGACAAGAAATGACCCAGTCACTTTACATAATGTTTATATGCTTCCAGTTTCCTTTCTTGTCATATGCTATTCTATATTCTCTACTCCTGTGAAATATGTTAGATACGGATTCACTTCCTGTTATGCAACATCACTAGCTGCTTGGCCTCCTGTCTGTTCATGCAGCCCACCATGGAGGGTCCTAATACTTACTCCCTGGAAACTAGAGCTGTGGCTGGGTTGTATGTACACAGGACCCCGCCACTTATCATAACACTTGACGTAATAGTCAACACTCACACACTGATTTGGTGAACATCTGCCCTGTGCTGGGAATGTACGCCGTCAGAAACGATGAGCTAGTTCCTGTTTAAAGACATTCTACTGTTCAACAGGTGGTGGGCCCCAGGCTTGATCACATCCATCTCCTTAGAGATACACACTCTATCGGACGGCCACTGCGGACTACAGACTCTGTAATACACTCCCACACACATACATACACACACATACATTGACTCACACACACAACCCCTCATACCCCCCCAATGATGTAATGTCATACAGCAAGAGAGGGGTGTGAGGAAAACAGGCTGTGTCAACAGTGGGGTGTGAGGAAAACAGACCGTGTCAACAGTGGGGTGTGAGGAAAACAGGCTGTGTAAACAGTGGGGTGTGAGGAAAACAGGCTGTGTCAACAGTGGTTTGTCCTCTGACAAATCAATTGTAAATTTCGGTGTTGCTCAAGGTTCCGTTTTAGGACCACTATTGTTTTCACTATATATTTTACCTCTTGGGGATGTCATTCGAAAACATAATGTTAAATTTCACTGCTATGCGGACGACACACAGCTGTACATTTCAATGAAACATGGTGAAGCCCCAAAATTGCCCTCGCTAGAAGCCTGTGTTTCAGACATAAAGAAGTGGATGGCTGCAAACTTTCTACTTTTAAACTCGGACAAAACAGAGATGCTTGTTCTAGGTCCCAAGAAACAAAGAGATCTTCTGTTGAATCTGACAATTAATCTGGATGGTTGTACAGTCGTCTCAAATAAAACTGTGAAGGACCTCGGCGTTACTCTGGACCCTGATCTCTCTTTTGATGAACATATCAAGACTGTTTTAAGGACAGCTTTTTTCCATCTACGTAACATTGCAAAAATCAGAAACTTTCTGTCCAAAAATGACGCAGAAAAATTCATCCATGCTTTTGTTACTTCTAGGCTGGACTACTGCAATGCTCTACTTTCCGGCTACCCGGATAAAGCACTAAACAAACTTCAGTTAGTGCTAAATACGGCTGCTAGAATCCTGACTAGAACCAAAAAGTTTGATCATATTACTCCAGTGCTAGCCTCCCTACACTGGCTTCCTGTTAAGGCAAGGGCTGATTTCAAGGTTTTACTGCTAACCTACAAAGCATTACATGGGCTTGCTCCTACCTATCTTTCCGATTTGGTCCTGCCGTACATACCTACACGTACGCTACGGTCACAAGACGCAGGCCTCCTAATTGTCCCTAGAATTTCTAAACAAACGGCTGGAGGTAGGGCTTTCTCCTATAGAGCTCCATTTTTATGGAATGGTCTGCCTACCAATGTGAGAGACGCAGACTCAGTCTCAACCTTTAAGTCTTTACTGAAGACTTATCTCTTCAGTAGGTCCTATGATTAAGTATAGTCTGGCCCAGGAGTGTGAAGGTGAACGGAAAGGCTGGAGCAACGAACCGCCCTTGCTGTCTCTGCCTTGCCGGTTCCCCTCTTTCCACTGGGATTCTCTGCCTCTAACCCTTTTACAGGGGCTGAGTCACTGGCTTACTGGTGTTCTTCCATGCCGTCCATGGGAGGGGTGCGTCACTTGAGTGGGTTGAGTCACTGACGTGGTCTTCATGTCTGGGTTGGCGCCCCCCCTTGGGTTGTGCCGTGGCGGAGATCGTTGTGGGCTATACTCGGCCTTGTCTTAGGACGGTAAGTTGGTGGTTGGAGACATCCCTCTAGTGGTGTGGGGGCTGTGCTTTGGCAAAGTGGGTGGGGTTATATCCTGCCTGTTTGGCCCTGTCCGGGGGTATCATCGGATGGGGCCACAGTGTCTTCTGATCACTCCTGTCTCAGCCTCCATTATTTATGCTGCAGTAGTTTATGTGTTGGGGGGGCTAGGCTCAGTCTGTTACATCTGGAGTATTTCTCTTGTCTTATCCGGTGTCCTGTGTGAATTTAAATATGCTCTCTCTAATTCTCTCTTTCTCTCTTTCTGTCTTTCTCTCGGAGGACCTGAGCCCTAGGACCATGCCTCAGGACTACCTGGTATGATGACTCCTTGCTGTCCCCAGTCCACCTGGCCGTGCTGCTGCTCCAGTCTCAACTGTTCTGCCTGCGGCTATGGAACCCTGACCTGTTCACCGGACGTGCTTGTTGCACCCTCGACAACTACTATGATTATTACTATTTGACCATGCTGGTCATTTATGAACATTTTAACATCTTGACCATGTTCTGTTATAATATCCACCCTGCACAGCCAGAAGAGGACTGGCCACCCCTCATAGCCTGGTTCCTCTCTAGGTTTCTTCCTAGGTTTTTGGCCTTTCTAGGGAGTTTTTCCTAGGGAGTTTTTCCTAGCCACCGTGCTTCTTTCACATGCATTGCTTGCTGTTTGGGGTTTTAGGCTGGGTTTCTGTACAGCACTTTGAGATATCAGCTGATGTACGAAGGGCTATATAAATACATTTGATTTGATTTGAGGAAAACAGACCGTGTCAACAGTGGGGTGTGAGGAAAACAGGCTGTGTCAACAGTGGGGTGTAAGGAAAACAGGCTGTGTCAACAGTGGGGTGTGAGGAAAACAGGCTGTCTCAACAGTGGGGTGTGGAGAAAACAGGCTGTGTCAACAGTGGGGTGTGAGGAAAACAGGCCGTGTCAACAGTGGGGTGTGAGGAAAACAGGCTGTGTCAACAGTGGGGTGTGAGGGAAACAGACTGTGTCAACAGTGGGGTGTGAGGAAAACAGACTGTGTCAACAGTGGGGTGTGAGGAAAACAGGCTGTGTCAACAGTGGGGTGTGAGGAAAACAGACCGTGCCTACAGTGGGGTGTGAGGAAAACAGGCTGTGTCAACAGTGGGGTGTGAGGAAAACAGGCCGTGTCAACAGTGGGGTGTGAGGAAAACAGGCTGTGTCAACATTGGGGTGAGGAGAAAACAGGCTGTGAGGAGAAAACAGGCTGTGTCAACAGTGGGGTGTGAGGAAAACAGGCTGTGTCAACAGTGGGGTGAGGAGAAAACAGGCTGTGTCAACAGTGGGGTGTGAGGAAAACAGGCTGTGTCAACAGTGGGGTGTAGAGAAAACAGGCCGTGTCAACATTGGGGTGAGGAGAAAACAGGCTGTGTCAACAGTGGGGTGAGGAGAAAACAGGCTGTGTCAAACAGTGGGGTGTGAGGAAAACAGGCTGTGTCAACAGTGGGGTGTGAGAGAAACAGGCCGTGTAAACAGTGGGGTGTGAAGAAAACAGGCTGTGTCAAACAGTGGGGTGTGAGGAAAACAGGCCGTGTCAACAGTGGGGTGAGGAGAAAACAGGCTGTATCAACAGTGGGGTGTGAGGAAAACAGGCTGTGTCAAACAGTGGGGTGTGAGGAAAACAGGCTGTGTCAACAGTGGGGTGTGAGGAAAACAGGCCGTGTCAACAGTGGGATGAGGAGAAAACAGGCTGTGTCAACAGTGGGGTGTGAGGAAAACAGGCTGTGTGAACAGTGGGGTGTGAGGAAAACAGGCCGTGTCAACAGTGGGGTGAGGAGAAAACAGGCCGTGTCAACAGTGGGGTGTGAGGAAAACAGGCTGTTTCAACAGTGGGGTGTGAGGAAAACAGGCCGTGTCAACAGTGGGGTGTGGAGAAAACAGGCTGTGTCAAACAGTGGGGTGTGGAGAAAACAGGCTGTGTCAACAGTGGGGTGTAGAGAAAACAGGCCATGTCAACAGTGGGGTGAGGAGAAAACAGGCTGTGTCAACAGTGGGGTGTGAGGAAAACAGGCCGTGTCAACAGTGGGGTGTGAGGAAAACAGGCTGTGTCAACAGTGGGGTGTGAGGAAAACAGGCTGTGTCAACAGTGGGGTGTGAGGAAAACAGGCCGTGTCAACAGTGGGGTGTGAGGAAAACAGGCTGTGTCAACAGTGGGGTGAGGAGAAAACAGGCTGTGTCAAACAGTGGGGTGTGAGGAAAACAGGCTTTGTCAACAGTGGGGTGTGAGAGAAACAGGCCGTGTAAACAGTGGGGTGTGGAGAAAACAGGCTGTGTCAAACAGTGGGGTGTGGAGAAAACAGGCTGTGTCAACAGTGGGGTGTGAGGAAAACAGGCTGTGTCAACAGTGGGGTGAGGAGAAAACAGGCTGTGTCAAACAGTAAGGTGTGGAGAAAACAGGCTGTGTCAACAGTGAGGAGTGAGGAAAACAGGCTGTGTCAACAGTGGGGTGAGGAGAAAACAGGCCGTGTCAACAGTGGGGTGTGAGGAAAACAGGCCGTGTCAACAGTGGGGTGAGGAGAAAACAGGCTGTGTCAACAGTGGGGTGTGAGGAAAACAGGCTGTGTCAACAGTGGGGTGTGAGGAAAACAGGCCATGTCAACAGTGGGGTGAGGAGAAAACAGGCTGTATCAACAGTGGGGTGTGAGGAAAACAGGCTGTGTCAAACAGTGGGGTGTGAGGAAAACAGGCTGTGTCAACAGTGGGGTGTGAGGAAAACAGGCTGTGTCAACTGTGGGGTGTGAGGAAAACAGGCCGTGTCAACAGTGGGATGAGGAGAAAACAGGCTGTGTCAACAGTGGGGTGTGAGGAAAACAGACCGTGCCTACAGTGGGGTGTGAGGAAAACAGGCTGTGTCAACAGTGGGGTGTGAGGAAAACAGGCCGTGTAAACAGTGGGGTGTGAGGAAAACAGACTGTGTCAACATTGGGGTGAGGAGAAAACAGGCTGTGTCAACAGTGGGGTGTGAGGAAAACAGGCTGTGTCAACAGTGGGGTGTAGAGAAAACAGGCCGTGTCAACATTGGGGTGAGGAGAAAACAGGCTGTGTCAACAGTGGGGTGAGGAGAAAACAGGCTGTGTCAAACAGTGGGGTGTGAGGAAAACAGGCTGTGTCAACAGTGGGGTGTGAGAGAAACAGGCCGTGTAAACAGTGGGGTGTGAAGAAAACAGGCTGTGTCAAACAGTGGGGTGTGAGGAAAACAGGCCGTGTCAACAGTGGGGTGAGGAGAAAACAGGCTGTATCAACAGTGGGGTGTGAGGAAAACAGGCTGTGTCAAACAGTGGGGTGTGAGGAAAACAGGCTGTGTCAACAGTGGGGTGTGAGGAAAACAGGCCGTGTCAACAGTGGGATGAGGAGAAAACAGGCTGTGTCAACAGTGGGGTGTGAGGAAAACAGGCTGTGTGAACAGTGGGGTGTGAGGAAAACAGGCCGTGTCAACAGTGGGGTGAGGAGAAAACAGGCCGTGTCAACAGTGGGGTGTGAGGAAAACAGGCTGTTTCAACAGTGGGGTGTGAGGAAAACAGGCCGTGTCAACAGTGGGGTGTGGAGAAAACAGGCTGTGTCAAACAGTGGGGTGTGGAGAAAACAGGCTGTGTCAACAGTGGGGTGTAGAGAAAACAGGCCATGTCAACAGTGGGGTGAGGAGAAAACAGGCTGTGTCAACAGTGGGGTGTGAGGAAAACAGGCCGTGTCAACAGTGGGGTGTGAGGAAAACAGGCTGTGTCAACAGTGGGGTGTGAGGAAAACAGGCTGTGTCAACAGTGGGGTGTGAGGAAAACAGGCCGTGTCAACAGTGGGGTGTGAGGAAAACAGGCTGTGTCAACAGTGGGGTGAGGAGAAAACAGGCTGTGTCAAACAGTGGGGTGTGAGGAAAACAGGCTTTGTCAACAGTGGGGTGTGAGAGAAACAGGCCGTGTAAACAGTGGGGTGTGGAGAAAACAGGCTGTGTCAAACAGTGGGGTGTGGAGAAAACAGGCTGTGTCAACAGTGGGGTGTGAGGAAAACAGGCTGTGTCAACAGTGGGGTGAGGAGAAAACAGGCTGTGTCAAACAGTAAGGTGTGGAGAAAACAGGCTGTGTCAACAGTGAGGAGTGAGGAAAACAGGCTGTGTCAACAGTGGGGTGAGGAGAAAACAGGCCGTGTCAACAGTGGGGTGTGAGGAAAACAGGCCGTGTCAACAGTGGGGTGAGGAGAAAACAGGCTGTGTCAACAGTGGGGTGTGAGGAAAACAGGCTGTGTCAACAGTGGGGTGTGAGGAAAACAGGCCATGTCAACAGTGGGGTGAGGAGAAAACAGGCTGTATCAACAGTGGGGTGTGAGGAAAACAGGCTGTGTCAAACAGTGGGGTGTGAGGAAAACAGGCTGTGTCAACAGTGGGGTGTGAGGAAAACAGGCTGTGTCAACTGTGGGGTGTGAGGAAAACAGGCCGTGTCAACAGTGGGATGAGGAGAAAACAGGCTGTGTCAACAGTGGGGTGTGAGGAAAACAGACCGTGCCTACAGTGGGGTGTGAGGAAAACAGGCTGTGTCAACAGTGGGGTGTGAGGAAAACAGGCCGTGTAAACAGTGGGGTGTGAGGAAAACAGACTGTGTCAACATTGGGGTGAGGAGAAAACAGGCTGTGTCAACAGTGGGGTGTGAGGAAAACAGGCTGTGTCAACAGTGGGGTGTAGAGAAAACAGGCCGTGTCAACATTGGGGTGAGGAGAAAACAGGCTGTGTCAACAGTGGGGTGAGGAGAAAACAGGCTGTGTCAAACAGTGGGGTGTGAGGAAAACAGGCTGTGTCAACAGTGGGGTGTGAGAGAAACAGGCCGTGTAAACAGTGGGGTGTGAAGAAAACAGAATGTGTCAAACAGTGGGGTGTGAGGAAAACAGGCCGTGTCAACAGTGGGGTGAGGAGAAAACAGGCTGTATCAACAGTGGGGTGTGAGGAAAACAGGCTGTGTCAAACAGTGGGGTGTGAGGAAAACAGGCTGTGTCAACAGTGGGGTGTGAGGAAAACAGGCCGTGTCAACAGTGGGATGAGGAGAAAACAGGCTGTGTCAACAGTGGGGTGTGAGGAAAACAGGCTGTGTGAACAGTGGGGTGTGAGGAAAACAGGCCGTGTCAACAGTGGGGTGAGGAGAAAACAGGCCGTGTCAACAGTGGGGTGTAGAGAAAACAGGCCATGTCAACAGTGGGGTGAGGAGAAAACAGGCTGTGTCAACAGTGGGGTGTGAGGAAAACAGGCCGTGTCAACAGTGGGGTGTGAGGAAAACAGGCCATGTCAACAGTGGGGTGTGAGGAAAACAGGCTGTGTCAACAGTGGGGTGTGAGGAAAACAGGCTGTGTCAACAGTGGGGTGAGGAGAAAACAGTCTGTGTCAATAGTGGGGTGTGAGGAAAACAGGCTGTGTCAACAGTGGGGTGTAGAGAAAACAGGCCATGTCAACAGTGGGGTGAGGAGAAAACAGGCTGTGTCAACGGTGGGGTGAGGAGAAAACAGACTGTGTCAACAGTGGGGTGTGAGGAAAACAGGCTGTGTCAACAGTGGGGTGTGAGGAAAACAGGCTGTGTCAACAGTGGGGTGTGAGGAAATAAGGCTGTGTCAACAGTGGGGTGTGAGGAAAACAGGCTGTGTCAACAGTGGGGTGTAGAGAAAACAGGCCATGTCAACAGTGGGGTGAGGAGAAAACAGGCTGTGTCAACGGTGGGGTGAGGAGAAAACAGACTGTGTCAACAGTGGGGTGTGAGGAAAACAGGCTGTGTCAACAGTGGGGTGTGAGGAAAACAGGCTGTGTCAACAGTGGGTTGTGAGGAAAACAGGCTGTGTCAACAGTGGGGTGTGAGGAAAACAGGCCGTGTCAACATTGGGGTGTGGAGAAAACAGGCTGTGTCAACAGTGGGGTGAGGAGAAAACAGGCTGTGTCAAACAGTGGGGTGTGAGGAAAACAGGCTTTGTCAACAGTGGGGTGTGAGAGAAACAGGCCGTGTAAACAGTGGGGTGTGGAGAAAACAGGCTGTGTCAAACAGTGGGGTGTGGAGAAAACAGGCTGTGTCAACAGTGGGGTGTGAGGAAAACAGGCTGTGTCAACAGTGGGGTGAGGAGAAAACAGGCTGTGTCAAACAGTAAGGTGTGGAGAAAACAGGCTGTGTCAACAGTGGGGAGTGAGGAAAACAGGCTGTGTCAACAGTGGGGTGAGGAGAAAACAGGCCGTGTCAACAGTGGGGTGTGAGGAAAACAGGCCGTGTCAACAGTGGGGTGAGGAGAAAACAGGCTGTGTCAACAGTGGGGTGTGAGGAAAACAGGCTGTGTCAACAGTGGGGTGTGAGGAAAACAGGCTGTGTCAACAGTGGGGTGTGAGGAAAACAGGCTGTGTCAACAGTGGGGAGAGGAGAAAACAGGCTGTGTCAACAGTGGGGTGTGAGGAAAACAGGCTGTGTCAACAGTGGGGTGTAGAGAAAACAGGCCATGTCAACAGTGGGGTGAGGAGAAAACAGGCTGTATCAACAGTGGGGTGTGAGGAAAACAGGCTGTGTCAAACAGTGGGGTGTGAGGAAAACAGGCTGTGTCAACAGTGGGGTGTGAGGAAAACAGGCTGTGTCAACAGTGGGGTGTGAGGAAAACAGGCCGTGTCAACAGTGGGATGAGGAGAAAACAGGCCGTGTCAACAGTGGGGTGTGAGGAAAACAGACCGTGCCTACAGTGGGGTGTGAGGAAAACAGGCTGTGTCAACAGTGGGGTGTGAGGAAAACAGGCCGTGTCAACAGTGGGGTGTGAGGAAAACAGGCTGTGTCAACATTGGGGTGAGGAGAAAACAGGCTGTGAGGAGAAAACAGGCTGTGTCAACAGTGGGGTGTGAGGAAAACAGGCTGTGTCAACAGTGGGGTGAGGAGAAAACAGGCTGTGTCAACAGTGGGGTGTGAGGAAAACAGGCTGTGTCAACAGTGGGGTGTAGAGAAAACAGGCCATGTCAACAGTGGGGTGAGGAGAAAACAGGCTGTGTCAACAGTGGGGTGTGAGGAAAACAGGCTGTGTCAACAGTGGGGTGTGAGGAAAACAGGCCGTGTCAACATTGGGGTGAGGAGAAAACAGGCTGTGTCAACAGTGGGGTGTGAGGAAAACAGACCGTGTCAACAGTGGGGTGTGAGGAAAACAGGCCGTGTCAACATTGGGGTGAGGAGAAAACAGGCTGTGTCAACAGTGGGGTGAGGAGAAAACAGGCTGTGTCAAACAGTGGGGTGTGAGGAAAACAGGCTGTGTCAACAGTGGGGTGTGAGAGAAACAGGCCGTGTAAACAGTGGGGTGTGAAGAAAACAGGCTGTGTCAAACAGTGTGGTGTGAGGAAAACAGGCCATGTCAACAGTGGGGTGAGGAGAAAACAGGCTGTATCAACAGTGGGGTGTGAGGAAAACAGGCTGTGTCAAACAGTGGGGTGTGAGGAAAACAGGCTGTGTCAACAGTGGGGTGTGAGGAAAACAGGCCGTGTCAACAGTGGGATGAGGAGAAAACAGGCTGTGTCAACAGTGGGGTGTGAGGAAAACAGGCTGTGTGAACAGTGGGGTGTGAGGAAAACAGGCCGTGTCAACAGTGGGGTGAGGAGAAAACAGGAAGTGTCAACAGTGGGGTGTGAGGAAAACAGGCTGTGTCCACAGTGGGGTGTGAGGAAAACAGGCCGTGTCAACAGTGGGGTGTGGAGAAAACAGGCTGTGTCAAACAGTGGGGTGTGGAGAAAACAGGCTGTGTCAACAGTGGGTGTAGAGAAAACAGGCCATGTCAACAGTGGGGTGAGGAGAAAATAGGCTGTGTCAACAGTGGGGTGTGGAGAAAACAGGCCGTGTCAACAGTGGGGTGTAGAGAAAACAGGCCATGTCAACAGTGGGGTGAGGAGAAAACAGGCTGTGTCAACAGTGGGGTGTGAGGAAAACAGGCCGTGTCAACAGTGGGGTGTGAGGAAAACAGGCCATGTCAACAGTGGGGTGTGAGGAAAACAGGCTGTGTCAACAGTGGGGTGTGAGGAAAACAGGCTGTGTCAACAGTGGGGTGAGGAGAAAACAGTCTGTGTCAATAGTGGGGTGTGAGGAAAACAGGCTGTGTCAACAGTGGGGTGTAGAGAAAACAGGCCGTGTCAACAGTGGGGTGAGGAGAAAACAGGCTGTGTCAACGGTGGGGTGAGGAGAAAACAGACTGTGTCAACAGTGGGGTGTGAGGAAAACAGGCTGTGTCAACAGTGGGGTGTGAGGAAAACAGGCTGTGTCAACAGTGGGGTGTGAGGAAATAAGGCTGTGTCAACAGTGGGGTGTGAGGAAAACAGGCTGTGTCAACAGTGGGGTGTAGAGAAAACAGGCTGTGTCAACGGTGGGGTGAGGAGAAAACAGACTGTGTCAACAGTGGGGTGTGAGGAAAACAGGCTGTGTCAACAGTGGGGTGTGAGGAAAACAGGCTGTGTCAACAGTGGGGTGTGAGGAAATAAGGCTGTGTCAACAGTGGGGTGTGAGGAAAACAGGCTGTGTCAACAGTGGGGTGTAGAGAAAACAGGCCATGTCAACAGTGGGGTGAGGAGAAAACAGGCTGTGTGAACAGTGGGGTGTGAGGAAAACAGGCCGTGTCAACAGTGGGGTGAGGAGAAAACAGGAAGTGTCAACAGTGGGGTGTGAGGAAAACAGGCTGTGTCCACAGTGGGGTGTGAGGAAAACAGGCCGTGTCAACAGTGGGGTGTGGAGAAAACAGGCTGTGTCAAACAGTGGGGTGTGGAGAAAACAGGCTGTGTCAACAGTGGGTGTAGAGAAAACAGGCCATGTCAACAGTGGGGTGAGGAGAAAATAGGCTGTGTCAACAGTGGGGTGTGGAGAAAACAGGCCGTGTCAACAGTAGGGTGTAGAGAAAACAGGCCATGTCAACAGTGGGGTGAGGAGAAAACAGGCTGTGTCAACAGTGGGGTGTGAGGAAAACAGGCCGTGTCAACAGTGGGGTGTGAGGAAAACAGGCCATGTCAACAGTGGGGTGTGAGGAAAACAGGCTGTGTCAACAGTGGGGTGTGAGGAAAACAGGCTGTGTCAACAGTGGGGTGAGGAGAAAACAGTCTGTGTCAATAGTGGGGTGTGAGGAAAACAGGCTGTGTCAACAGTGGGGTGTAGAGAAAACAGGCCGTGTCAACAGTGGGGTGAGGAGAAAACAGGCTGTGTCAACGGTGGGGTGAGGAGAAAACAGACTGTGTCAACAGTGGGGTGAGGAGAAAACAGACTGTGTCAACAGTGGGGTGTAGAGAAAACAGGCCGTGTCAACAGTGGGGTGAGGAGAAAACAGGCTGTGTCAACGGTGGGGTGAGGAGAAAACAGACTGTGTCAACAGTGGGGTGTGAGGAAAACAGGCTGTGTCAACAGTGGGGTGTGAGGAAAACAGGCTGTGTCAACAGTGGGTTGTGAGGAAAACAGGCTGTGTCAACAGTGGGGTGTGAGGAAAACAGGCCGTGTCAACATTGGGGTGTTGAGAAAACAGGCTGTGTCAACAGTGGGGTGTGAGGAAAACAGGCTGTGTCAAACAGTGGGGTGTGAGGAAAACAGGCTTTGTCAACAGTGGGGTGTGAGGAAAACAGGCCGTGTCAACAGTGGGATGAGGAGAAAACAGGCTGTGTCAACAGTGGGCTGTGAGGAAAACAGGCTGTGTCAACAGTGGGGTGTGAGGAAAACAGGCCGTGTCAACAGTGGCGTGTGCAGAAAACAGGCTGTGTCAAACAGTGGGGTGTGGAGAAAACAGGCTGTGTCAACAGTGGGGTGTGAGGAAAACAGGCTGTGTCAACAGTGGGGTGAGGAGAAAACAGGCTGTGTCAACAGTGGGGTGTGAGGAAAACAGTCTGTGTCAACAGTGGGGTGTGAGGAAAACAGGCTGTGTCAACAGTGGGGTGTAGAGAAAACAGGCCATGTCAACAGTGGGGTGAGGAGAAAACAGGCTGTGTCAACAGTGGGGTGTGAGGAAAACAGGCCGTGTCAACAGTGGGGTGAGGAGAAAACAGGCCGTGTCAACATTGGGGTGAGGAGAAAACAGGCAGTGTCAACAGTGGGGTGTGAGGAGAAAACAGGCTGTGTCAACAGTGGGGTGTGGAGAAAACAGACTGTGTCAACAGTGGGGTGTGAGGAAAACAGACTGTGTCAACAGTGGGGTGTGAGGAAAACAGGCCGTGTCAACATTGGATTTGTTGGTTGTTGTCCGCTACATGTGCTGTTACAAGCAAGTCATTAGTGCAGCCCTACTGATGGAATGTATACATGTACATACACCTACAGAATACAGTTTAAAATGCATTCAGAGAAACACACAGAAACATAGAATTACACACACACATGTACAGACATGTAGACACACAAATTGTATTCAGATTCAGAAAACTTGAAAGTCCTCAAGAGGCAATTGATTTTGCAGCAGTAAAATTACATTGACAAAATCATATATTAAAATAGAAAACAACAGAAAAAGCCACGAATATTTACAGGATGTTTACAAACATATGCCCACACTTCCACCCACACACACACACACCCACCCACCCATCCACCCACACAGACACAGACACATAGCTCAGGTCTCCCTCACGTGGCTCTCTCCTGGTCTCCTCAGAGGACAGGGCCTGACAGTGAAAGAAACATGTTGTTGGGAAACACACCGGGGGTCCAGGCCAAGTTTTCACTGGGATGATGAAATACAAAGGAAGGTTTTTCCAGCTATACAGTGGCCCATACAGATTTGAGCATTAGCCACCCGCCAGACTGAAGGTTTGCATCCTCAATTGCACCCTATTCCTTACATAGTGCACTACTTTTGACCAGGACCCACAGGGCACTATATAGGGAATATGGTGCCATTTGGGATGCAACTTGAGACAGCCAGAAGTCATTTGGCATAGGCCTAACTGCTCTGTCACCAAACTATTCAGCAAGACAAGCCAGATGGGATTGGTTTAGTCTCTATACCAACACACACACACATACTGTAGACACACAGACAGATTGACAGACGCATATACGTGCGTGAACACATGAACACACACACATATGCATTTACATTTTACATTTAAGTCATTTAGCAGACGCTCTTATCCAGAGCGACTTACAAATTGGTGCATTCACCTTATAATATCCAGTGGAACAACCACTTTACAATAGTACATCTAAATATTTTACGGGGGGGTTAGAAGGATTACTTTATCCTATCCCAGGTATTCCTTAAAGAGGTGGGGTTTCAGGTGTCTCCGGAAGGTGGTGATTGACTCCGCTGTCCTGGCGTCGTGAGGGAGCTTGTTCCACCATTGGGGTGCCAGAGCAGCGAACAGTTTTGACTGGGCTGAGCGGGAACTGTCCTTCCTCAGAGGTAGGGAGGCGAGCAGGCCAGAGGTGGATGAACGCAGTGCCCTTGTTTGGGTGTAGGGCCTGATCAGAGCCTGAAGGTACGGAGGTGCCGTTCCCCTCACAGCTCCGTAGGCAAGCACCATGGTCTTGTAGCGTTTTCGAGCTTCGACTGGAAGCCAGTGGAGAGAGCGGAGGAGCGGGGTGACGTGAGAGAACTTGGGAAGGTTGAACACCAGACGGGCTGCGGCGTTCTGGATGAGTTGTAGGGGTTTAATGGCACAGGCAGGGAGCCCAGCCAACAACGAGTTGCAGTAATCCAGACGGAAGATGACAAGTGCCTGGATTAGGACCTGCGCCGCTTCCTGTGTGAGGCAGGGTCGTACTCTGCGAATGTTGTAGAGCATGAACCTACATGATCGGGTCACCGCTTTGATGTTAGTGGAGAACGACAGGGTGTTGTCCAGGGTCACGCCGAGGCTCTTAGCACTCTGGGAGGAGGACACAAGGGAGTTGTCAACCGTGATGGCGAGATCATGGAACGGGCAGTCCTTCCCCGGGAGGAAGAGCAGCTCCGTCTTGCCGAGGTTCAGCTTGAGGTGGTGATCCGTCATCCACACTGATATGTCTGCCAGACATGCAGAGATGCGATTCGCCACCTGGTTGTCAGAAGGGGGAAAGGAGAAGATTAATTGTGTGTCATCTGCATAGCAATGATATGAGAGACCATGTGAGGATATGACAGAGCCAAGTGACTTGGTGTATAGCGAGAATAGGAGTGGGCCTAGAACAGAGCCCTGGGGGACACCAGTGGTGAGAGCACGTGGTGCGGAGACAGATTCTCGCCACGCCACCTGGTAGGAGCGACCTGTCAGGTAGGACGCAATCCAAGCGTGGGCCGCGCCGGAGATGCCCAGCTCGGAGAGGGTGGAGAGGAGGATCTGATGGTTAACGGTATCAAAGGCAGCAGATAGGTCTAGAAGGATGAGAGCAGAGGAGAGAGAGTTAGCTTTAGCAGTGCGGAGAGCCTCCGTGACACAGAGAAGAGCAGTCTCAGTTGAATGCCCAGTCTTGAAACCTGACTAATTAGGATCAAGAAGGTCATTCTGAGAGAGATAGCAAGAGAGCTGGCCAAGGACGGCACGTTCAAGAGTTTTGGAGAGAAAGGAGAGAAGGGATACTGGTCTGTAGTTGTTGACATCGGAGGGATCGAGTGTAGGTTTTTTCAGAAGGGGTGCAACTCTCGCTCTCTTGAAGACGGAAGGGACGTAGCCAGCGGTCAAGGATGAGTTGATGAGCGAGGTGAGGTAGGGGAGAAGGTCTCCGGAAATGGTCTGGAGAAGAGAGGAGGGGATAGGGTCAAGTGGGCAGGTTGTTGGGCGGCCGGCCGTCACAAGACGTGAGATTTCATCTGGAGAGAGAGGGGAGAAAGAGGTCAAAGCACAGGGTAGGGCAGTGTGAGCAGGACCAGCGGTGTCGTTTGACTTAGCAAACGAGGATCGGATGTCGTCAACCTTCTTTTCAAAATGGTTGACGAAGTCATCCGCAGAGAGGGAGGAGGGGGGGGAGGGGGAGGAGGATTCAGGAGGGAGGAGAAGGTAGCAAAGAGCTTCCTAGGGTTAGAGGCAGATGCTTGGAGATTAGAGTGGTAGAAAGTGGCTTTAGCAGCAGAGACAGAAGAGGAAAATGTAGAGAGGAGGGAGTGAAAGGATGCCAGGTCCGCAGGGAGGCGAGTTTTCCTCCATTTCCGCTCGGCTGCCCGGAGCCCTGTTCTGTGAGCTCGCAGTGAGTCATCGAGCCACGGAGCAGGAGGGGAGGACCGAGCCGGCCTGGAGGATAGGGGACAGAGGAAATCAAAGGATGCAGAGAGGGAGGAGAGGAGGGTTGAGGAGGCAGAATCAGGAGATAGTTTGGAGAAGGTTTGAGCAGAGGTAAGAGATGATAGGATGGAAGAGGAGAGAGTAGCGGGAGAGAGAGAGCGAAGGTTGGGACGGCGCAATACCATCCGAGTAGGGGCAGAGTGAGAAGTGTTGGATGAGAGCGAGAGGGAAAAGGATACAAGGTAGTGGTCGGAGACTTGGAGGGGAGTTGCAATGAGATTAGTGGAAGAACAGCATCTAGTAAAGATGAGGTCAAGCGTATTGCCTGCCTTGTGAGTAGGGGGGGAGGTGAGAGGGTGAGGTCGAAAGAGGAGAGGAGTGGAAAGAAGGAGGCAGAGAGGAATGAGTCAAAGGTAGACGTGGGGAGGTTAAAGTCACCCAGAACTGTGAGAGGTGAGCCATCCTCAGGAAAGGAACTTATCAAGGCGTCAAGCTCATTGATGAACTCTCCAAGGGAACCTGGAGGGCGATAAATGATAAGGATGTTAAGCTTGAAAGGGCTGGTAACTGTGACAGCATGGAATTCAAATGAGGAGATAGACAGATGGGTCAGGGGAGAAAGAGAGAATGTCCACTTGGGAGAGATGAGGATTCCAGTGCCACCACCCCGCTGGCTCGATGCTCTAGGGGTATGCGAGAACATGTAGTCAGACGAGGAGAGAGCAGTAGGAGTAGCAGTGTTATCTGTGGTAATCCATGTTTCCGTCAGCGCCAGGAAGTCTAGGGACTGGAGGGTAGCATAGGCTGAGATGAACTCAGCCTTGTTGGCCGCAGACCGGCAGTTCCAGAGGCTGCCGGAGACCTGGAACTCCACGTGGGTCGTGCGCGCTGGGACCACCAGGTTAGAGTGGCAGCGGCCACGCGGTGTGGAGCGTTTGTATGGCCTGTGCAGAGGGGAGAGAACAGGGATAGACAGACACATAGTAGACAAGCTACAGAAGAGGCTACGCTAATGCAAAGGAGATTGGAATGACAAGTGGACTACACGTCTCGAATGTTCAGAAAGTTAAGCTTACGTTGCAAAAATCTTATTGACTAAAATGATACAGTACTGCTGGCTGGTGGAGTAGGCTAGCTAGCAGTGGCTGCGTTGTTGACTTTGAACGTGTAGCTGGCTAGGTAACCTCGATAGTTTCAGTACTACACCTTGTCATGATACAAAGCAACTTTGTAGCTAGCTAGCTAACATAACACTAATCAAGACGTTCCTTGTAATGTATTTAGTTTCTACAATGCTGCTCGTCGGTAATAGTTGGCTGGGTTAGGAAAAATGGCGTCGCGGGGGACGGAAATAGCTGGCTAGCTAACCTCGATGGCTGGCTAGCTAACCTCGGTAATTACTAGACTACACAATTATCAAGCTATGACAAAGACAACTAAGTAGCTAGCTAGCTAACACTGCACTAGTCAAACCGTTCCG
The DNA here is from genome assembly GCF_965601325.2 of Salmo salar. Classification (NCBI taxonomy): domain Eukaryota; kingdom Metazoa; phylum Chordata; class Actinopteri; order Salmoniformes; family Salmonidae; genus Salmo; species Salmo salar. Next base: position 91,152,024 of record NC_138304.1, on the reverse strand, counting down.
TTGTAAAGTATTAGTATCTACAGCGCTGCTAGTCGGTAACGGTTGGCTAGCTAGCAGTGGGTTAATGATGACTAGCTGTGTTGACTAAGTCTGGCGCCGCGTCGCGGCTGGCTAGCTCACCTCGATAATTACTCAAACTACACAATTATCTTAGATACAGAGACAGCAAAGACAACTATGTAGCTGGCTAACTAACACTAACACCACACTAATCAAGTCGTTACGTTGTAATGTAATAGTTTCTACAGTGCTGCTAGTCGGTAGAAGTTGGCTAGCTAGCAGTGATGACTAGCACACTCATATGCACACTCACACATTCTGTAGGCCTACGCAGTATGCACAACACAACCACCATGCTAACTGAAATCTAGTCTTTACAGAGAGTTATTCCACCTGGAGTTGATGTCCACACCCCGCTGACATCTAATTACATAATCAAACATTCACCATCAAAATCTGTCTGTTTAAAGCTAGAACCTTAGTTGCTACATCTATTTTTGGACAAATAAATAATTTATACCCAATGATTCTTGAAGAATATAACTTATAAATGCCTAATGAGCTTAGTTCCACTGTCGTAGCCCATCAGAAACTCAAATATAAGCGTGTTTTACTCCAATGTAGATGTAAACGAATACTATATAGGTTTAAAACATGGTTAAAACTAAAATAATCATGACACTAGATGAGACCCAAATGCAGACACAGGAGGCAGATGGTTAGAGTTTAAGATGTTTAATAAATCCAAAGGGAATAGGCAAGAGAATGGTCGTGGACAGGCAAAAGGTCATAACCAGATCAGAGTCCAGGAGGTACAGAGTGGCAGGCAGGCTCGAGGTCAGGGCAGGCAGAATGGTCAGGCAGCGGGTAAAGAGTCCAGAAGCAGGCAAGGGTCAAAACCAGGAGGACTAGAAAAAGGCAAAAAGGCAAAGCAGGAAAACGAGAAAACCGCTGGTAGGCTTGGACATACAAGACAAACTGGCACAGAGAGACAGGAAACACAGGGATAAATACACTGGGGAAAACAAGCGACACCTGGAGGAGAAAATAACGAGGAAACAGATCGTGAAACAGATCAGGGTGTGACAAAATGTAAATTTCATGGAATTTCATGGATAGCTCTGTCTATGAATTTGAGTGGTTACATTTCTCCAGGCCCATCCCTCAGCTTTTTACCAAAACAGATGTGGGGTGGCCACTTGGTTAATGTTTCAATTAAAGATTCTATCTTTAAGCTGGAGATATCTATTTCTCTGCATGGGCTGTGTCTCAATCCACCACATCTGCCGATGTTGGTCTTCCGCATCTGCGGTGGAAGGTGGCAGAGCTACAGCTGTGTTTGTCAGACAAACTAATATGGCCCCTCTATGGAAAGATGAGAGACTCTCACGGACAGGAGAGTGTTCTCCCTTTTGCTCTATGACCCCCACAAGTGTCAGGAGACTCGTCTGAAGGTAACCTGGTACCGGGCCGAAAGAATTTATGGAAGTGAATAGTGCATTTCCACTTCAAAACATATACAGGTAATTCCACTGTAAACATGTTATTATTAATTTCCTGAGCTTTATTATATATCTCAGCTATAGGATAGACACTTCAAAACAATCTTCCTTTCGATAAATGTTTTACTGTTTTTCCATGTAATAATCTGTTATTCAATGTGTGTAGCAGTAAGGCCAACATCAATGTTTCATCAAATAAATTGTTTTTATAAAAAAAAGTATACCTACAGGGGTCAAATAGCTAAATTATCCTTGGTATGACCATCTTAAAACAATTCCATATGTTAGCTTAGTAGAAATCCAGCCCGGGCCCTTAGACCTCAAGGGGTAAGCTTCTGAAGAGAATGTCTATGATTGAGCTGTCTAACACCACTGGCCTGGTGCTAGTTCTGTATGTACCTTTACTTAACCCCTCTGACAATTGTTGCCATGCCAAACAGTATATACAGCATGGATGTATTGTATGACATTGATTATCTGAGGAGTTGGCTAAAGCACATAGAGATGTGGGACAGGCTAGTCAAACAGGACTAGCAGTAGACTGATTACAGGTGCTGTATAATCATTCCCGGGTAAAATAATATACCAGCTCCTCAATGAATGGCAAATGTATGAGCCTGAGATTCCAAGCAATGATGGCGGTGCCTTTCAAGACCCAATCAAAGTTTTCTCCGGAAAGATAATATGACCTTTTGCACCTTTACCACTAATATAAAGTAACACGCCAGCATTCATTGATGACTTTTACAATTGGACAAGGTTTGTTAATATGAAACATGTTCACTTTAAAACGGTTGCCACAGACAGTGACATAGCAATTACTTTAGGGTGAGACAATGACGAGGTGATGTTTTTCTTACCAATATGGGTACACTTAACTTCACAATATGTCATAACAACAAAGGGTTGCCATGCAACCAATCTTGATAACTTTCATGTGTTGGGTTGCGCTCTGAGAAAAAGAAGCTGCTTGTTTTTCTTGTAATGATAATGTTGAAGAAAAGTCCCTATGTTATACTGTTCTTACAGTATAACACAATCCAGTGGAAACTGAGCCCTGGATTCAAACTAGCAGATTAGACTCAGAAACGGTATAACATCCATATTGATCCAACATTCAATTGAAAAGAGTGCCCAACTCAACTCCCTTGTTGTCCTATCTATTGTTATGTGAATGACACCAATAAAATAATTAGTTGTGAAATCAACTACAGTACTGTGAAAAAGTATTTGCCCCTTTCTAAATTTTTCCACTTTTGCATATTTTTGATACAGAATATTATCAGATCTTCAACCAAAACCTGATATTAGATAAAGGGAACCTGAGGGAACAAATAACACAAAAATGACATATTTATTTCAAAAACAAAGTTATACTTTTGAATCACCTGTCCATAGAACATTCTTTCAAGAATCTTGATGATCATCCAGGTGCTTTTTGGCAAACTTGAGTCAACTTTTTGGATGAGATGGGTCCCATTATACTTGGCGAAAATCAAACACTGCATTCCACAGTAAGAACCTCATACAAACAGTCAAGCATGCTGGTGATAGGGTGATGGTTTGGGGATGCTTTGCTGCCCTAGTACCTGCACGACTTGCCTTAATAGAAGGAACCATTAATTATGCTCTGTATCAGAGAATTCTACAGGAGAAGGTCAGGCCATCCATCTGTGAGCTGAAGCTGAAGTGCAGCTGGGTCATGCAGCAAGATGATCCCAAACACACAATCAAGTCGACATGAAAGTGGCTAAAAAGCAACAAATTTGAAGTTTTGGAATAGACTAGTCAAAGTCCAGACCTAATCCCAATTGAGATGGTATGGCAAGACTTGAAACGAGCAGTTCATGAATGAAACCCCATAAATGTTGCTAAAGCAGTTCTGCATGCAAGAGTGGGGTGAAATTCCTCCACAGTGATGTTAGAGACTGATCAACAACTACAGGAAGCATTTGGTTGCAGTCATTGCAGCTAAAGGTGGCACAACCAGTTATTGAGTGCAAGGGTGAAATTCACACAGGGGAATTGGGTGTTGCATAACCTTGTTAATTAAATAAATAATCCTCTTACTATACATACATATCACCCTTACAGAACCAGCAACTCTCTTTACTGCCTTAACATACACTCTTAGAAAAAAGGGTTCCAAAAGGGTTATTCGGCTATCCCCATAGGACAAGCCTTTTTGGTTCCAAGTAGAACCATTTTTTGGTTCCAGGTATAACTCTTTTGGGTACCATGTAGAACACTCTGTGTAAAGTGTTCCACATGGAACTCAAACGGGTTCTACCTGGAACCAAAAAGGGTTCTTCTAGATAGCACCTTTTTTCTAAGAGTGTAGGTAGCTGATTTGGTGCTTGGTGCCCAGATTACTCTACACTCCACACCTTATATTAACAAATCTCTCAATTGTTATTTTCCCTTTTTTCTGGCCTGCTGGTTAATTTTCAGAGGAATGTGAGGAGCAGCCATCACTTTAACACATGAATAGAGTGAGGAGCATGAGGAGTGGGGAGGACTGGGGAGGGCTGGGGAGGACTGGGGAGGAGCGGGGAGGGCTGGGAGGGCTGGGGAGGACTGGGGAGGGCTGGGGAGGACTGGGGAGGGCTGGGAGGGCTGGGGAGGAGCGGGGAGGGCTGGGGAGGACTGGGGAGGAGCAGGGAGGACTGGGGAGGGCTGGGGAGGAGCGGGGAGGGCTGGGAGGGCTGGGGAGGACTGGGGAGGGCTGGGAGGGCTGGGGAGGAGTGGGGAGGGCTGGGGAGGAGCGGGGAGGAGTGGGGAGGGCTGGGAGGGCTGGGGAGGAGTGGGGAGGACTGGGGAGGGCTGGGGAGGAGCGGGGAGAACTGGGGAGGGCTGGGGAGGAGCGGGGAGAACTGGGGAGGGCTGGGGAGCAGTGGGGAGGACTGGGGAGGGCTGGGGGGGACTGGGGAGGACTGGGGAGGGCTGGGAGGGCTGGGGAGGACTGGGGAGGACTGGGGAGGGCTGGGGAGGACTGGGGAGGGCTGGGAGGGCTGGGGAGGAGTGGGGAGGGCTGGGGAGGAGCGGGGAGGGCTGGGGAGGAGCGGGGAGGACTGGGGAGGGGCGGGGAGGACTGGGGAGGGCTGGGGGGGACTGGGGAGGGCTGGGGAGGAGTGGGGAGGACTGGGGAGGGCTGGGGGGGACTGGGGAGGGCTGGGGGGGACTGGGGAGGACTGGGGAGGGCTGGGGAGGAGTGGGGAGGGCTGGGGGGGACTGGGGAGGGCTGGGAGGGCTGGGGAGGAGTGGGGAGGGCTGGGGAGGACTGGGGAGGAACGGGGAGGACTGGGGAGGAGCGGGGAGGGGGGGGTGCTGGGGAGGACTCGGGAGAACTGGGGAGTCCTGGGGAGGAACATGGAGGGACTGGTACCCTATTCTCTATATAGATCCCTTTGGCCCCTGGTCAAATTAATATAGTGCACTATAAAGGGAATAGGGTACCATTTGGGATGCATCCCAGAGCATATTGCTTCCGGCAGTGTAGGCTAAAATGAGGCTGGGTGGCTGGATGGATGACCCCTGCATGCTACTTGTTGATGGGGCCTTGTGAAATGTGAGGGACTCACTGTATTGATAGTGATAGTGGTGGTGGACAAGATTTGTTTATAGTGATTGTAACACTTGAAGGAGATTCCTTTGAATCGCAAAATCTGAATAGTTGATTGAATTCCTGTGTGACTACACACAGTATTTGTTTGTTGTTGTTCCCTAATGCTTGTTGGGAAACTGTTTGACCCCTGAACTCTGGAAAGTCAGGGCAATTAGCCCTAAAAATCAAGGTTACAAAAAGACGGAGTGGCTAACAATCCCAGTAATGTAGGTGTGGTTAACAGTACTTTTATTTTATTTATGTCGTGGTTCTCAAATCAAATCAAATCAAATCAGATGTTATTTGTCACACGCGCTGAATACAACAGGTGTAGACCTTACAGTGAAATGCTTACTTAACTAACAATGCAGTTGTCACGTCCTGACCATAGTAAGTTGTTATTTTCTATGGTAGAGTAGGTCAGGGCGTGACAGGGGGTGTTTGTCCGTTTTTGTATTTCTATGTTTAGTTTCTAGTTTTGTATTTCTAGGTTGGTTTTTGTTTGGCATGACCTCTAATTAGAGGCAGCCGTTTGTCGTTGTCTCTAATTGGAGGTCATATTTAAGTTGATGTTTGTCCCACTTGTGTTTTGTGAGTGTGTTTGTTCCTCCTGCGTCACGGTTTGTTGTTTTGTCCTTAAGTTTATTTTGATATTGCATTAAGTTTCACGATCTAATAAATATGTGGAACGAAACAGACGCTGCATTTTGGTCCGATCATTTAAACAGCCGTGACAGCAGTTTAAAAAATAAAAAAACAGTAACAATTAAAGAGCAGCAGTAAAATAACAACAGCGAGGCTATTCTGCAGGTGTTTTTGCTTTGACAGTAACAGCCAAGGGATAGTGTGGTGTCGCTATCAGAAAAATGCAGTTGCTGGATTTCAATGGAACCCATTTTATGTACAAACTAACGGCCACACAACCAAATATCTTATTTTCAAAACCTTCAGAGCTCTCGGACTTCAAGAGTGATGCAGATTCCCTAATCCCTTACGCACCTAACATCTTCAATCTTAGAATGATGAACAGTCCATATCAGTTATTACTGTCATTTTAACCGATCTGCAATCTGAACCAATACTCATGAATGACTACACTATTGCATCAAGTGATTTCCGGTAAAGATTGGGTCTGTTTTAACAGATAAAATAGGAGTTATCAGTGAATAAGTAATTGACGATGAGCAGATGTTCGGGACGGGGACTCATTTAAATGTTACACAACCCTCTGTTCATTATGAGGTGGCAGTGTGTCAGTCTATTTTGACCCCCATCTGTAGAGGTGGCAGGTGTTCCTTCAGTCCCTCAAAGAGCAGGTTTTATATCCCTCCTCAAGTAAGTTGCTTGGTTTCCATGGAGATTCCCAACAGAAAGAGGCTTGTTTTGAGAGGCCTGGGCTGGGGAAGGGAAGGCTTTACTAGCTGGCTGCTCTCTGGTCTTCAGTTTGACTTGAAAAAAAGGGAAAGTCAAGCCAACACAGAAAACAACCTAGCATTGTCTCCTGATTTTATGCAGGGTTTATAACAGTGATCTTCTCTGTGGATTAAGAAAGACTGGACTGTCCAAATCTCCCCAGCCATGCTCGGATCCTCTCAAATTCGTCATACTCCCGTTTTGAAATAAACCAATTTGAGGGACAGCGTATCTAAAGATTTTATACACTGTACATTTAGAATTAGACAATCAGAAAAGTACCAATGCTTAAAGGTCATTGACCTGAGACCCAACAGTAGATGTCTAGCTTACCTCAACAGAGGGCAGGAGCGATGATCAAAACATCAGCACAACTGGGAAGTGTCCAACCAAGAGGTTGACTGTTCCACTTTATCTCTCCAGCCAGGCTTATGTTATCACTTTATCCATGCTAAGCCTCGGGTTAAAGAGACAAACTGTCTTAACCCCACAGCTTTCAGGCTGCTAGAAGGCTGCCAATTATATGTCTTATTCATAACTGTCAAACTCTCTTGCCAAACTTTGTCATATGGTGGCATTCAGGGCAATGACAGTGGTCTCGTCTGAAAAATAAGAGCCTGGTAAATTCCCAAAAGGGTGGGTTTGGTTAACAAACTACATTCCACGTATTGCTCTTGAAACTGTCATTACAGATTCTGTGGTATACTGGTACAAAGGTATTCGCTTTGACTGGTGTTATGTTTGAACTGTAATGTGGGTATATTTAAATGTTTCAACAAGTGATGATTAACGTGGCGGTAGAGCTGCAAAACAGGCTTCATTCTTCTTCATCCTGAGGAGAGAAGAGAGAAGTTGAGGGGGACAAAACTCAAGGAGCATATAAACCACTGGCTTTGTTTATCGGTTCATGTTCCACCATTACTGTTGTTCTACACCTCTGTGTTACACCTTTACCTCTGAGTAATAGAACCTTTATCTCTGAGTTATAGAACCTTTACCTCTGAGTAATAGAACCTTTATCTCTGAGTTATAGAACCTTTATCTCTGAGTTATAGAACCTTTATCTCTGAGTTATAGAACCTTTATCTCTGAGTTATAGAACATTTATCTCTGAGTAATAGAACCTTTATCTCTGAGTTATAGAACCTTTATCTCTGAGTAATAGAACCTTTATTTAGGAGTTATAGCACCTTTACCTATGTGTTATAACACATTTATCTCTGTGTTATAACAAATGTACCTCTGTGTTGTAACACCTTTATCACTGTTATAACACCTTTCCCTCTGTGTTATAACACATTTTCCTCTATGTTATAACACATTTATCTCTGTCTTATAAATCATTTTACTCTGTCTTATAACACATTTATCTCTGAGTCATAAAACATTAAACTCTGTGTTATAACACATTTATCTCTGTGATATAACACCTTTACCTCTGTGTTATAACACCTTTTCTGCTGAGTTATAACACATTTATATCTGTGTTATAACACCTTTACCTCTGTGTTATAACACATTGACCTCTGTGTTATAACACCTTTACCTCTGTTATAAAACATTTTCCTTTGTGTTATAACACATTTATATCTGTGTTATAACACCTTTACCTCTGTGTTATAACACCTTGACCTCTGTATTATAACACATTAATCTCTGTTATAACACATTTTCCTCTATGCTATAACACATTTACCTCTGTGTTATAACACCTTTTCCTATGAGTTATAACACATTTATCTCTGTGTTATATCACCTTTACCTCCATGTTATAACACTTTTACCTCTGTGTTATAACACATTTATCTCTGTTGTAACACATTTTCATCTGTGTTATAACAGCTTTACCTCTGTGTTATAACACCTTGACCTCTGCGTTATGCCTGAATCTATAGTAATAGAACAGCAAACGTATAGAAGTAGAAAAGAGGAATGCTGATGAATAATGAAATGAACATTCGTAGATTTAAAGATAGAAGCCCAAATGTATATGCCCTGTGCTTACTCTTCATCTTTGTAGAGTATTTTGATTTATGACTTTTGACAGTATTGTGCGACAATTATCCAGGTTTCAAAGTTACAATCGCTCCTAGCAGGGTTATGGGTGTGTGTGTGTGTGCTTGCGTGTGTGCATGTGTTTGCATAAGTGTGTGTCTGTCTGTGCTTACTTACCCCACACAACAGAGGAATTTAATTGGCTATTTTGCAGCCCAATAAAGAGTATGCATTCAAATGTATTCAATCTGGTGGATGGTTCTCAGTGCTAATTTAAAGCAGACAATGATGATGCTAAAATGCCACATTTACAGTTATTGGTTGAGAATACATTGTCTGCATTGTGTGCTTTGTGATGCTAATGATGATTGGCTAGGGTGGACTTGGATTGGTTGGGGGGGTATATTTCCATACATACTTCAGACTCCCATCACCGACCCCCCACCCACCCACACACAGCCGCCCCCACCACAGATTTACTTTTTCAGTTGAAATCAAATTACAATCTAAATTCTTACATTCTTGCACACACTATATGAAAATGATAGCAGCACACAAGAGATCTTTCTGAGGAAATGTTCATTGGAACTGTATCTGATCCATGTCTTTAAATAACATTAGGATAATAAGGCATTATAAAATGCCAGTGATGGTTCTTTCATGAGGATAATCTGACATCGAGTCTTGTCATGCTATGCTCCAGTCTCAACCATATCCATTGTGAAAGGATTTTTTTAGGCCACATCTATATAGGCTAATTTGTGATTCACTTGAGATCATTTCCTGGCTCAAGGCTTTTTGGGGGGTGCTTGAGCAAGTTGAGCAAAGTTGTTGGGGTCATATTAGCTACTGAAATACACAGTAAAGCTATTGTCACTGACTACAAAGCCTTTGGATTCATTCTAAAGAACAGGTAATAAACAGAATATCAATGTCATGCATAAAACAAAAAGAAAGTGTTAAATGTTGAATGTAAAATATTTATAATTATAAATCTTATTGTCACAACTGATAGATCTAACAGTCATCTCAAAATAGTTTCTGAGAAATCACTTACCATCCCACTTTGAAATATGCAGACATTAATACAAATATGTTAATAATATTTATATTTCTGCGCCATGAATGATAATAATATGTATTGGATTAATGGATTATCCATTTTAATTTGATCATTTACATATTTCATTATTATTTCCAAAATCCATACCATTTAAAGCTATGGACTATCTCTCACGTGTGCAGTTGGCATCTCACGTTTGGATGAAGCAGTGAAACCGAGCACCCTCGAAGGAGCGCTTTGGGAGAATCACCCCGACACAACCCAAGCCACTGGTCCTTGAACCTGACCTTATGGGCCAGAGGCGAGCTTGTCACCCTGCTTCCCCGCTGGTGTATTGTCAACGAATAGTTTTCAATGGCCGGATAGATCGACTGGTCCATCAAATACACTTTTCTTGCTGCGCAGCTTTCCCCCCCTGTGGTGCTGCTGGTTTTGACACTGAGACAAAACCGAGAGAGAACTATGAATGATAAAGAACCAAGGAGGGCAAAAGGAGGCGGTTAGCCTTTGTAGTCGGGAGGAATGCGGAAATGTTCCTGCTCTGTGTCAAACTTCTCTGAAGGGGGTCAAGGCACATTCAGCCAGCGTGGGAAAGCGAAGAAGAGACGGAGCTCACAGACAAAAATGGGAAAAAAGAGCGTTAAAAATGAGAAGAGCATGGCTTAGAGAATATATCAAGCTTTTGTCCTATGACCTCCCCAAAAAAGTTGCAGTAGGAACTGTGTTTTTCTGTAACGCCCCCCCCCCCCCAAACCCCGGTATTATAGTTACTGCTTTGCTTGAGCTGCAGTTGAAGAGGTGGTAGCTTACTGCTGAGGGATGGGGGTTAGAGAAACGTGCATCATCAGACTACCTGTGTGGGATATGTGATGTGCTGTGTGTTAGTTTGAACATTTATCCAAAGGAGGAATGTTTTATCATTTCATGGACACGACCAATGTTGCGACTTTCACTGATAACATGAAATAAGGTAGGCTGAAATGTTCATATTTTACTTTTTGGGTTAGAAACATGTATTTTGCATGCATGTCCTTATTGTGTTCTTTTACAAATTAAATTGGTGCATTCCCTTTTTCATTAATGTAGACTATTAAAAAAATAAAAATAACACATTCAATTAAAATAAAAAATCTGCCGTGCAAAAAACTGCGATAAAATTGCATTATTACACCATAACTATTAATGCCATGGAAAGGGAGAGATATGTGTTTAAATGGACTATAGGAAGTTTAGACAATACAAGTCGGTAAACAACCACGTGCTCGCAACAGCTTGTCGCCTATAATAAACCATCATTATTAGACTGGTCACATTTGGAAAACGATATCGTAGCCTGGATGTTTTTGTGCATATTATATAGTAATTTTGCTTTATATTTTATATTCTGTTCTTTCAAGTTATTTTGCTTTTTTTCTAACTCATTCGTCTACAAATTCCGCATTATACGCATGAACATAAGTATTACGTTATTGTTGTATTATGGACTGATTTATGCACTTAGAGAACTTCTGAAAAAGTGATTAAATGTTAATGTCCTTGTTTTAGAGATGCCAGATGTGTGAGGTTGCTAGAAGGACATGAGGTTCATGCGCGTAATGAAGTGGGAGTGGATCAAGTCGAACGCATTGGGGGTTCTAGTGTTCATAGTCGGAATGATGACACAGTGTTGTAGCCTACCTGGACCTCCGTTTGACCAAAAACAGGCAGACATATAAGATGTTTACCTCTGCAACCTCTGTCTTCCTCTGATTTAGGCATTGCACGTGCCAACAACTCTGTTATGTGAGGATGGCTTTGTAAAAACCCTGGCTCTTCACATTCGTCGGATTCCCCGCAATATTCTCAACAAGAAAAAAAATCAGCAAAAATGGACAATGAAAGTGTAGCACACAGATACGAGCCCGTCGCCGAGATTGGCGAAGGTGCTTACGGAAAGGTGTACAAGGCACGAGATTTGAACAACGCGGGACGCTTTGTAGCCCTAAAAAGAGTTCGGGTACAGACGGAGGAGGAAGGGATGCCCCTCTCGACCATCCGTGAGGTGGCGGTACTGAGGCAACTGGAGGCATTTGAACACCCCAACGTGGTCAGGTAAGCAGAGATGGAACTGGTGCATCTAACAAGGGCCTCTCCTCTACCAGGAGTTCCATTATCTCTTCATGCTCTTATAACTCCAGGTATTTCTCTCTTTAAATGGCTGCATAATGTCTATATATATACTGAGTGTACAAAACATTAAGAACACCTGCCTAATATTGAGTTGCAGCCCCCACCCTTTTGCCTTCAAAATAGCCAAAATTTGTTGGGCCATGGACTCTACAAGGTGCTGAAAGCGTTCCACAGAGATGCTGGCCCATGTTGACTCCAATGCTTCCCACAGTTGTGTCAAGTTGGCTGGATGTCCTTTGGGTGGTGGTCCATTCTTGATACACATGGGGAACTGCTGAGCGTGAAAAACCTGCAGCGTTGCAGTTCTTGACACAAACTGGTGCACCTGGCACCTACTGTACTACCATACCACGTTCAAAGGCACTTAAGTATTTTGTCTTGCACATTCACCCGCTGAATGGCACACACACAATCCATGTCTCAAGGCTTAACAATCTTTCTTTAACCTGTCGCCTCACCTTCATCTGGACTGATTGAAGTGGATTGAAGTGACATCAATAAGGGATCATAGCTTTCAACTGGATTCACCTGGTCAGTCTATGTCATATTGTTTTGTACACTCAGTGTATCTAATTTGCATATGTCAGATATACATCTATATAATGTCAGATATACAGTATCTGCCTCCTTGGGATGTATTGCAGAGGCTTATGGAGTTATTTTTAATTAGGCAAGTCAGTTAAGAACAAATTCTTATTTTCAATGACGGCCTAGGAACAGTGGGTTGTTCAGTGGCAGAACGACAGATTTTTACCTTGTCAGCTCAGGTATTTGAACTTGCAACCTTTTGGTTACTAATCAAACTCTCTAACCACTAGGCTACCCTGCCGTCTTAGCCTATTGTCTTATTGACATTTGGAAAAGTTGTACTTTTGTAACTATAAACACCTTTTGATACTGGTGTTTCTATAGGGCCTCACAGTGGAGGTGTCATAATACTTAGCGGTCAAACAGGGAAATGGTTCCAATTGTTTTTCCACCATTCATTTTCCTATAGGGAATTTTAGAAACACTTAAAACAAGGGCTGTGTTTCATGTAGGCTTACCCTGGTGTGATGTTTTGATAACCATGTAAATATCTCTTGGACAAGGTGACTTTTATCAATATATTCAGCTCGATTTACGCACAGATTCGAAAATGCTAATTAGAATCAAAGTAGACATCATGCAAGACTACAAATCCCTGCAAGCTCCTGCACGTCATCTCCAGCTGAAACCTTTGCTAACAGGTATTGTGTCAATTTAAAACTTGCACAAGACAGTTCACAGAATTGTCAATTGAGAAAAATTTGATAATTTATTTATTACTAAATGTACATTCCATTAGATAGTTAATCCAGAGATTCTTACGTTCGCCTCGATTCGGCAGTCTCGCCCAGATCATTATGTAAGGTAATTAGCATTTCATTTTTGAGGGGTAAATCCAGGCGAAAATATTGATAAAAGTCACCTTGTCCTAGAGAGATTTACACAGTTATCGAAATGTCACACCAGGGTAAGCCTACACGAAACACAGACCTTATTTTAGGTGTTTCTAAAATCCCCTATGGGAAAAATGAATGATGGAAAAATTATTGGAACCATTTCCTTTTTGCCCGCTTGGATTTATGGGTATTATGGATCAAACTGTGGTAATACAACTTGATAGATTTATTTGTGTGCAGTACCTGTGACAGACATTCTTGGGTGATGTCTGTTCACTAGATTAGTCATGGGTAAAGTCATTCCCATTGCTGGTTTGAGTGAAATTTCCCAGAAAAGTAAATGAACTGCTGTTAGGAATGAAAATGAAGAAAGAAGTGATTTTGCCCCATTCCAGTATCCTACAAGAGTTGGGGATATAAACTGTGTTGTTTTTAGTCATCCAGGCCACAAGACAACATAAAAAGGTTGTTATGCTTGCAGCTGTAGACTCCCATGGGTCAGTTTGGAGGTCAGTTCGGTCCGTCAGGGAAACCACGTCATTTACCGGCCCTGCTCAAGGTCTAACCTTGCCATTTAGCTTTTGAGTGCTTTTGGATTAAAAGCTTAATGGAAACGTTTTAATAATACAAATGTTATTCTATGCCCTGCTGGTCCCACCACAGCCTCAAAGTGCATCATTATTCTCTTAAACTGAATAAATGAATAGATTCTCAATTGAGATTCCACGTATCGAAGGTTCCCCAGATTGAGTTTCATGAAATGACGACACAAAATGTGCCCTGACTCCCTATACTTTATGGTATGCATCTAATCTGTCTATTCTGTAAAGTTGTGGTTCCCTACCCCTTTAGAAAAAAAGAGTTCCAAAAGGGTTCTTTGGCTGTCCCCATAGGAGAATCCATTTTGGTTCCAGGAAGAACCCTTTTTCGTTTGAGGTAGAACCCATTTGGGTTCCACGTAGAACCCTCTGTGGAAAGGGTTTTACATGTAACCCAAAAGGGTAATACCTGGAACCAAAAGGGCTCTTCAAAGGGTTGTCCTATGGGAACAGCTGAAGAACCCTTTTAGGGCCTAGATAGCACTTTTTCTCTAAGAATGTATACATAAGCCCAAGTTTGAATCCACACCAAAGGGGGTCTGGTCTGGTCTATATCTGTAAAGCTAAACAGCATGGGAGCGAGCTGACACTGAGCAGGATGCATTCTGGACCTACTGTGTAACTACAGGCCTGCCAACCCCTGGATGTTTTAGAATGACGCCCATTAGTCATCCCATATGTTCAGTGTCTGGCGAGAGGCTGCATTGTAGCAGAACAATAACGGTTCTGAGGAGCGTTTAACCTTGCGTTTCCAACCAGGAGGCTCGCTCGTTCTGTGACATCATGGGCGTATGGTTATAATACTTTGAAAGAATCCCTCCTTACAAACCTTTGATAACAGTACAAGGGGGGCGTGGCGCGGTGCATAGAAAGAAAAGGACTACCTTCCTTAAGAGTTGGTGGGGCGGCTTTCCCATGCTTTACTTCAAAACAATTCACAGAGATTACACAGACATGAACTGCAATTTTACTGTTATTACTGCAGTGCTGTTGACTTTCAAAATATTAGAAGAAATTGAAATATGGATTTCAGTGTAAATATTAAATATTTAAAATTAAATATAAGAATTACTGCATGAACGCAATGTGGCATTCAGACCGTCTTGGCCCCATAGTGCCATTGAAATAATGATAGAGCAATGTCAGTGAGTGGATAGATTCCATCCATGTTCCTTTCACACACTAGTTGGTTGCCGTGGTGAGAGATGCTGCTCCAACAACGTCTGGTGGTTAGTCATGGGCAGTTCCTGCTTCAGTTGCCATGGCGCATCACGCGTTGCCGTGGTGCTCCTGGAGGAATGTTTGTTGTGGTCCTCGGCTCTTTGAGGAAGACACTGGCCGTCTTCTCTAGGCTTTTCACCAAAGCTTGCCCCTGACACAACTGCCAGAATAATCTGGATGTTTGGGCTCGTTTTGTTTCCCTGTAAAAATACAACCACAAGTTGATGTATTGTGTTGGATGCTCAGGAGTTGCCAAGGGTTTCCCTCGTAAAAGTCATATAATGTAGCTACAACATTATCATTGGCATTGTCAGGATAGAGGCTGAAGGATAGGTTTAGTTTTGTGGTCAGAAATCAAAACATGCCTGAAGGAGATAGGTCATAACTACGTTCGCTTGATGAGTCACCTTTTCTTAGACCTGAAGAGTTGCATTTGCTCCCAAATATATTGGTTAAGGCTTTAGCTCAGCGGGCTAAGGGGTCTTGTGGCATGTAGGAGACCTGGATTCAAACCCTGGTAGGTTGCAGTTGCATGTTTTTAAGAACGAGAATTCCAATTCAATTTCTTTGACAAGGTGTTCAACTCTCAAGTGATCTTGTTTTGGTTACTGTACTGCACCATTCCACACATACTCTAAAGCAGTGTAATTTCACTGGAATAATGGCTAGGAGATCATGTTGCCAAAATGTTGATCATTCAGGAGTAAGGAGTCATTTCAGATTGGTTCCTTTCGTTTAGCCAACAAAGCCCCAGTAGGTGAAAGCATTGCTCGCATTCTTTCAAACTGTTAGTTAAACTAGCCTGGACAGTTACCTGACACTATAAAGGAATTTCTTCCCTAACTGAATCTTAATGATTTAAATAGATTAGATCTCTCTCAGGTTTGGAATGATACTAGAGATCCTAACAAGTGTGCTTTCTCCATATTTCAGAAGGCAGTTTGCACTGGAAAAATATGGTTTGTCATAGATGGTGAGAATAAACTCAGCAAAAAAAGAAATGTCCCTTTTTCAGGACCCTGTCTTTCAAAGATAATTCATAAAAATCCAAATAACTTCACAGATCTTCACTGTAAAGGGTTTAAACACTGTTTCCCATGCTTGTTCAGTGAACCATAAACAATTAATGAACATGCATCTGTGGAACGGCCGTTAAGACACTAACAGCTTACAGACGGTAGGCAATTAAGGTCACAGTTATGAAAACTTAGGACATTAAAGAGGCCTTTCTACTGACTCTGAAAAACATCAAAAGAAATATGCCCAGGTCCCTGCTCATCTGCGTGAACGTGCCTTAGGCATGCAGCAAGGAGGCATGAGGACTGCAGATGTGGCCAGGGCAATAAATTGCAATGTCCGTACTGTGAGACGCCTAAGACAGCGCTACATGGAGACAGGAAGGACAGCTGATCGTCCTCGCAGTGGCAGACCACGTGTAACAACACCTGCACAGGATCGGTACATCCGAACATCACACCTGTGGGACAGGTACAGGATGGCAACAACAACTGCCCGAGTTACACCAGGAACGTACAACCCCTCAATCAGTGCTCAGACTGTCCACAATAGGCTGAGAGAGGCTGGACTGAGGGCTTATAGGCCTCAACAACGTCGCCTATGGGCACAAACCCACCGTCACTGGACCAGACAAGACTGGCAAAAAGTGCTCTTCACTGACGAGTCGCAGTTTTGTCTCACCAGGGGTGATGGTCAGATTCGTGTTTATCGTCGAAGGAATGAGCGTTACACCGAGGCTTGTACTCTGGAGCGGGATCGATTTGGAGGTGGAGGTTCCGTCATGGTCTGGAACGGTGTGTCACAGCATCATCGGACTGACCTTGTTGTCATTGCAGGCAATCTCAATGCTGTGCGTTACAGGGAAGACATCCTCCTCCCTCATGTAGGAACCTTCCTGCAGACTCATCCTGACATGACCCTCCAGCACGACAATGCCACCAGCCAAACTGCTCATTCTGTGCGTGATTTCCTGCAAGACAGGAATGTCAGTGTTCTGCCATGGCCAGATTTCAATCCCATTGAGCACGTCTGGGACCTGTTGGATTGGAGGGTGAGGGCTAGGGCTAGAGGTCGACCGATTATGATTTTTCAATACCGATACCGATTATTGGAGGACCCCAAAAAAAGCCGATACCGATTAATCGGCCAATTTCTTTTTTCTTTTTTTTTGTAATAATGACAATTACAACAATACTGAATGAACACTTATTTTAACTTAATATAATACATCAATAAAATCAATTTAGCCTCAAATAAATAATGAAACATGTTCAATTTGGTTTAAATAATGCAAAAACAAAGTGTTGGAGAAGAAAGTAAAAGTGCAATATGTGCCAAGTAAGAAAGCTATCGTTTAAGTGCCTTGCTCAGAACATGAGAACATATGAAAGCTGGTGGTTCCTTTTAACATGAGTCTTCAATATTCCCAGGTAAGAAGTTTTAGACTGTCATTATTATAGGAATTATAGGACTATTTCTCTCTATCCGATTTGTATTTCATATACCTTTGACTATTGGATGTTCTTATAGGCACTTTAGTATTGCCAGTGTAACAGTATAGCTTCCGTCCCTCTCCTCGCTCCTACCTGGGCTCGAACCAGGAACACATCGACAACAGCCACCCTCGAAGCAGCGTTACCCATGCAGAGCAAGGGGAACAACTACTCCAAGTCTCAGAGCGAGTGACGTTTGAAACGCTATTAGCACGCACCCCGCTAACTAGCTAGCCATTTCACATCGGTTACACCAGCCTAATCTTGGGAGTTGATAGGCTTGAAGTCATAAACAGCGCAATGCTTGAAGCATTGCGAAGAGCTGCTGGCAAAACGCACAAAAGTGCTGTTTGAATGAATGCTTACGAGCCTGCTGGTGCATACCACCGCTCAGTCAGACTGCTCTATCAAATCATAGACTTAATTATAATATAATAAACACACAGAAATACAAGCCTTAGGTCATTAATATGGTCGAATCCGGAAACTATCATCTCAATGAAATACGGAACCGTTCCGTATTTTATCTAACTGGTGGCATCCCTAAGTCTAAATATTGCTGTTACATTGCACAACCTTCAATGTTATGTCATAATTACTTAAAATTCTGGCAAAATAGTTTGCAACGAGCCAGGCGGCCCAAACTGTTGCATATACCCTGACTCTGCGTGCAATGAACGCAAGAGAAGTGACACAATTTCACCTGGTTAATATTGCCCGCTAACCTGGATTTCTTTTAGCTAAATATGCAGGTTTAAAAATACTTGTGTATTGATTTTAAGAAAGACATTGATGTTTATGGTTAGGTACACGTTGGAGCAATGACAGTCCTTTTTCGCAAATGCGCACCACATCGATTATATGCAACGCAGGACAGGCTAGATAAACTAGTAATATCATCAACCATGTGTAGTTAACTAGTGATTATGATTGATTGATTGTTTTTTATAAGATAAGTTTAATGCTAGCTAGCAACTTACCTTGGCTTCTTACTGCATTCGCTTAACAGGCAGGCTCCTTGTGGAGTGCAATGTAAATCAGGTGGTTAGGGCGTTGGACTAGTTAACCGCAAGGTTGCAAGATTGAATCCCCGAGCTGACAAGGTAAAAATCAGTTGTTCTTCCCCTGAACAAGGCAGTTAACCCACCGTTCCTAGGCAGTCATTGAAAATAAGAATGTGTTCTTAGCTGACTTGCCTAGTTAAATAAAGGTTAAATTAAATAAAAAATAAGTCAATAGAGGTTATAAGTGCAATAAATCATCAGTCTTTAACTTTAGAGGAATAACAATGTAAACTCAGCAAAAAAAGAAATGTCCTCTCACTGTCAACTGTGTTTATTTTCAGCAAACTTAATATTTGTATGAACATAACAAGATTCAACAACTGAGACATAAACTGAACAAGTTCCACAGACATGTGACTAACAGAAATGGAATAATGTGTCCCTGAACAAAGGGGAGGTCAAAATCAAAAGTAACAGTCAGTATCTGGTGTGGCCACCAGCTGCATTAAGTACTGCAGTACATCTCCTCCTCATGGACTTCACCAGATTTCCCCGTTCTTGCTGTGAGATGTTACCCCACTCTTCCACCAAGGCACCTGCAAGTTCCCGGACATTTCTGGGGGGAATGGCCCTAGCTAGAGGTCGACCGATTAATCGGAATGGCCGATTAATTAGGGCCGATTTCAAGTTTTCATAACAATCGGTAATCGGTATTTTTGGACACCGATTTGCTGATTTATTTATTATTATTTTATTTTTTTACACCTTTATTTAACTAGGCAAGTTAGTTAAGAACAAATTCTTATTTAAAATGACGGCCTACACTGGCCAAACCCTAATCCGGACGACGCTGGGCCAATTGTGCGCCGCCCTATGGGACTCCCGATCACGGCCGGTTGTGATACAGCCCTGGATCGAACCAGGGTCTGTCGTAACGCCTCTAGCTCTGTGATGCAGTGCCTTAGACCGCAGCGCCACTCGGGTTAATGAACTACAAACAAACCTTTTATAAACCCTTTATAAGCATTTTATAGATTAGACTTTTATATAAGTGTTATCATAATATCAGACTCACGTAACAATGCTAAGCAGCAGTATTCACTCTCCTCCTCTGCCTCTCTCTCTGCAGACTGTTCGATGTGTGTACTGTGTCTCGGACCGACCGCGAGACCAAGCTGACCCTGGTCTTTGAGCATGTTGACCAGGACCTGACCACATACCTAGAGAAAGCCCCTGATCCTGGGGTGCCACCTGAAACAATCAAGGTGAGTCTGACGTTACTGCTGGGATTGATACAGATCTTGGATCAGATTACCCTCACTTAATACCCTTCCCCATTGGAGGGTGAAACACAAACACAGATTTTAGTGTCTAGGGGAAACTTCTCAGTTGAATTGTAAATTGTACTCATTAGGTCTATGAATAGAGTGTATTCGGAAAGTATTCAGACCCCTTGACTTTTTCCACATTTTGTTACGTTACAGCCTTATTCTAAAATGGATTAAAATGTTTTTCCCCCCCTCATCAATCTACACGCAATACCCCATAATGACAAAGCAAAAACAGTTTTTTGCAAATGTATAATAAAAAAACACTGAAAATATCACATTTACAAGTATTCAGACCCTTTACTCAGTACTTTGTTGAATCCCCTTTGGCAGTGATTACAGCCTTGAGTCTTCTTGGGTATGACGCTACAAGCTTGGCACACCTGTATTTGGGGAGTTTCTCCCATTACTCTTTGCAGATCCTCTCAAGCTCTGTCAGGTTGGATGGAGAGTGTCGGTGCAAAGCTATTTTCAGGTCTCTCCAGAGATGTTCAATCTGGTTCAAGTCCGGGCTCTGGCTGGGCCACTCAAGGGCGTTCAGAGACTTGTCCCGAAGCCACTCCTGCATCGTCTTGGTTGTGTGCTTAGGGTCATTGTCCTGTTTGAAGATGAACCTTCACCCCAGTCTGAGGTCCTGAGCGCTCCGGAGCAGGTTTTCATCAAGGATCTCTCTGTACTTTGCTCCGTTCATCTTTCCCTCAATCCAGACTAGTCTACCAGTCCCTGCCGCTGAAAAACATCCCCACAGCATGATGCTGCCACAACCATGCTTCACCGTAGGGATAGTGCCAGGTTTCCTCCAGACGTGACACTTGGCATTCAGGCCAAAGAGTTCAATCTTGGTTTCAACAGACCAGAGAATCTTGTTTCTCATGGTCTGAGAGTCCTTTCGATGCCTTTTGGCAAACTCCAAGCATGCTGTCATGTGCCTTTTACTGAGGAGTAGCCTCCGTCTGGCCACTCTACCATAAAGGCCTGATTGGTGGAGTGCTGCAGAGATGGTTGTCTTTCTGGAAGGATCTCCCATCTCCACAGAGGAACTCTGGAGCTCTGTCAGAGTGACCATCAGGTTCTTGGTCACCTCCCTGTCCAAGGCCTTTCTCCCCCGATTGCTCAATTTGGCCGGGCGGCCAGCGCTAGGAAGAGTCTTGGTGGTTCCAAACTTCTTCCATTTAAGAATGATGGAGGCCAATGTGTTCTTGGGGACCTTCAATGTCGCAGAATTTTTTTGCCACCCTTCCCCAGATCTGTGCCTCAACACAGTCCTGTCTCGGAGCACTACAATTCCTTCAACCTCATTGCTTGGTTTTTGTTCTGACATGCATTGTCAACGGTGGGACCTTTATATAGACAGTTGTGTGCCTTTCCAAATCATGTCAAAATCAATTGAATTTAGCACAGGTGGACTCCAATAAAGTTGTAGAAACATCTGAAGGATGATCAATGGAAACAGGATGCACCCGAGCTCAATTTACAGTCTCATAGCAAAGGGTCTCAACAATTTTTAACTTTTTATAAATTTGCAAACATTTCTATAAACCTGTTTTTGCTTTGTCATTATGGGGTATTGTATGTAGATTGATGAGGAAAATATTTTTTAAATCAATTTTAGAATAAGGTTGTAGCGTGACAAAATGTGGAAAAAGTCATGGGGTCTGAATACTTTCCGAAGGCACCGTATGTGGACCTTGTTTTTTGCAGAGTATCCAGGGAATATTTCTGCCCTGGCCCAGACAGGAACAGAGAGGATGGAACTCCCAAATATCAGAAAGCGTTCAGGCTTGTTGAAGGGCAGCACATGTGTCCAGTGTAATTTTTGGCTCTCTTTTAAAAAAATGTAGTCTTAGCCATTTTGACTGAAATATCATTAAGTCTTAGTCACATTTTTGTTATTTGAATATGATTTAGTCTAGTTATTGTCAAAATGATGAAAACACTGGGCCATTTTAGTCAACTAAATTCCCTTTCATTTTAGTCACATTTTAGTCACTGTCACGTCCTGGCCAGTATAAGGGTTAATTGTCATTGTAGTTTGGTCAGGACGTGGCAGAGGGTATTCGTTTTATGTGGTTCGGGGTGGTGTGTTTGTTGAAGGGGCATTTGATTTAAGTATTCCGGGGTTTTTGGGCACTGTTTGATTTTCATGTATTCTATGTTTAGTCTAGTGTGTCTGTTTCTATGTTTGGTTAATTGGGGTTGGGACTCTCAGTTGAAGGCAGGTGTTGTCTATTTGCCTTTGATTGAGAGTCCCATATATTAGGGTGTGTTTGTCATTTGTGGGAGATTGTTCTGTGTTTAGCCTTGTGCCTTGCCAGACTGTTTTGTTGATTGTTCGTTCTTTTGTTATTTTGGTGTTCATTTTGAATTTATTAAAACGTCAAGATGAGCATACACATACCTGCTGCGTTTTGGTCTCATCACTACGACAACTGTGACAGTCACATCAATCAATCAATCAATCAATCAATCAATCAATCAATCAATAAATCAATAAATCAAATGTATTTCTAAAGCCCTTCTTACATCAGCTGATGTCACAAAGTGCTGTACAGAAACCCAGCCTAAAACCCCAAACAGCAACCAATGCAGGTGTAGAAGCACAGTGGCTAGGAAAAACTCCCTAGAAAGGCTAGAACCTAGGACGAAACCTAGAGAGGAACCAGGCTATGAGGGGTGGCCAGTCCTCTTCTGGCTGTGCCGGGTGGAGATTTTAACAGAACATGGCCAAGATGTTCAAATGTTCATAGATGACCAGCAGGGTCAAATAATAATAATCACAGTGGTTGTAGAGGGTGCAACAGGTCAGCACCTCAGGAGTAAATGTCAGTTGGATTTT
This sequence comes from Salmo salar, assembly GCF_965601325.2. NCBI lineage: Eukaryota > Metazoa > Chordata > Actinopteri > Salmoniformes > Salmonidae > Salmo > Salmo salar. Next base: position 91,129,356 of record NC_138304.1, on the reverse strand, counting down.
CATAGCCGATCATTCAGAGTATCTCTACCGCTCCTGCTGTCTCCAGAGAGTTGAAAATAGCAGGTCTGGGACAGGTAGCACGTCCGGTGAACAGGTCAGGGTTCCAGTACAGTTGAAACTGGAGCAGCAGCACACCCAGGTGGACTGGGGACAGCAAGGAGTCATCAGGCCAGGTAGTCCTGAGGCATGGTCCTAGGGCTCAGGTCCTCTGAGAGAGAAAGAAAGAAAGATGGATAGAAAGAAAGAAAGAAAAAGAGAGAGAGAATTAGAGAGAGCATACTTAAATTCACACCGGATAAGACAGGAGAAGTACTCTAGATATAACAGACTGACCCTAGCCCCCGACACAAACTATTGCATCACATTTGTACTGCCTCATTAATCTATAGTAAACATAAATCACTGACTTCCATGTGAACAAACACACATATCCTTATCCTAACAGATTTTCCTGCATAACATCCTATTCTCTTCCCAACAGAAGAATATAACAAACATATATAACAATGATATAGAACAATTAACAATAATATAGAACAAATTCCTAACTCGGCCTACATAGATATTGCACATTACACACAAAACAGAAACACACAAGCGCAGAGAGAGAGAGAGAGAGAGGAGAGAGAGAGAGAGAGAGAGAGAGAGAGAAGCACAATCACCAGATGGTGCTGCAAAGTATTGGCAAAGTAGTATGGGTTGCACCTCCGTCACTCGGTCATGTCATTGCCATTGTCATTAACGTTCCAAAGATGCCGCAGCCATGCTGATTTCCAGAAGTATTTTTTACATTTTTTATTTCACCTTTATTTATTAACAAGTTAGGCCAGTTGAGAACAAGTTCTCACTTACAACTGCGACCTGGCCAAGATAAAGCAAAGCAGTGAGACACAAACAACAACACAGAGTTACACATAAACAAACATACAATCAATAACACAATAGAAAAATATTATGTACAGTGTGTGCAAATGTAGAAGAGTAGGGAGGTAAGACAATAAATAGGCCATAGAGGCGTAATAATTACAATTTAGCATTAACACTGGAGTGATAGATGTGCAGATGATGATGTGCAAGTAGAGATACTGGGATGCAAAAGAGCAAGAAGATAAATAACAATATGGGGATGAGGTAGTTGGGTGTGATATTTACAGATTGGCTGTGTACAGGTACAATGATCGGTAAGCAGCTCTGACAGCTGCTGCTTAAAGTTAGAGAGTGAGATATGAGTCTCCAGCTTCAGTGATTTTTGCAATTCGTTCCAGTAATTTTAGAAAGAGAGGGTCCAGATTGTCTAGCCTAGCTGATTTGTAGGGATCCAGATTTTGCATCCAGATCAGCTGTCTGGATTTGGGTGAAGGAGAAGCGGGGGGGAAAGGGGGGGGGGGGCTTGGGCAAGTTGCTGCAGGGGTAGCAGAGCTGTTGGTGAGGGTAGGGGTAGCCAGGTGGAAGCATGGCCAGCCATAGAAAATGCTTATTGAAATGATCGATTATCGTAGATTTATCAGTGGTGACAGTGTTTCATAGCCTCAGTGCAGTGGGCAGCTGGGAGGAGGTGCTCTTATTCTTCATGGACTTTTTGGAATTAGTGCTACAGGATGCAAATTTCTGTTTGAAAAAGCTAGCCTTAGCTTTCCTAATTGACTGTGTATATTGGTTCCTGACTTCCATGAAAAGTTTCATATTGCAGGGGCTATTCAATGCTAATGCCGAATGCCACAGGATGTTTTTGTGCTGGTCAAGGGCAGTCAAGTCTGGGATGAACCAAGGGCTATATCTGTTAGTTAATTTTTTTTTGAATGGGGCATGCTTATTTAAGATGGTGAGGAAAGCACTTTTAAAGAGCAACCAGGCATTCTCTACTGACGGGATGAGGTCAATATCCTTCCAGTCGATTAGAAAGGCCTGCTCGCTGAAGTGTTTTAGGGAGCGTTTGACAGTGATGAGGGGTGGTCGTTTGACCGCAGACCCATTACGGACGCAGGCAATGAGGCAGTGATCGCTGAGATCCTGGTTGAAGACAGCAGAGGTGTATTTAGAGGGCAAGTTGGTCAGATTTAGGGTTGTACCTAGTAGGTTCCTTGATCATTTGTGTGAGATTGAGGGCATCTAGCTTAGATTATAGGACAGCCGGGGTGTTAAGCATATCCCAGTTTAGGTCACCTAACAGTACGAACTCTGAAGATAGATGGGGGGCAATCAATTCACATATGGTGTCCAGGGCACAGCTGGGGGCTGAGGAGGGTCTATAACAAGCAGCAACGGTGAGAGACTTGTTTCTGAAAAGGTGGATTTTTAAAAGTCGAAGCTCGAATTGTTTGGGCACAGACCTGGATATTATGACAGAACTCTGCAGGCTATCTCTGCAGTAGATTGCAATTCCGCCCCCTTTGGCAGTTCTATCTTGTTGGAAAATGTTGTAGTTGGGGATAGAAATTTCAGGATTTTTGGTGGTCTTCCTAAGCCAGGATTCAGACTCGGCTAGGACATCAGGGTTGGCAGAGTGTTCTAAAGGAGTGAATAAAACAAACTTAGGGAGGAGGCTTCTGATGTTAGTAGAATGGGGGATAATGACTTTGAACTGGAGCTAATAATGACTGTTTTGCCCATTGATGCTGTTGAGTCACTAAACTTCGAGTCAGAATCAAGTTCCAAGTCCCCTGTGCTTGAATCCATGTCTGAGTCACCAATGTGTAAAATGCAGTCCGCCAATACATGAATGATAATTGCTAGAATCAAGCTGTTTCTCTGAGGAAAAGAGGGAGACTTGGCTAGTACTTTGGCTACAGAACCTGGCTATGAAATGCAGTGGGGAAAGTGTGAGGGTTGAGCAAGACTACACATTTAAAGACTTTTCTATACTCTAGGGAGAGAAAAAGATAGCTAGACTATTGTTTTACTATTAAACTGAATGCTGCTATTGTTTTTCATTTCGTAAAGCAGCTTGTGTTTCTTAACCGTAGTCTGGATCTGAGTACCTCCTCAACCCTTCACCGAATGCGAACACATTTGGGGCTGTCTGATTGAGGACTTTTGAGGAAATGGGAAACGTTGTGTACATAGCCCATGCGTCGTCAATGAGCTGCATGGTGCAATTCTGTGACAAGTAGAGCTCTCCTTCAAGGAGTGAATGGGAGTCAATTGGGTGCAATATTACAAATCTTTTCCGAGATATGAGAGAATTATTTTGTTCTCTATCATATCATATAGTTTTGGAATAGTGACATTACATACTTTTAAGGAAAATAAGCAGGTTTCTTGATTCATACCCTGACTTTGAGAATTGCATGAAGATTAGCTTAGCAACCGCGTGACGCAGCATGACAACATGAACGAGATTGGTCGAAAGTCTGCTGGGTGGTGTTCCTCTTCTTAATTTTGTTTTAATTTCACCTTTATTTAACCAGGTAAGCTAGTTGAGAACAAGTTCTCATTTACAACTGCGACCTGGCCAAGATAAAGCAAAGCAGTGCGACACAAACAACAACACAGAGTTACACATGGAATAAACAAGCGTACAGTCAATAACACAATAGAAAAAAAAGAAAGTCTATATACAGTGTGTGCAAATGGCGTGAGGAGGTAAGACAATACATAGGCCATAGTAGCGAAGTAATTACAGTTTAGCAAATTAACACTGGAGTGATAGATGAGCAGGTGGTGATGTGCAAGTAGAAATACTGGTGTGCAAAAGAGCAGAAAAGTAAATAAAAACAATATGGGGATGAGGTAAGTAGATTGGGTGGGCTATTTACAGATGGGCTATGTACAGCTGCAGTGATCGGTTAGCTGCTCAGATAGCTGATGTTTAAAGTTAGTGAGGGAAGTATGAGCCTCCAGCTTAAGCGATTTTTGCAATTCGTTCCAGTCATTGGCAGCGGAGAACTGTAAGGAAAGGTGGCCAAAGGAGGTGTTGGCTTTGGGGAGAGTACCCAAGAAAAAAATACCTGAAAAAAGTATTTCCCAATGGGATTCCTGTCTCCTCTTTCTCTAATGTTGTCAATCAGATAGGTGCTGTGTTCCGCTTCCTGTGACAGGGCTTAATGTTGCGATGACTCCTCAGCTGTAATAGGTGTCAGAGCTGACCTGATGATATTTAATAGACCTTAGTGTTAACCTTGTGACTATTCTCTGTTCACAGCAAATGGTCAGCTGTATGGTCTATGAGCTAACGTGAACCCTATGGGTGGTGTTTTCATATACTCTACATCAGTGTAGCTTTTCAAAATGCAGCTGTTTTGTGGAATAGCCAAACATGTAAGATCAAGTCGACTGGATATGTATTGTTGAAGCAAGCTTTACCATCGAGGCATACTCAGCCGAACCACATAGACTCCAAAGCAAGCATGGAAAACCACTTGTTGGGTGGGAGTGAGATCTCCCCCATTCATTCTCAACATCCAAACAGCATCTGGAGGGATGAGGGACAATGGATAACGATCAAGTGCATGATGACAGCGGCACCGTCCCTTTTATTTCCATGACAGTGGACACTGCAAACCCCGGCCCCCCAACTACTTAATTTACACCCCTCCAGACCAGAGGACACCAGATTGCAGACCACCCCTCCAGCCCACACAGGCCCACCCCTCCAACCCCCACTGCCCATCTCACCCTCGCCCAGCCTGTCCATCCACTCCTCCTGACCCCTTTCAGGCCTCCAGTCAGACCCACCGCATGGTAATTGATGAAAGAGACCCCGGGAATCAAATGAGCTGGAAGGACATCAAGCGGCCGGTCTCTCTCCCCCTGCCTTGGGGAGTACGACTGGTCTGACGCTGCCCCCCCCCCCCCCCCCCCCCCCCCCCCCCCCCCACCCCAGAACCCTCATCTGTCCCCCGTCTCCAGGCCTGTAAAAGGCTGGTTAATGAAGCATAGGGAGGGAATTACACTAACGCTAACTGGCAGATGTCCTGTATTGTGCCCAGCTACAATAAACAATATGGCCGCCTCTTGCTTATTAGCATGAGAAAAGGGTCTGCACTCAGAGAAGCAATGTTTTGACTGTTTTTTTATGTGGGTTACTTTTTTCAGGTCTTTTTTTCTTGGGTACACTTCTTTTTGGGGGGGCTTTGGTCGCTTGCCTTGTGCTTCCTAGCCAGCTTTCTCTGGCTGAACTGCTGTCATAGACGGTTAGGTTGTTGGGTAACCTGTTGCTCTGTGTCACCTCCTGTGACATTGGTTTGCATCAAGTCAGGTTTTTTTTGCATACTATCTGCAGATGGGAGATTAGATATTAATGTCAGTCTGATAGTTTGACATTATCCCCAGCCCTACAAGCTATTCACTGCTATTTGCAACTAAAATGGATGAACTCTGCGTCATGAATCTTCACTTGCATCATGTATGACTGTTATATGAATGAACTGAAACAGGAGAGAGGAGATGGAGCATAGAGGGGGCATGGTTGTTGTTTGTATGTTTGTCCTCGAGTCACACTTCTGAGATAATTGGGGTTTTGTAGGAAATGCTGTTGAAAGGAAACATGTCGCAAATGGCCATTTAAAGCAAACAGAGAGGAACTCATGGGGGCGGTGCCATTGTGTCAGCTCCCTAAATAACTGCCTCTGCCCCTGTCTGTTGACCTGCTAGGTCACGGGTGGATGGATATTCAAAAAGGAAGGCCTGTTTACACTCTCTGGCCTGCCACACACACATATTCCCTCTGCCCTGTATCTTCTCTAACACACAGACACACATCCAGGGTCCTGTCCCTATTCCGTGCATTGTGAGAGGCTCTAGTCCCCTCCCCTCGACCCTGGTCACCCCGCGCCGTTTGCTAATGTTTTCTTCTTGAGTATGCAGCTCATTGTTTCAGCTCTTTTAATCACTCACCAGCTGCTAGGGTCAGTGAATGGAGCCCCGCGCGGGCCCAGGTCCATGTCACTTGTGAGGTCTTGGCGACGGGTTTCGGGGGGGTACGCCGCACCGCCGCCTGCTGCAACCCCAGCAGCAGGCCGATTCATGTCGCAACTGTGAAAGCGCCCCTCTTTCTCTCCCTCTCCATTTCTCTTTCCCTCTCTTTCTCTTTTAATCTGCCCCAATCTCTCTGTCTCTATCACTCAAACAGCCCCCACTGCCACTATCACCCTCAGTCCTTATGTTGTTGTGGCTGGGCTGAGAGTTTCCACCAGAATGAGGAAATGGCCGTTTATCCCTCCTCTCAGACTCTTTCTCTCTCTCTCTCTCTCTCTCTCTCTCTCTCTCTCTCTCTCTCTCTCTCTTTCTCCTTTCTTTCTCTCTCCCCGGACTGAGTGCTTGTGGGTATTAGGGCCGCTGTGGGGCCTGTGGGGCCGTCCTTGGCTACAGCTTGAACTAGTGGATCTACAATGATCAATCCTCCTCAGCTCGGCCCAGACAGCTGCAGGGTGGGCAGGGAAGGAGGCAGAGAGAGAGGCCCACCACCAACAGATCAAGGTTGCATCCCAAATGACACCCTATTCCCTTTGTAGTGCACTACTTTTGACCAGGGCTTATAGGGAATAGGGTGCCATTTGGAACACAGATAAGAACTACTCCCCACAGCAACATGTCTTTCCTGCTCTGCTCTCTCTCCACAGTCGTGTCAGTTATCAGCATCTGCCACACAAAGGCTTTAAAGGGACACGCTCTCTTTTTTCCTAGTCGACAGGCTGCTACACTGCCTACAAGGCCTCAGTGATTTAACTTCTCTCTGTGGGACTTTTCAGTGTTCTGAGGTCTGTTGATGGTTGATTTAGAAGAGAAACCAATGATGCTGAACCATTGAACCCTCTGCCAGGGATATCAGGTGTATTTTCTCAGTGTCCATGTGTCATGTTGTACCTGTTAAGACTGTGTCTGAATGTCCGTTTGTCCTTACAGGATATGATGTACCAGCTGCTGCAGGGGTTGGACTTCCTGCACTCACACCGTGTGGTTCACCGGGACCTGAAACCCCAGAACATCCTGGTCACCAGCGGAGGACAGATAAAACTGGCCGACTTCGGTCTTGCCAGAATATACAGCTTTCAGATGGCCCTGACCTCCGTGGTGAGAACCTTACTGTTATACACCTGTTATAACCTCTTATAAACTGTTAAAACACCAAGAATATACAGCTTTCAGATGACCCTGACCTCTGTGGTGAGAACCTTACTGTTATACACCTGTTATAAACCTCTTATAAACTGTTAAAACACCCAGAATATACAGCTTTCAGATGGCCCTGACCTCTGTGGTGAGAACCTTACTTTTATACACCTGTTATAAACCTCTTATAAACTGTTAAAACACCCAGAATATACAGCTTTCAGATGGCCCTGACCTCTGTGGTGAGAACCTTACTTTTATACACCTGTTATAAACCTCTTATAAACTGTTAAAACACCCAGAATATACAGCTTTCAGATGACCCTGACCTCTGTGGTGAGAACCTTACTGTTATACACCTGTTATAAACCTCTTATAAACTGTTAAAACACCCAGAATATACAGCTTTCAGATGACCCTGACCTCTGTGGTGAGAACCTTACTGTTATACACCTGTTATAAACCTCTTATAAACTGTTAAAACACCCAGAATATACAGCTTTCAGATGACCCTGACCTCTGTGGTGCGAACCTTACTGTTATACACCTGTTATAAACCTCTTATAAACTGTTAAAACACCCAGAATATACAGCTTTCAGATGGCCCTGACCTCTGTGGTGAGAACCTTACTGTTATACACCTGTTATAAACCTCTTATAAACTGTTAAAACACCCAGAATATACAGCTTTCAGATGACCCTGACCTCTGTGGTGAGAACCTTACTGTTATACACCTGTTATAAACCTCTTATAAACTGTTAAAACACCCAGAATATACAGCTTTCAGATGGCCCTGACCTCTGTGGTGAGAACCTTACTGTTATACACCTGTTATAAACCTCTTATAAACTGTTAAAACACCCAGAATATACAGCTTTCAGATGGCCCTGACCTCTGTGGTGAGAACCTTACTGTTATACACCTGTTATAAACCTCTTATAAACTGTTAAAACACCCAGAATATACAGCTTTCAGATGACCCTGACCTCTGTGGTGAGAACCTTACTGTTATACACCTGTTATAAACCTCTTATAAACTGTTAAAACACCCAGAATATACAGCTTTCAGATGACCCTGACCTCTGTGGTGAGAACCTTACTGTTATACACCTGTTATAAACCTCTTATAAACTGTTAAAACACCCAGAATATACAGCTTTCAGATGACCCTGACCTCTGTGGTGAGAACCTTACTGTTATACACCTGTTATAAACCTCTTATAAACTGTTAAAACACCCAGAATATACAGCTTTCAGATGGCCCTGACCTCTGTGGTGAGAACCTTACTGTTATACACCTGTTATAAACCTCTTATAAACTGTTAAAACACCCAGAATATACAGCTTTCAGATGACCCTGACCTCTGTGGTGAGAACCTTACTGTTATACACCTGTTATAAACCTCTTATAAACTGTTAAAACACCCAGAATATACAGCTTTCAGATGACCCTGACCTCTGTGGTGAGAACCTTACTGTTATACACCTGTTATAAACCTCTTATAAACTGTTAAAACACCCAGAATATACAGCTTTCAGATGGCCCTGACCTCTGTGGTGAGAACCTTACTGTTATACACCTGTTATAAACCTCTTATAAACTGTTAAAACACCCAGAATATACAGCTTTCAGATGACCCTGACCTCTGTGGTGAGAACCTTACTGTTATACACCTGTTATAAACCTCTTATAAACTGTTAAAACACCCAGAATATACAGCTTTCAGATGGCCCTGACCTCTGTGGTGAGAACCTTACTGTTATACACCTGTTATAAACCTCTTATAAACTGTTAAAACACCCAGAATATACAGCTTTCAGATGGCCCTGACCTCTGTGGTGAGCATTTTAACATTGGACCAATGCGTCAAACTTTGCCTTCGTTGAGCCATGCATAGGCATGGGCTTAACCGGCTTGATCCAGTGTTCATTTTGGCACTCTTTTTTTAGATTTTGTCTAGTCTTAGTCATTTTGACTAAAATATCATTAAGTCTTAGTCACATTTTTGTCATTTGAATAATTATTTAGTCTAGTTATTGTCAAAATTATGAAAACACTGGGCCATTTTAGTCAACTAAATGCCCTTTAATTTTAGTCACATTTTAATCATATCACATTTGTATTGCCTCATTAACCTATAGTAAACAAATCACTGACGTCCATGTGCTCAAACATACAGTGCGTTCGGAAAGTATTCAGACCCCTTCACTTTTTCCACATTTTGTTACGTACAGCCTTATTCTAAAATGTAGCGCCAAATCAAGCCGTTTCTCCCAGGAAAAGAGGGAGACTTGGCTAGTACTTTGGCTGCAGAACCTGGCTATGAAATGCAGTGGGGAAAGTGTGAGGGTTGAGCAAGACTACAAATTTAAAGACTTTTCTAAACTCTAGGGAGAGAAAAACATAGCTAGGCTGTTGTTTTACTATTAAACTGAATGCTGCTATCGTTTTTCATTTCGTAAAGCAGCTTGACCAGGCAAAGGGTAGCTAACTAGAAGGCTGGCGGTGACTGGTTAGCTACGGAGAAGCAAGAAAGTAGCCTGCGTGATGTGTAATAGGAGGCGGAGCGAAGCTTGTCTGCCTGTCTGCCCACACTCGACGCTTGCTTCCCCGCAGCTCACCAGCTGATGTAGGCTAGGCTGTGTGTGCCGAGTGTGGTGCGCCCTTCCCACCGCTGAACAGAACCGCTGAACCGAACCGCGCTGAGCGTCTCTTCTGCTAATATTAATTGTACTTATCACTGAAAAACTCTCAACCACTCCAAAAAACTATTGTAGTCAGTTTTTAGTCACAGAGATAATTTAGTCTCGTCATAGTCAACTGAAATGAAACATGTTTTTTGTTTAGTTATAGTCTTTTCTGAGTCTATTTAGTTAGTTATAGTCTCGTAAATGAACACAGAAAAATAGGTATTTGGTGAATATTTTAGTCACTATTTTTGTTGACGAAATTAACACTGGATTAATCTATCAACCAATCATCTCCCACAACACCTTCCCCCTAACCCTTCCCCGTACTCTAGCACACCTCAACCACAGAGCCATGCCTCGCAGTTGTGTGATTCACTAAAATTAAATAATGATAAATATTTTACTTAGTAAGGTCACTCCCATATAATTCTACGGTCACTCCAACTAAGGCTAACTTTGAATCATTGCTGTACCAGGCTTATATGCGCTGTTCACAATAGCCTAGGTATGAGGTTATACCAGGTTATACCAGGTTATACCAGGTTATACCAGGTTATACCAGTTTCTGGCTAAAGGATATATAATAGACTAAGTCAAATACTTTTTGGAAAGTATTTGAGGTGCTTGATTTTCCTTGGGTTGCACTTTTTGTACTATTCCATTGGTTCAATTATACATGGAAAACCAAACCTCCAAAAAGATTTCGCATACTTGACACAAGTCTGTTACATATAGCTAGCCTGGTTCCTCTTCCTACAGTCTCACTAGCCAGACCCCATAGTCTCAAGCAGCATACGTCTGGTTAATATCAGGTAATTAGATAACAGAGATGGCAGAACAGAGGTTATGTATTGGGACTGTGTGTGTTACTTCCCAATGTAAAGAATATTTTTTAAAGAATATCTCCCTCAGCTCTCTCCAACACAAAATACTTGATCTTCTGAGACAAACGACTGGCTTCAGGCCCTTCTTCTGAAAACCTGATCTCCCTCTTTTTCTCCTCCTCCCTCCTTCTCTCCTTTACTCTCTCTGTCCATCTTTATCTAATTTTCTGCTCCTCTGCTATCGGTCTGTTGGTGCACTCTTATTTCTCCAGTTGGGTGAACTTCCATTTACTGTATGTGTGGGTGCGTCCCAAATGGCACCCTATTCCCTTATAGTGCACTACTTTTGACCAGGACCCATAAGACCCACTGTATATAGGAAATAGGGTGCCATTTGGAACACAGGCTATGTTTTACTGAGCTGGTCTACCAATGAGAAGATAAGTATCCTGAGTGGGAGGTGAGCGTGAGACTATAAAACATTGGGACATGAGGCCATAGAACATCTCAATGTCTTGATGAGAGAGAGAGAGAGAGAGAGAGAGAGAGAGAGAGAGAGAGAGAGAGACCACTGGGTAAAGGTTGACTTCGTCTCAGCATCCCAAATGGCACCCTATTCCCTTTAGTGCACTACGTTTGATCTGGACACTATGGTAGTGCACTAAAAAGGGAATAGGGTGCCATTTGGGAAGCAGACAGAGCGTTTTCTGGTGTCAGTCTGAAGTCTGGAAACCCTCAGGTAGAACGGGGAGTGTGACAGGCAGACAGAGAGAGAGAGAGACAGAAAGAGAGCGAGACAGACAAAACGAGAGAAAGACAGACAGAACGAGCGAGAGAGACAGACAGAACGAGAGCGAGACAGACAGAACGAGAGAGAGACAGACAGAACGAGAGAGAGAGAGACAGAACGAGAGAGAGAGACTGACAAAACGAGAGAGAGAGACAGAACGAGAGAGAGACAGACAGAACGAGAGAGAGAGAGAGACTGACAAAACGAGAGAGAGACAGAACGAGAGAGAGACAGAGAGAAGGCAGGATGGTCTCCTGGGACACAGATGAAAAGCGGCTAATGTGATGTAGCGGGCACTGAAAGGGCACCAGCCGGCACGGCAGAGAGAAGACCAGTAAACGATATGGGGTGTGCAGAGTGAGAATGAAGGAAGGGCTGAAGAGACGCAAGTCTCAGGAATCCCTGAAGTGGACGTGACAAGGATGAAATAGACAGTGAGGGAGGGAGCTAGGCGGGGGGACGGAGAGAGATTGAGTCAGCGATACCATCCCCCCTTACTCCTCCTCCTCCTACCCTTCTTCCATCAAGGCTTTGAAGTGGGACTGTCTTGCACTGGGCTCTGATGTCCAGAGATAGCAGGACAGAGGATGACAGAGAGAAGGAGAAGGTCTGAAAGGGATGGGAGCAGGGAGAGATGAGACGTTATTAGATTAGCAGACCTTAACAAGGGTATTTCAGGACTAACTGAGGACATTCATTTATCTGTGGGAATAGTGATGTGAATATACAAATATGTATAGTATTATATTACTTATACAAAGTAAAGATGGCCAAATATGTCCAAGGGAAGCATTGTTGTTTCATTTCTAAATGTTAACAGACAGTCAAGTTAAGATGTGTCATCCAATGTGTACCTGGCCTGGCCAGACTCAGTCATGCTGTGGTCTCCCTCTGCGGTTCTATTTGCTGCTTTCAGTTATTTTATGATATACGGGGCACGGTCACATCTTGTTAGGTTGACAGGTAGTTATTTTATGATATACGGGGCACGGTCACATCTTGTTAGGTTGACAGTTAGTTATTTTATGATATACGGGGCACGGTCACATCTTGTTAGGTTGACAGTTAGTTATTTTATGATATACGGGGCATGGTCACATCTTGTTAGGTTGACAGTTAGTTATTTTATGATATACGGGGCACGGTCACATCTTGTTAGGTTGACAGTTAGTTATTTTATGATATACGGGGCATGATCACATCTTGTTAGGTTGACAGTTAGAGCTTCTGTTCTGGAAATTCACCTGGGAATCCACCTTAGGCATCGGTGACAGAAATACAGATCCTGTGTGTGTGTGTGTGTGTGCACGCGTGTGTGTGTGGGGGGGGGTTCCAGATTACTGTTCCTGTATATGTGTGTGTGTGTGTCTGGAATCCCCCTATCTCCCTCCCCAGTGATGTTTCCTCTGGCTCAGATAAAGAATGCCCTGCCGTGACTGTGCTCTCACTCAGTATGCAAAAACATAACTCATTCACAGTTAGAGACACAGTACACACACACACACACACACACACACACACACACACACACACACACACACACACACACACACACACACACACACACACACACACACACACACACAGTCACTCAAACACATATGTCCCATACTCACACACTCAGGCATGCTAGCATGCACACACACAGTCACACAGTCACACAGTCACACACACACACACACACACACACACACACACACACACACACACACACACACACACACACACACACACACACACACACACACACACACACAGTAGGATTTGTCCCTTTCTGTGCGATGATAAAGGATGGTACCCACCAGTTACCAACACACTGAGAGTGGCCTGTCTAGTTATAAAGGGGCACAGTTACAGCAGCCCAGGTACATACAACTCATTACCACACCTGGCTCCGCTTGACTCATTCCAAACTACCCAGGGCACTGAGAAATGCTGTCTCTGAATAGAAGATGTGTCTGTTCTGTCTCCATCACAGTCAGGATATGAATCAATATGATTCATATTCTTCTTTCTTACAGAGTATATGAGAGCTGAATTTGCATAAGGTACAAAAAGGGCCTCTTTTGGATTTTTCTTTCCTCAACTGAAACTGTTCTAATTCAGAAAGGCAGTTGACGGTTTATGACAATGGAACTTCTCTTTTATGTGTTGCGTGTGTGTGTGTGTGTGTGTGTGTGTGTGTGTGTGTGTGTGTGTGTGTGTGTGTGTGTGTGTGTGTGTGTGTGTGTGTGTGTGTGTTGCGTGTGTGTGTGTGTGTGTGTGTGTTGCGTGTGTGTGTGTGTTGTGTGTGTGTGTTGCGTGTGTGTGTGTGTGTGTGTGTGTGTGTGTGTGTGTGTGTGTGTGTGTGTGTGTGTGTGTGTGTGTGTGTGTGTGTGATGGGGTCGCTGCATCCCTCAGAGGCCCCCTGACAGTTCCTCCCATGAGTGAAAGGGGGACTCAGGGACCACCCATTGGGTGGCGCGGAGGTGCAGATCAGGCTGACCCTGGGAGTAGCTGGAGGTCCAATGCTTTGTTTATTGTTTTATAATGACCTCAGCCTCCTGACACCTGATTGTCTGTCTCTGAGTGACAAGCCGATGTGTAAAGCTGCAGAGTTAAGCTGATGGCTTAGGAAAGAGGAAAAGAGACAACCATGTCCTTTTTTCTCCCATCAAACTGAGGATTATCAACTTTTTGCTTTTCTCACAAGCACATGCAGCACATTGAGGAAAAAAACATGTTTATTTTTTATGTATTTTGGTCCCTAAATCAAAAGCTATGAGATCTTGTCCCCCGCCGCAAGACGCTTTGGCCACACCAGAACGAACTCCTAATGGTCTGTTTCCTCAAGGCATATTTAGAACCATATAGTGGCTCATTATTATAATTGATTCGGCCTGTGGGGGTTTCCCTGTCCGTCCGTCCATTCATACCACGGCCAGTCATTATAATGGGAAGCAGACTGACTGGATTGTCCCATGAATGGAATTAGGCACACACACACACACACACACACACACACACACACACACACACACACACACACACACACACACACACACACACACACACACACACACACACACACACACACACACACACACACACACACACACACATTCTCTCTCTCAGGGAAGCATCATGTGCACTGCGTTGCTTCATTCCCGCTGATTGTTGTTACATATTTGCAGCTACCAAAATAAACGGTGGTCGTTGTAATACCCAGGGTGAAGAGACATATATACAGGTGTTAGTGTGGGGTATGTTTCTCCACATAGATACAGGTGTTAGTGTAGGGTATGTTTCTCCACATAGATACAGGTGTTAGTGTGGGGTATGTTTCTCCACATAGATACAGGTGTTAGTGTGGGGTATGTTTCTCCACATAGATACAGGTGTTAGTGTGGGGTATGTTTCTCCACATAGATACAGGTGTTAGTGTAGGGTATGTTTCTCCACATAGATACAGGTGTTAGTGTAGGGTATGTTTCTCCACATAGATACAGGTGTTAGTGTAGGGTATGTTTCTCCACATAGATACAGGTGTTAGTGTGGGGTATGTTTCTCCACATAGATACAGGTGTTAGTGTAGGGCATGTTTCTCCACATAGATACAGGTGTTAGTGTAGGGTATGTTTCTCCACATAGATACAGGTGTTAGTGTAGGGTATGTTTCTCCACATAGATACAGGTGTTAGTGTAGGGTATGTTTCTCCACATAGATACAGGTGTTAATGTGGGGTATGTTTCTCCACATAGATACAGGTGTTAGTGTAGGGTATGTTTCTCCACATAGATACAGGTGTTAGTGTGGGGTATGTTTCTCCACATAGATACAGGTGTTAGTGTGGGGTATGTTTCTCCACATAGATACAGGTGTTAGTGTGGGGTATGTTTCTCCACATAGATACAGGTGTTAGTGTAGGGTATGTTTCTCCACATATATACAGGTGTTAGTGTGGGGTATGTTTCTCCACATACATACAGGTGTTAGTGTAGGGTATGTTTCTCCACATAGATACAGGTGTTAGTGTAGGGTATGTTTCTCCACATAGATACAGGTGTTAGTGTGGGGTATGTTTCTCCACATAGATACAGGTGTTAGTGTGGGGTATGTTTCTCCACATAGATACAGGTGTTAGTGTAGGGTATGTTTCTCCACATAGATACAGGTGTTAGTGTGGGGTATGTTTCTCCACATAGATACATACAGGTGTTAGTGTGGGGTATGTTTCTCCACATAGATACAGGTGTTAGTGTGGGGTATGTTTCTCCACATAGATACAGGTGTTAGTGTAGGGTATGTTTCTCCACATAGATACAGGTGTTAGTGTAGGGTATGTTTCTCCACATAGATACAGGTGTTAGTGTAGGGTATGTTTCTCCACATAGATACAGGTGTTAGTGTAGGGTATGTTTCTCCACATAGATACAGGTGTTAGTGTAGGGTATGTTTCTCCACATATATACAGGTGTTAGTGTGGGGTATGTTTCTCCACATAGATACAGGTGTTAGTGTAGGGCATGTTTCTCCACATAGATACAGGTGTTAGTGTAGGGTATGTTTCTCCACATAGATACAGGTGTTAGTGTAGGGTATGTTTCTCCACATAGATACAGGTGTTAGTGTAGGGTATGTTTCTCCACATAGATACAGGTGTTAGTGTGGGGTATGTTTGTCCACATAGATACAGGTGTTAGTGTAGGGTATGTTTCTCCACATAGATACAGGTGTTAGTGTGGGGTATGTTTATCCACATAGATACAGGTGTTAGTGTGGGGTATGTTTCTCCACATAGATACAGGTGTTAGTGTGGGGTATGTTTATCCACATAGATACAGGTGTTAGTGTAGGGTATGTTTCTCCACATAGATACAGGTGTTAGTGTGGGGTATGTTTCTCCACATAGATACAGGTGTTAGTGTAGGGTATGTTTCTCCACATAGATACAGGTGTTAGTGTAGGGTATGTTTCTCCACATAGATACAGGTGTTAGTGTAGGGTATGTTTCTCCACATAGACACAGGTGTTAGTGTAGGGTATGTTTCTACACATAGATACAGGTGTTAGTGTAGGGTATGTTTCTCCACATAGATACAGGTGTTAGTGTGGGGTATGTTTCTCCACATAGATACAGGTGTTAGTGTGGGGTATGTTTCTCCACATAGATACGGGTGTTAGTGTGGGGTATGTTTCTCCACATAGATACGTGTGTTAGTGTGGGGTATGTTTCTCCACATAGATACAGGTGTTAGTGTGGGGTATGTTTCTCCACATAGATACAGGTGTTAGTGTAGGGTATGTTTCTCCACATAGATACAGGTGTTAGTGTGGGGTATGTTTCTCCACATAGATACAGGTGTTAGTGTAGGGTATGTTTCTCCACATGGATACAGGTGTTAGTGTGGGGTATGTTTCTCCACATAGATACAGGTGTTAGTGTGGGGTATGTTTCTCCACATAGATACAGGTGTTAGTGTAGGGTATGTTTCTCCACATAGATACAGGTGTTAGTGTGGGGTATGTTTCTCCACATAGATACAGGTGTTAGTGTAGGGTATGTTTCTCCACATAGATACAGGTGTTAGTGTGGGGTATGTTTCTCCACATAGATACAGGTGTTCGTGTGGGGTATGTTTCTCCACATAGATACAGGTGTTAGTGTGGGGTATGTTTCTCCACATAGATACAGGTGTTAGTGTAGGGTATGTTTCTCCACATAGATACAGGTGTTAGTGTGGGGTATGTTTCTCCACATAGATACAGGTGTTAGCGTGGGGTATGTTTCTCCACATAGATACAGGGAACATTCAAAATGAGTCAGGCTAGCAAGCAAGCCAGTGGGTGCAAGCAGCAAGCTGACCCGAGAAGTGGTTGGCTGGTCGGTCGCTAGGTGTTGCCAACATGAGGAATTCATTCCATTGGCCGGGCAGGAAGTGACAGACTCCAGATGACTCCCACGACAACAACACAACTTGTTGTCGCCGTGCAGCGCGAAAAGTGTAGCCTGGTCCCAGATCTGTTTGTGCCCTCTTGCCAGCTTTGTGACAATGACCAAACAGATCTGGGACCAGGCTCCACTTTTCCTGTCTGACATTGTCGCCGTGCGCTGCCGTGCGGCGCCACAACAAGTAGTGTTGAATTAGATGAGGTCAGTTTGAGTGTGAAAACCTCTTAAGTAAGCATGATTGCACACATTTCAGTTGAAATATTAGTGTGGGTGGGGAAACCACTTACCGTATACTCACCACTTTTAGTCATTTTAGGATTCAAATTTTGATTAGAAGCCAGTCAGATGTCTCTTATGCAATAACTCAGTGCTTTCTGTTTTCACTTTTTTGAATTCCCCGTGACCCTATCTTGAATTTCATGGCCGTTCCACTAATGATAAGTAATCAATACATTTATCAGTACGTTTCATGTCTTCTTGAGACCCAGTTCCTCAACAGCTGACGTCGGTCTAATCCACTACTGTGTGAGAATTGAGGAAAAAATAAAAAGCTTTAATATGAATTTCTCAGTCATAGCCAAGGATGAATCTCATTGGAAGGTTTTGTCTGACTCCAGTCCTTTATGTTCTCACTGCCAGACAATGTGCTTCCACTCTGGACAGACACTCAGGCAACAACTCAGCTTAGTTTGGAAAGGGAAAAACCCCACACATCATGCAGCAGAGCACGTGCAGCCCTCTCTGGGAATGTTTAGATATCTCCTCAACGGAAAAAGGAAAACTTCCCTCTTTGTCTCCTCTCTCTCCATGCTCCAACTGCAGCGGGAGAAGAGGGCTGTCCCCAAACACACGCACGAGGATATGAATGCACACACACACACACACACACAGTATACACACAAGCAGTACACACCCCCACACATGCACACACGCACAGTATACACACAAGCAGAACACACGCACACACACACACACACACACACACACACACACACACACACGCACACACACACGTACACACACACGTACACACACACGTACACACACACGTACACACACACACAGCGGTGGAGAGCACAATGCACAGTGAACGTTTTATTTGGTATTTCCTGTGTAACCCCTACAGCCAGCCAGCTAGGCAGCGCACCCCCTGCACTTCAGGCCCCATCTGTGTTAATTGTTGACGGGCTCTTGGCCACGGTTCAGGTCGAGAAAAGGGGGAATGATTGGGGGGTGAGGGAATAGGGGAGTGGGGAGGTTAATGGCATCTGGATATTAAAGCCTTGCCTGTAACAGCAATGAAGAAAATAAAATTACAGCATATATGAGGAATTTTCCAACTAATGATGTGCGGATGTGGTAGCTATAGCACTGAGAGGAAAGAGGCTGACTGTGCTGTCTTTGTTCGCTGGGAGAGGGCCCCATGCAGCATTCCTGTACGCTGTGCATACTTTGGCAACTGTTGCGCTCCATTTTATAACTGTATACAGTTTATGCTGCGGCTGCTCTCTACTGTAAGCTTGTGACTCTAACTCAGAGTCTTCTTTCCTTTCTTGGCCCGCTGTGAGGGTATTGTTGTTGTCTTTCTTGGCCCGCTGTGAGGGTATTGTTGTTGTCTTTCTTGGCCCGCTGTGAGGGTATTGTTGTTGTCTTTCTTGGCCCACTGTGAGGGTATTGTTGTTGTCTTTCTTGGCCTGCTGTGAGGGTATTGTTGTTGTCTTTCTTGGCCCGCTGTGAGGGTATTGTTGTTGTCTTTCTTGGCCCGCTGTGAGGGTATTGTTGTTGTCTTTCTTGGCCCGCTGTGAGGGTATTGTTGTTGTCTTTCTTGGCCTGCTGTGAGGGTATTGTTGTTGTCTTTCTTGGCCTGCTGTGAGGGTATTGTTGTTGTCTTTCTTGGCCTGCTGTGAGGGTATTGTTTTTGTCTTTCATGTTAATTTTCTTTTGAAAGAGAAAAGGTTAAAAGTCAAAGTGACTGTTGAAAATAGTGGTGTCTACTGGCTATCTGACTGCTGAGCTGTCTTTGTAAACAGCACATGTTTAGCATGGTGAAGTGTCTATCTAAACAGGACATGTTTAGCATGGTGAAGTGTCTATCTAAACAGGACATGTTTAGCATGGTGAAGTGTCTATCTAAACAGGACATGTTTAGCATGGTGGAGTGTCTATCTAAACAGGACATGTTTAGCATGGTGGAGTGTCTATCTAAACAGGACATGTTTAGCATGGTGGAGTGTCTATCTAAACAGGACATGTTTAGCATGGTGAAGTGTCTATCTAAACAGGACATGTTTAGCATGGTGAAGTGTCTATCTAAACAGGACATGTTTAGCATGGTGAAGTGTCTATCTAAACAGGACATGTTTAGCATGGTGGAGTGTCTATCTAAACAGGACATGTTTAGCATGGTGAAGTGTCTATCTAAACAGGACATGTTTAGCATGGTGAAGTGTCTATCTAAACAGGACATGTTTAGCATGGTGAAGTTTTCAGTAAAAACAGTAAAGTACAGTAAGTACCGTCTCTACCAGGCTTCACTATAGACGGCTTGCTTTTTTAGCAACAAAACCGACTTGTGTGCAACTATGGGGCAAAACAGACGGGTTGGTTAGACTGTTGACAACATGTCAACTATATTTAGTTTAGAATGTTTATTGAGAACATGAATACATTTGCACAATGAGCTTTTGTTGTCTCTCAAATACTGTACGTCGTTACAGTTGGTTAGCTTGCTAGTGAATTTGAGTCATATTAGCTTAGACATATCAGTCAAAACACCTCAAAACAAGACATGGTATCAAGAACAAGATACAACAACCTGAAACAAGCACCTACAACAAAACAAGACATGGTATCAAGAACAAGATACAACAACCTGAAACAAGCACCTACCCAGGAGGTATTTCTTGTCAGGGCCCTAATTACACATTATTACATATGACAGTTAGGGTCAGGAGGTTTTCCTGGTCAGGGCCCTAATTACACATTATTACATATGACAGTTAGGGTCAGGAGGTTTCCCTGGTCAGGGCCCTAATTACACATTATTACATATGACAGTTAGGGTCAGGAGGTTTCCCCGGTCAGGGCCCTAATTACACATTATTACATATGACAGTTAGGGTCAGGAGGTTTCCCTGGTCAGGGCCCTAATTACACATTATTACATATGACAGTTAGGGTCAGGAGGTTTTCCTGGTCAGGGCCCTAATTACACATTATTACATATGACAGTTAGGGTCAGGAGGTTTTCCTGGTCAGGGCCCTAATTACACATTATTACATATGACAGTTAGGGTCAGGAGGTTTTCCCGGTCAGGGCCCTAATTACACATTATTACATATGACAGTTAGGGTCAGGAGGTTTTCCTGGTCAGGGCCCTAATTACACATTATTACATATGACAGTTAGGGTCAGGAGGTTTCCCTGGTCAGGGCCCTAGTTACACATTATTACATATGACAGTTAGGGTCAGGAGGTTTCCCCGGTCAGGGCCCTAATTACACATTATTACATATGACAGTTAGGGTCAGGAGGTTTTCCTGGTCAGGGCCCTAATTACACATTATTACATATGACAGTTAGGGTCAGGAGGTTTCCCCGGTCAGGGCCCTAATTACACATTATTACATATGACAGTTAGGGTCAGGAGGTTTTCCCGGTCAGGGCCCTAATTACACATTATTACATATGACAGTTAGGGTGAGGAGGTTTTCCTGGTCAGGGCCCTAATTACACATTATTACATATGACAGTTAGGGTCAGGAGGTTTTCCCGGTCAGGGCCCTAATTACACATTATTACATATGACAGTTAGGGTCAGGAGGTTTTCCTGGTCAGAGCCCTAATGACACATTATTACATATGACAGTAAGGGTCAGGAGGTTTTCCTGGTCAGGGCCCTAATTATTTTCCTGAACACACGACCTGACCAGGCAGGTAAAACTCTTGGCCCTAAGCCACTGGAAGGAACCTGCTGTCTCTCTCTCTGTCGCCATTGTGTCCTTAAGAAACATGAGCTGATGCACACCCAGAAAAATGTCGTTTGTGTGGAGGTGTTGATTAACGTTGAATGAACCATAAATTATCAAAATAAAGAGAGTCACACACTCCATGTACAGTTGAAGTGGGAAGTTTACATCCACTTAGGTTGGAGTCATTACAACTTGTTTTTAAACCACTCCACACATTTCTTGTTAACAAACTATAGTTTTGGCAAGTCGGTTAGGACATCTACTTTGTGCATGACACAAGTCATTTTTCCAACAATTATTTACAGACAGATTATTTCACTTATAATTCACTGTATCACAAATACAGTAGGTCAGAAGTTTTACATACAGTAAGTTGACTGTGCCTTTAAACAGCTTGGAAAAGTCCAGAAAATTATGTCATGGCTTTAGAAGCTTCTGATAGGCTAATTGACATAATTTGAGTCAATTGGAGGTGTACCTGTGGATGTATTTCAAGGCCTACCTTCAAACTCACTGCCTCGTTGCTTGACATCATGGGAAAATGAAAAGAAGTCAGCCAAAATTGTAGACCTCCACAAGTCTGGTTCATCCTTGAGAGCAATTTCCAAACGCCTGAAGGTACCACGTTCATCTGTACAAACAATAGTATGCAAGTCTAAACACCATGGGACCACGCAGCTGTCATGCCACTCAGGAAGTAGACGCGTTCTGTCTCCTAGAGATGAATGTACTTTGGTGTGAAAAGTGCAAATCAATTCCAGAACAACAGCAAAGGACCTTGTGAAGATGCTGGAGGAAACAGGTACAAAAGTATCTATATCCACAGTAAAACTAGTCCTATATCCACATTACCTGAAAGGCCACTCAGCAAGGAAGAAGCCACTGCTCCAAAACCGCCATAAAAAAGCCAGACTATGGGTTGCAACTGCACATGGGGACAAAGATCGTACTTTTTGGAGAAATGTCCTCTGGTCTGATGGAACAAAAATAGAACTGTTTGGCCATAATGACCATCGTTATGTTTGGAGGAATAAGGGGGAGGCTTGCAAGCCGAAGAACACCATCCCAACCGTGAAGCACGGGGGTGGCAGCATCATGTTGTGGGGGTGCTTTGCTGCAGGAGGGACTGGTGCACTTCACAAAATAGATGGCATCATGTGGATATATTGAAGCAACATCTCAAGACATCAGTCAGGAAGTTAAAGCTTGGTCGCAAATGGGTCTTCCAAATGGACAATGACCCCAAGCATACTTCCAAAGTTGTGGCAAAATGGCTTAAGGACAACAAAGTCAAGGTATTGGAGTGGCCATCACAAAGCCCTGACCACAATCCTATAGAAAATTTGTGGGCAGAACTGAAAAAGCCTGTGCGAGCAAGGAGGCCTACAAACCTGACTCAGTTACACCAGCTCTGTCAGGAGGAATGGGCCAAAATTCACCCAACTTATAGTGGGAAGCTTGTGGAAGGCTACCTGAAACATTTTACCCAAGTTAAACAATTTAAAGGCAGTGCTTACCAAATGTCTAATTGAGTGTATGTAAACTTTTGACCCACTGGGAATGTGATGAAAAAAATAAAAGCTGAAATAAATCATTCTCTCTACTATTATTCTGACATTTAACATTCTTAAAATAAAGTGTTGATCCTAACTGACCTAAGACAGGGAATTTTTACTAGGATTAAATGTCAGGAACTGTCAAAAAACGGAGTTTAAATGTATTTGGCTAAGGTGTATGTAATCTTCCGACTTCAACTGTATAAACTCTAACTGGCCCTGAGGAAGACACAGGGATGCCGAGACATTGGTAAATACCCATTACATTTCTGGGAGTTTATATATGGAGTGTGCAACTTTCTTTATCGCCATTTTGTCCTTAGCCAAACGTTTTGTGGAACTGGTCCCTTTAAAGGTGTCAGTCCATCCGGGGCGGGAGCCCTGCATGGTAGAAAAGAATGTGGCCGCGGGCCACTACATAGGGAATAGGGTGCCATTTGGGATGCAGCCTGTGTTGAAGGCAGGGGCCTTTCATCCTGAGATTCCTTTGAGAGAGAGAATGTAAACACGGGCCCCCGGCCAAGCCCATCAGCCAGGCTTACGACTAATCACATTGTATCTCGATTGTTTTAATTCCACAGGGGATATCAAAGAGAGAAGCTGGCTGGGGCAATAGAGGAATAGTGCTGGGTTGGGGTGGGTGGATAGTACTGGCTGAGGGGGGAGAAGGGGGGATGGAGGTAGTTTAAGGCTCTATTAACAGGGCACAATGCCTGCCCAATGATCTCTTTAGTGCTCCACACTGGTCCAGTCTTTAACAGTACAGTTGTACTGGAGACAGCGCTGCAATGGAGAGAGAGAAAGAGACAGAGGGAAAGTGGGAGAGAGAGAGAGCATGAGAGAGAGAGCAGAGGGAGAGAGAGGGGGCAGAGGGAAATAGAGAGAGAGGCAGAGGGAAAGAGGTGAGAGAACGAGAGGCAGAGGAAGAGAGAGGAAGGCACAGGGAAAGAGAGAGAAAGAGGCTGAGGGAAAGAGCGATAGAGAGCCAGAGTGAGAGAGAGAGGCACAGGGAGAGTGAGAGAGGCAGAGGGAGAGTGAGAGAGACAGAGGGAAAGAGAGAGGGAGAGAGAGAGAGAGTCAGAGGGAAAGAGAGAGAAAAAGAGGCTGAGGGAAAGAGCGATATAGAGGCAGAGTGAGAGAGAGGGAGCGAGAGTGAGAGAGGCAGAGGGAGAGTGAGAGAGACAGAGGGAAAGAGATAGGCAGAGGGAAAGAGAGGTAGAGAGAGAGAGGCAGAGGGAAAGAGAAAGAAAGGCAGAGGGAAAGGGAGAGTGAGAAAGGCAACAAAAGAGAGAGCGAGAGGGGCAACACGAGAGGGAGGAAGGCGGATGTGCTTGGTCAGTGGAGCTTGCCTTGCCTTGGAGGATCTGCTGCATGGCTGCTTTCTGTGCTGCCTGTTCTGCCTGCCTGTGCTGTTTGTCTGCCTGTGCTGTCTGTTCTGCCCGTGCTGCCTGTTCTGCCCGTCTGCCTGTGTTGCCTGTTCTGCCTATGCTGCCTGTGCTGCCTGTTCTGCCTGTCTGTTTGCCATTTCCTCTCCAGTGTGTAGCAGAGAGCGAGTTGGGCCAGACGGGATGGATGCTCTCAGCAGAAAGGAATGCCCAGAATGTTGTCCTTTAATCTGGAGTCAGCCAGCCCAGGACACGGCTGCTTTATCTGACCGCCTCTGTTCTGTTAGCAGACAAGCCGCAGCTCCACACAAGCAGAGCTAAAGTATAGGCCTGCATACCTGTCAGTCAGGCTACAGTCCCAGCCCCCTGGCCCTGGCCTGCACAGACATGGGAGAAGAAGAGGAGATGGAGGGAGGGTGGGTGGGAAGGAGGCAAGGGGGAGAAAAATAATAGAGAGAGAGAATGGGGATGGAGGGGAGACAGTGAGACGGGTGGGGATATACAGTCCTGGCCAAAGGTTTTGAGAATGACACAAATAATTTTCACTAAGTTTGCTGCTTCAGTGTCTTTAGATATTTTTGTCAGATGTTACTATGGAATACTGAAGTATAATTACAAGCATTTCATAAGTGTCAAAGGCTTTTATTGACAATTACATGAAGTTGATACAAAGAGTCAATATTTGCAGTATTGACCCTTCTTTTTCAAGACCTCTGCAATCCGCCCTGGCATGCTGTCAATTAACTTCTGGGCCACATCCTGACTGATGGCAGCCCATTTTTGCATAATCAATGCTTGGAGTTTGTCAGAATTTGTGGGGTTTTGTTTGTCTACCCGCCTCTTGGGGATTGACCACAAGTTCTCAATGGGATTAAGGTCCGGGGAGTTTCCTGGCCATGGACCCAACAGATCTATGTTTTGTTCCTCGAGCCACTTAGTTATCACTTTTGCCTTATGGCAAGGTGCTCCATCATGCTGGAAAAGGCATTGTTCGTCACCAAACTGTTCCTGGATGGTTGGGAGAAGTTGCTCTCGGAGGATGTGTTGGTACCATTCTTTATTCATGGCTGTGTTCTTAGGCAAAATTGTGAGTGAGCCCACTCCCTTGGCTGAGAAGCTTCCTCACACATGAATGGTCTCAGGATGCTTTACTGTTGGCATGACACAGGACTGATGGTAGCGCTCACCTTGTCTTCTCCGGACAAGCTTTTTTCCGGATTCCCCAAACAATCGGAAAGGGGATTCATCAGAGAAAATGACTTTACCCCCGTCCTCAGCAGTCCAATCCCTGTACCTTTTGCAGAATATCTGTCTGTCCCTGATGTTTTTCCTGGAGAGAAGTGGCTTCTTTGCTGCCCTTCTTGACACCAGGCCATCCTCCAAAAGTCTTTGCCTGCAGATGCACTCACACCTGCCTGCTGCCATTCCTGAGCAAGCTCTGTACTGGTGGTGCCCCGATCCCGCAGCTGAATCAACTTTAGGAGACGGTTCTGGCGCTTGCTGGACTTTCTTGGGCGCCCTGAAGCCTTCTTCACAACAATTGAACCGCTCTCCTTGAAGTTCTTCATGATCCGATAAATGGTTGATTTAGGTGGAATCTTACTGGAAGCAATATCCTTGCCTGTGATGCCCTTTTTGTGCAAAGCAATGATGACGGCAAGTGTTTCCTTCCAGGTAACCATGATTTACAGAGGAAGAACAATGATTCCAAGCACCACCCTCCTTTTGAAGCTTCCAGTCTGTTATTCGAACTCAATCAGCATGACAGAGTGATCTCCAGCCTTGTCATCGTCAACACTCACAGCTGTGTTAATGAGAGAATCACTGACCTGATGTCAGCTGGTCCTTTTGTGGCAGGGCTGAAATGCAGTGGAAATGTTTTTTGGGGATTCAGTTAATTTGCATGGCAAAGAGGGACTTTGCAATTAATTGCAACTCACCTGATCACTCTTCATAAGATTCTGGAGTATATATGCAAATTGCCATCATACAAAGTGAGGCAGCAGACTTTGTGAAAATTAATATTTGTGTCATTCTCAAAACTTTTGGCCACAACTGTAGAAAGAGAGTTAGAAGATTTTTTACAAATTAGATGAGTATGATAACAGCCTTGATTAATAACATTTTTTAAAAGCGTAATCTGGGATTCAAACAATCAAATCAATCAATCAAATGTATTTTATAAAGCCCTTTTTACATCAGCAGTTGTTTCAAAGTACTATACAGATACCCAGCCTAAAAGACCAAGCAATGCAGATGCAGAAGCACTGTGGCTAGAAGAAACTCCCTAGAAAGGCAGAAACCTAGAGAGGAACCAGGCTCTGAGGCGTAGCCAGTCCTCTTCTGGCTGTGCCGGGTGGAGATTATAAGAGTACATGGCTATTAAGGCCAGATTGTTCTTCAAGATGTTCAAACGTTCATAGATGACCAGCAGGGTCAAATGATAATCACTGGTTGTAGAGGGTGCAACAGGTCAGCACCTCAGGAATAAATGTCAGTTGGCTTTTCATAGCCAAGCATTCAGAGGTCGAGACGGCAAGTCCGGGAGAGAGGGAGAGAAAGAGTCGAAAGAGTAGGTCCAATACAAAGTAGCACATCTGGTGAAACAAGTCAGGGTTCCATAGCCGCAGACACAACGGCAGAACTGGATCCTGAGGCATGGTCCTGGGGCTCCTAGAGAGAGAAAGAGAGAGAGACTGAGGAGAATTAGAGGGAACATGACTAAGTTCACACAGTAACCAGATAGAACAGGAGAATTTAAGAACACACAGTAACCAGATAGGACAGGAGTATTTAAGATCTCACAGTAACCAGATAGGACAGGAGAATTTAAGATCACACAGTAACTAGATAGAACAGGAGAATTTAAGATCACAGTAACCAGATAGAACAGGAGAATTTAAGATCACAGTAACCAGATAGGACAGGAGAATTTAAGATCACAGTAACCAGATAGGACAGGAAAATTTAAGATCTCACAGTAACCAGATAGGACAGGAGAATTTAAGATCACAGTAACCAGATAGGACAGGAGGATTTAAGATCACAGTAACCAGATAGAACAGGAGAATTTAAGATCACAGTAACCAGATAGGACAGGAGAATTTAAGATCACACAGTAACCAGATAGAACAGGAGAATTTAAGATCACAGTAACCAGATAGGACAGGAGAATTTAAGATCACAGTAACCAGATAGAACAGGAGAATTTAAGATCACAGTAACCAGATAGGACAGGAGAATTTAAGATCACAGTAACCAGATAGGACAGGAGCTTTAAGATCACAGTAACCAGATAGGACAGGAGGATTTAAGATCACACAGTAACCAGATAGGACAGGAGAATTTAAGATCACAGTAACCAGATAGGACAGGAGAATTTAAGATCACACAGTAACCAGATAGGACAGGAGAATTTAAGATCACAGTAACCAGATAGGACAGGATAATTTAAGATCACACAGTAACCAGATAGGACAGGAGAATTTAAGATCACAGTAACCAGATAGGACAGGAGGATTTAAGATCACAGTAACCAGATAGGACAGGAGAATTTAAGATCACAGTAACCAGATAGGACAGGAGAATTTAAGATCACAGTAACCAGATAGGACAGGAGAATTTAAGATCACAGTAACCAGATAGAACAGGAGAATTTAAGATCACAGTAACCAGATAGGACAGGAGAATTTAAGATCACACAGTAACCAGATAGAACAGGAGAATTTAAGATCACAGTAACCAGATAGGACAGGAGAATTTAAGATCACAGTAACCAGATAGAACAGGAGAATTTAAGATCACAGTAACCAGATAGGACAGGAGAATTTAAGATCACAGTAACCAGATAGGACAGGAGCTTTAAGATCACAGTAACCAGATAGGACAGGAGGATTTAAGATCACACAGTAACCAGATAGGACAGGAGAATTTAAGATCACAGTAACCAGATAGGACAGGAGAATTTAAGATCACACAGTAACCAGATAGGACAGGAGAATTTAAGATCACAGTAACCAGATAGGACAGGAGGATTTAAGATCACAGTAACCAGATAGGACAGGAGAATTTAAGATCACACAGTAACCAGATAGGACAGACTGACCCTAACCCTCCCGGCACATAGATACTGGGGACTGAAACAGGGGGGGTCGGGGGACAACCAAGCTTTCACCCTGCCTCTTTTTGGGGATATATACCATTCATTTAAAAGTCCAAAAAGTGATGTATCAATCCCAAATTGCCCCTTTAAGTTGTACATGTTGAATTGGACATTCCTTTTTCCACAATCAGAAGTCTTCATGTCTTGATTGAGTTACCGTTCAGCTGCTCCGTTATTTCACAGAGTATATCCTGATTTATATAGAGAGGCCGACCGATGTGTTTTATGGAGAGAGAGAGTGAATTGTCTGTGTGCAGTGTGCTAATAGACAGAGACATAGGACAGAGGTGTATATGCTTCCTTGGAATACAGAGAGACGTTCTGTATGTGTTTTACAGACACATAAGGATTATATAAAGAGATGTGTAGATATATTATAGAGAGAGGAGAAACAAAGGACGCGTGCGCTTCAGCGGGTCATCTTTAGCAGCACTGACAGTGGGCTGACGTTTTCTGGGTCTGCATAAGGCCATGAGGCTTGGAAAGGAAAAGTCTTTATAAATCACTTCCACTTGGTACATGCAGGATATTATTTCTTCAGGAATGCCAAATGATTACCCTTTAACCATTATAAAGTATGCATAGTTGTCATATAGAACAAAAGGAATACTCTGACTGTATCCCGAATGGCACTCTATTCCTTATGTAGTGCACTACTTTTGACCAGGGCCCATAGGGGACAGAAACACTTGACTTGCGTGATGAATAACCTTAGCTGAGACCTGAAGACTTCAGTTTGCTCCCTGGGCTAGTACCTAGGCGCTAGGCGTTCGCTCCGCAGGCCAATGCAATCTTGTGGTGCTCAGAGGTCAGGGTTCAAGCCCAGCCAGTCACACTCCTGTGACGATCATTGCTGTACCTGGTGTATGTATGCCATAGCAAACACATGACGATCTGGGACCAGGAAATAGCTCTCTAAAGGCACAAATCATTACTGTGTGTTGCAGCAAGTCTTCTCCGGGCCAGTTCTGCATGGTAACAACACTTACTGCAATGTACTTCCTGCTGTGTCTGTCTGTGGCCTAGCCTTCGAATAACAGCGGATATACGTACTTAAACACTCACATCAGTTAGCATTGACTATGTGGTTCTTCCTAGAAGTCTGCTGCTAGCTGCTTTGTGGTGTTTGAAATAGATGCCACCTGCAGAAACAGCAGGCATCTCTCTCCCTTTGAGAAACATAACCACAGGAAAGAGTCTGATTGGGGTTGATATCGTACACATGCATTTATCCATGTTTTATCGGAGTGATCTATGTCTCTCTATTTGTGATGGTATGTTCGGTAATTTTATTTTGAGACCTTTTTTGGTCTGAAATATGAAAGCTTGCATCAACACTCAATTCAGTTGTATACAATGTGGTTATGACGTAGAGCTGTGGCGAGAGAGAGAGATAGATATATGAGATAAGAAAACAAACATGAAATGAAATCACATTCATTGTCATCCAGAAGATGATCCTGCCAATTGGGCAGTGCAACCACCATTTCATTCATGGTTTTTCTCAACTCCCCCTCACTACTCAAAAATCTTCAATGGCCTGCCTGAGTCATGTGCATTTCATCTCAGGTCACGTGACAAGAGCTAACCAACACTGTTCTCTGCTTTGACTTCCTCTCCATTTCCACTAAAGAAGAGAATGATCTGGAGAATGATCTGAAATAGTGCCTCCAGAAATAGCATCTGACCATTCTGTCAGTTCGCATGAAGAACATGATGACTTTTTTTAATGCACATAATCAACCTCTTCACACACCAACACCAGTGAACTCTGTCTCTCTTCACACACCAACACCAGTGAACTCTCTCCCTTCACACACCAACACCAGTGAACTCTGTCTCTCTTCACACACCAACACCAGTGAACTCTCTCTCTTCTCTTCACACCAACACCAGTGAACTCTCTCTCTTCACACACCAACACCAGTGAACTCTGTCTCTCTTCACACACCAACACCAGTGAACTCTCTCATTTCACACACCACCACCAGCGAACTCTCTCTCTTTACACACCAACACCAGTGAACTCTGTCTCTTCACACACCAACACCAGTGAACTCTGTCTCCCTTCACACACCAACACCAGTGAACTCTCTCTCTTCACACACCAACACCAGCGAACTCTCTCTCTTCACACACCAACACCAGTGAACTCTCTCTCTCTTCACACACCAACACCAGTGAACTCTGTCTCTCTTCACACACCAACACCAGTGAACTCTCTCCCTTCACACACCAACACCAGTGAACTCTCTCTTCACACACCAACACCAGTGAACTCTCTCTCTTCACACACCAACACCAGTGAACTCTCTCTCTTCACACACCAACACCAGTGAACTCTCTCTCTTCACACACCAACACCAGTGAACTCTCTCTCTCTTCACACACCAACACCAGTGAACTCTGTCTCTCTTCACAGACCAACACCAGTGAACTCTGTCTCACTTCACACACCAACACTAGTGAACTCTCTCTCTTCACACACCAACACCAGTGAACTCTGTCTCTCTTCACACACCAACACCAGTGAACTCTCTCTCTTCACACACCAACACCAGTGAACTCTCTCTCTTCACACACCAACACCAGTGAACTCTCTCTCTTCACACACCAACACTAGTGATCTCTCTCTCTTCACACACCAACACCAGTGAACTCTGTCTCTCTTCACACACCAACACCAGTGAACTCTCTCTCTTCACACACCAACACCAGTGAACTCTGTCTCCCTTCACACACCAACACCAGTGAACTCTCTCTCTTCACACACCAACACCAGTGAACTCTCTCTCTTCACACACCAACACCAGTGAACTCTCTCTCTCTCTTCACAGACCAACACCAGTGAACTCTGTCTCACTTCACACACCAACACCAGTGAACTCTCTCTCTTCACACACCAACACCAGTGAACTCTCTCTCTTCACACACCAACACCAGTGAACTCTCTCTCTCTTCACAGACCAACACCAGTGAACTCTGTCTCACTTCACACACCAACACCAGTGAACTCTCTCTCTTCACACACCAACACCAGTGAACTCTCTCTCTTCACACACCAACACCAGTGAACTCTGTCTCCATTCACACACCAACACCAGTGAACTCTCTGTCTTCACACACCAAACACCAGTGAACTCTGTCTCCCTTCACACACCAACACCAGTGAACTCTCTCTCTTCACACACCAACACCAGTGAACTCTCTCTCTTCACACACCAACACTAGTGAACTATCTTGCTTCACACACCAACACCAGTGAACTCTCTCTCGCTTCACACACCAACACCAGTGAACTCTTTCTCTTCACACACCAACACCAGTGAACTCTCTCTCTTCACACACCAACACTAGTGAACTCTCTCTCTTCACACATCAACACCAGTGAACTCTCTCTCTTCACACACCAAGACTAGTGAACTATCTCGCTTCACACACCAACACCAGTGAACTCTCTCTCCCTTCACACACCAACACCAGTGAACTCTCTCTCTTAACACACCAACACCAGTGAACTCTCTCTTTTCACACACCAACACTAGTGAACTCTCTCTCTCTCTCTTCACACACCAACACCAGTGAAATCTCTCTCTCTTCACACACCAACACCAGTGAACTCTCTCTCTCTTCACAGACCAACACCAGTGAACTCTGTCTCACTTCACACACCAACACCAGTGAACTCTGTCTCTTCACACACCAACACCAGTGAACTCTGTCTCCCTTCACACACCAACACCAGTGAACTCTCTCTCTCTTCACACACCAACACCAGTGAACTCTCTCTCTTCACACACCAACACCAGTGAACTCTGTCTCCCTTCACACACCAACACCAGTGAACTCTCTCTCTTCACACACCAACACCAGTGAACTCTCTCTCTTCACACACCAACACCAGTGAACTCTCTCTCTCTCTTCACAGACCAACATCAGTGAACTCTCTCCCTTCACACACCAACACTAGTGAACTCTCTCTCTTCACACACCAACACCAGTGAACTCTCTCTCTCTTCACACACCAACACCAGTGAACTCTCTCTCTTCACACACCAACACCAGTGAAGTCTGTCTCCCTTCACACACCAACACCAGTGAACTGTCTCTCTTCACACAACAACACCAGTGAACTCTCTCTCTTCACATACCAACACCAGTGAACTCTCTCTCTCTTCACACACCAACACCAGTGAACTCTCTCTCTTCACACAACAACACCAGTGAACTCTCTCTCTTCACACACCAACACCAGTGAACTCTCTCTCTCTTCACAGACCAACACCAGTGAACTCTGTCTCACTTCACACACCAACACCAGTGAACTCTCTCTCTTCACACACCAACACCAGTGAACTCGCTCTCTTCACACACCAACACCAGTGAACTCTGTCTCCCTTGACACACCAACACCAGTGAACTCTCTGTCGTCACACACCAACACCAGTGAACTCTGTCTCCCTTCACACACCAACACCAGTGAACTCTGTCTCTTCACACACCAACACCAGTGAACTCTGTCTCTCTTCACACACCAACACCAGTGAACTCTCTCTCTCTTCACAGACCAACACCAGTGAACTCTCTCTCTTCACACACCAACACTAGTGAACTCTCTCTCTTCACACACCAACACCAGTGAACTCTCTCTCTCTTCACACACCAACACCAGTGAACTCTCTCTCTTCACACACCAACACCAGTGAAGTCTGTCTCCCTTCACACACCAACACCAGTGAACTGTCTCTCTTCACACAACAACACCAGTGAACTCTCTCTCTTCACACACCAACACCATTGAACTCTCTCTCTCTTCACACACCAACACCAGTGAACTCTCTCTCTTCACACAACAACACCAGTGAACTCTCTCTCTTCACACACCAACACCAGTGAACTCTCTCTCTCTTCACAGACCAACACCAGTGAACTCTGTCTCACTTCACACACCAACACCAGTGAACTCTCTCTCTTCACACACCAACACCAGTGAACTCGCTCTCTTCACACACCAACACCAGTGAACTCTGTCTCCCTTGACACACCAACACCAGTGAACTCTCTGTTGTCACACACCAACACCAGTGAACTCTGTCTCCCTTCACACACCAACACCAGTGAACTCTGTCTCTTCACACACCAACACCAGTGAACTCTGTCTCTCTTCACACACCAACACCAGTGAACTCTGTCTCCCTTCACACACCAACACCAGTGAGCTCTCTCTCTTCACACACCAACACCAGTGAACTCTCTCTCTTCACACACCAACACCAGTGAACTCTCTCTCTCTTCACAGACCAACACCAGTGAACTCTGTCTCACTTCACACACCAACACCAGTGAACTCTCTCTCTTCACACACCAACACCAGTGAACTCTCTCTCTTCACACACCAACACCAGTGAACTCTGTCTCCATTCACACACCAACACCAGTGAACTCTCTGTCTTCACACACCAAACACCAGTGAACTCTGTCTCCCTTCACACACCAACACCAGTGAACTCTCTCTCTTCACACACCAACACCAGTGAACTCTCTCTCTTCACACACCAACACTAGTGAACTATCTTGCTTCACACACCAACACCAGTGAACTCTCTCTCGCTTCACACACCAACACCAGTGAACTCTTTCTCTTCACACACCAACACCAGTGAACTCTCTCTCTTCACACACCAACACTAGTGAACTCTCTCTCTTCACACATCAACACCAGTGAACTCTCTCTCTTCACACACCAAGACTAGTGAACTATCTCGCTTCACACACCAACACCAGTGAACTCTCTCTCCCTTCACACACCAACACCAGTGAACTCTCTCTCTTAACACACCAACACCAGTGAACTCTCTCTTTTCACACACCAACACTAGTGAACTCTCTCTCTCTCTCTTCACACACCAACACCAGTGAAATCTCTCTCTCTTCACACACCAACACCAGTGAACTCTCTCTCTCTTCACAGACCAACACCAGTGAACTCTGTCTCACTTCACACACCAACACCAGTGAACTCTGTCTCTTCACACACCAACACCAGTGAACTCTGTCTCTCTTCACACACCAACACCAGTGAACTCTCTCTCTCTTCACACACCAACACCAGTGAACTCTCTCTCTTCACACACCAACACCAGTGAACTCTGTCTCCCTTCACACACCAACACCAGTGAACTCTCTCTCTTCACACACCAACACCAGTGAACTCTCTCTCTTCACACACCAACACCAGTGAACTCTCTCTCTCTCTTCACAGACCAACATCAGTGAACTCTCTCCCTTCACACACCAACACTAGTGAACTCTCTCTCTTCACACACCAACACCAGTGAACTCTCTCTCTCTTCACACACCAACACCAGTGAACTCTCTCTCTTCACACACCAACACCAGTGAAGTCTGTCTCCCTTCACACACCAACACCAGTGAACTGTCTCTCTTCACACAACAACACCAGTGAACTCTCTCTCTTCACATACCAACACCAGTGAACTCTCTCTCTCTTCACACACCAACACCAGTGAACTCTCTCTCTTCACACAACAACACCAGTGAACTCTCTCTCTTCACACACCAACACCAGTGAACTCTCTCTCTCTTCACAGACCAACACCAGTGAACTCTGTCTCACTTCACACACCAACACCAGTGAACTCTCTCTCTTCACACACCAACACCAGTGAACTCGCTCTCTTCACACACCAACACCAGTGAACTCTGTCTCCCTTGACACACCAACACCAGTGAACTCTCTGTTGTCACACACCAACACCAGTGAACTCTGTCTCCCTTCACACACCAACACCAGTGAACTCTGTCTCTTCACACACCAACACCAGTGAACTCTGTCTCTCTTCACACACCAACACCAGTGAACTCTGTCTCCCTTCACACACCAACACCAGTGAGCTCTCTCTCTTCACACACCAACACCAGTGAACTCTCTCTCTTCACACACCAACACCAGTGAACTCTCTCTCTCTTCACAGACCAACACCAGTGAACTCTGTCTCACTTCACACACCAACACCAGTGAACTCTCTCTCTTCACACACCAACACCAGTGAACTCTCTCTCTTCACACACCAACACCAGTGAACTCTGTCTCCATTCACACACCAACACCAGTGAACTCTCTGTCTTCACACACCAAACACCAGTGAACTCTGTCTCCCTTCACACACCAACACCAGTGAACTCTCTCTCTTCACACACCAACACCAGTGAACTCTCTCTCTTCACACA
This sequence comes from Salmo salar, assembly GCF_965601325.2. Classification (NCBI taxonomy): domain Eukaryota; kingdom Metazoa; phylum Chordata; class Actinopteri; order Salmoniformes; family Salmonidae; genus Salmo; species Salmo salar. Next base: position 91,093,741 of record NC_138304.1, on the reverse strand, counting down.
CCAACACTAGTGAACTATCTTGCTTCACACACCAACACCAGTGAACTCTCTCTCGCTTCACACACCAACACCAGTGAACTCTTTCTCTTCACACACCAACACCAGTGAACTCTCTCTCTTCACACACCAACACTAGTGAACTCTCTCTCTTCACACATCAACACCAGTGAACTCTCTCTCTTCACACACCAAGACTAGTGAACTATCTCGCTTCACACACCAACACCAGTGAACTCTCTCTCCCTTCACACACCAACACCAGTGAACTCTCTCTCTTAACACACCAACACCAGTGAACTCTCTCTTTTCACACACCAACACTAGTGAACTCTCTCTCTCTCTCTTCACACACCAACACCAGTGAAATCTCTCTCTCTTCACACACCAACACCAGTGAACTCTCTCTCTCTTCACAGACCAACACCAGTGAACTCTGTCTCACTTCACACACCAACACCAGTGAACTCTGTCTCTTCACACACCAACACCAGTGAACTCTGTCTCTCTTCACACACCAACACCAGTGAACTCTCTCTCTCTTCACACACCAACACCAGTGAACTCTCTCTCTTCACACACCAACACCAGTGAACTCTGTCTCCCTTCACACACCAACACCAGTGAACTCTCTCTCTTCACACACCAACACCAGTGAACTCTCTCTCTTCACACACCAACACCAGTGAACTCTCTCTCTCTCTTCACAGACCAACATCAGTGAACTCTCTCCCTTCACACACCAACACTAGTGAACTCTCTCTCTTCACACACCAACACCAGTGAACTCTCTCTCTCTTCACACACCAACACCAGTGAACTCTCTCTCTTCACACACCAACACCAGTGAAGTCTGTCTCCCTTCACACACCAACACCAGTGAACTGTCTCTCTTCACACAACAACACCAGTGAACTCTCTCTCTTCACATACCAACACCAGTGAACTCTCTCTCTCTTCACACACCAACACCAGTGAACTCTCTCTCTTCACACAACAACACCAGTGAACTCTCTCTCTTCACACACCAACACCAGTGAACTCTCTCTCTCTTCACAGACCAACACCAGTGAACTCTGTCTCACTTCACACACCAACACCAGTGAACTCTCTCTCTTCACACACCAACACCAGTGAACTCGCTCTCTTCACACACCAACACCAGTGAACTCTGTCTCCCTTGACACACCAACACCAGTGAACTCTCTGTCGTCACACACCAACACCAGTGAACTCTGTCTCCCTTCACACACCAACACCAGTGAACTCTGTCTCTTCACACACCAACACCAGTGAACTCTGTCTCTCTTCACACACCAACACCAGTGAACTCTCTCTCTCTTCACAGACCAACACCAGTGAACTCTCTCTCTTCACACACCAACACTAGTGAACTCTCTCTCTTCACACACCAACACCAGTGAACTCTCTCTCTCTTCACACACCAACACCAGTGAACTCTCTCTCTTCACACACCAACACCAGTGAAGTCTGTCTCCCTTCACACACCAACACCAGTGAACTGTCTCTCTTCACACAACAACACCAGTGAACTCTCTCTCTTCACACACCAACACCATTGAACTCTCTCTCTCTTCACACACCAACACCAGTGAACTCTCTCTCTTCACACAACAACACCAGTGAACTCTCTCTCTTCACACACCAACACCAGTGAACTCTCTCTCTCTTCACAGACCAACACCAGTGAACTCTGTCTCACTTCACACACCAACACCAGTGAACTCTCTCTCTTCACACACCAACACCAGTGAACTCGCTCTCTTCACACACCAACACCAGTGAACTCTGTCTCCCTTGACACACCAACACCAGTGAACTCTCTGTTGTCACACACCAACACCAGTGAACTCTGTCTCCCTTCACACACCAACACCAGTGAACTCTGTCTCTTCACACACCAACACCAGTGAACTCTGTCTCTCTTCACACACCAACACCAGTGAACTCTGTCTCCCTTCACACACCAACACCAGTGAGCTCTCTCTCTTCACACACCAACACCAGTGAACTCTCTCTCTTCACACACCAACACCAGTGAACTCTCTCTCTCTTCACAGACCAACACCAGTGAACTCTGTCTCACTTCACACACCAACACCAGTGAACTCTCTCTCTTCACATACCAACACCAGTGAACTCTCTCTTCACACACCAACACCAGTGAACTCTGTCTCCATTCACACACCAACACCAGTGAACTCTCTCTCTTCACACACCAACACCAGTGAACTCTGTCTCCCTTCACACACCAACACCAGTGAACTCTGTCTCCCTTCACACACCAACACCAGTGAACTCTGTCTCTTCACACACCAACACCAGTGAACTCTCTCTCTCTCTTCACAGACCAACACCAGTGAACTCTCTCTCTTCACACACCAACACCAGTGAACTCTGTCTCACTTCACACACCAACACCAGTGAACTCTCTCTCTTCACATACCAACACCAGTGAACTCTCTCTTCACACACCAACACCAGTTAACTCTGTCTCCATTCACACACCAACACCAGTGAACTCTCTCTCTTCACACACCAACACCAGTGAACTCTGTCTCCCTTCACACACCAACACCAGTGAACTCTCTCTCTTCACACACCAACACCAGTGAACTCTCTCTCTCTTCACAGACCAACACCAGTGAACTCTGTCTCACTTCACACACCAACACCAGTGAACTCTCTCTCTTCACACACCAACACCAGTGAACTCGCTCTCTTCACACACCAACACCAGTGAACTCTGTCTCCCTTGACACACCAACACCAGTGAACTCTCTGTTGTCACACACCAACACCAGTGAACTCTGTCTCCCTTCACACACCAACACCAGTGAACTCTGTCTCTTCACACACCAACACCAGTGAACTCTGTCTCTCTTCACACACCAACACCAGTGAACTCTGTCTCCCTTCACACACCAACACCAGTGAGCTCTCTCTCTTCACACACCAACACCAGTGAACTCTCTCTCTTCACACACCAACACCAGTGAACTCTCTCTCTCTTCACAGACCAACACCAGTGAACTCTGTCTCACTTCACACACCAACACCAGTGAACTCTCTCTCTTCACACACCAACACCAGTGAACTCTCTCTCTTCACACACCAACACCAGTGAACTCTGTCTCCATTCACACACCAACACCAGTGAACTCTCTGTCTTCACACACCAAACACCAGTGAACTCTGTCTCCCTTCACACACCAACACCAGTGAACTCTCTCTCTTCACACACCAACACCAGTGAACTCTCTCTCTTCACACACCAACACTAGTGAACTATCTTGCTTCACACACCAACACCAGTGAACTCTCTCTCGCTTCACACACCAACACCAGTGAACTCTTTCTCTTCACACACCAACACCAGTGAACTCTCTCTCTTCACACACCAACACTAGTGAACTCTCTCTCTTCACACATCAACACCAGTGAACTCTCTCTCTTCACACACCAAGACTAGTGAACTATCTCGCTTCACACACCAACACCAGTGAACTCTCTCTCCCTTCACACACCAACACCAGTGAACTCTCTCTCTTAACACACCAACACCAGTGAACTCTCTCTTTTCACACACCAACACTAGTGAACTCTCTCTCTCTCTCTTCACACACCAACACCAGTGAAATCTCTCTCTCTTCACACACCAACACCAGTGAACTCTCTCTCTCTTCACAGACCAACACCAGTGAACTCTGTCTCACTTCACACACCAACACCAGTGAACTCTGTCTCTTCACACACCAACACCAGTGAACTCTGTCTCTCTTCACACACCAACACCAGTGAACTCTCTCTCTCTTCACACACCAACACCAGTGAACTCTCTCTCTTCACACACCAACACCAGTGAACTCTGTCTCCCTTCACACACCAACACCAGTGAACTCTCTCTCTTCACACACCAACACCAGTGAACTCTCTCTCTTCACACACCAACACCAGTGAACTCTCTCTCTCTCTTCACAGACCAACATCAGTGAACTCTCTCCCTTCACACACCAACACTAGTGAACTCTCTCTCTTCACACACCAACACCAGTGAACTCTCTCTCTCTTCACACACCAACACCAGTGAACTCTCTCTCTTCACACACCAACACCAGTGAAGTCTGTCTCCCTTCACACACCAACACCAGTGAACTGTCTCTCTTCACACAACAACACCAGTGAACTCTCTCTCTTCACATACCAACACCAGTGAACTCTCTCTCTCTTCACACACCAACACCAGTGAACTCTCTCTCTTCACACAACAACACCAGTGAACTCTCTCTCTTCACACACCAACACCAGTGAACTCTCTCTCTCTTCACAGACCAACACCAGTGAACTCTGTCTCACTTCACACACCAACACCAGTGAACTCTCTCTCTTCACACACCAACACCAGTGAACTCGCTCTCTTCACACACCAACACCAGTGAACTCTGTCTCCCTTGACACACCAACACCAGTGAACTCTCTGTCGTCACACACCAACACCAGTGAACTCTGTCTCCCTTCACACACCAACACCAGTGAACTCTGTCTCTTCACACACCAACACCAGTGAACTCTGTCTCTCTTCACACACCAACACCAGTGAACTCTCTCTCTCTTCACAGACCAACACCAGTGAACTCTCTCTCTTCACACACCAACACTAGTGAACTCTCTCTCTTCACACACCAACACCAGTGAACTCTCTCTCTCTTCACACACCAACACCAGTGAACTCTCTCTCTTCACACACCAACACCAGTGAAGTCTGTCTCCCTTCACACACCAACACCAGTGAACTGTCTCTCTTCACACAACAACACCAGTGAACTCTCTCTCTTCACACACCAACACCATTGAACTCTCTCTCTCTTCACACACCAACACCAGTGAACTCTCTCTCTTCACACAACAACACCAGTGAACTCTCTCTCTTCACACACCAACACCAGTGAACTCTCTCTCTCTTCACAGACCAACACCAGTGAACTCTGTCTCACTTCACACACCAACACCAGTGAACTCTCTCTCTTCACACACCAACACCAGTGAACTCGCTCTCTTCACACACCAACACCAGTGAACTCTGTCTCCCTTGACACACCAACACCAGTGAACTCTCTGTTGTCACACACCAACACCAGTGAACTCTGTCTCCCTTCACACACCAACACCAGTGAACTCTGTCTCTTCACACACCAACACCAGTGAACTCTGTCTCTCTTCACACACCAACACCAGTGAACTCTGTCTCCCTTCACACACCAACACCAGTGAGCTCTCTCTCTTCACACACCAACACCAGTGAACTCTCTCTCTTCACACACCAACACCAGTGAACTCTCTCTCTCTTCACAGACCAACACCAGTGAACTCTGTCTCACTTCACACACCAACACCAGTGAACTCTCTCTCTTCACATACCAACACCAGTGAACTCTCTCTTCACACACCAACACCAGTGAACTCTGTCTCCATTCACACACCAACACCAGTGAACTCTCTCTCTTCACACACCAACACCAGTGAACTCTGTCTCCCTTCACACACCAACACCAGTGAACTCTGTCTCCCTTCACACACCAACACCAGTGAACTCTGTCTCTTCACACACCAACACCAGTGAACTCTCTCTCTCTCTTCACAGACCAACACCAGTGAACTCTCTCTCTTCACACACCAACACCAGTGAACTCTGTCTCACTTCACACACCAACACCAGTGAACTCTCTCTCTTCACATACCAACACCAGTGAACTCTCTCTTCACACACCAACACCAGTTAACTCTGTCTCCATTCACACACCAACACCAGTGAACTCTCTCTCTTCACACACCAACACCAGTGAACTCTGTCTCCCTTCACACACCAACACCAGTGAACTCTCTCTCTTCACACACCAACACCAGTGAACTCTGTCTCTCTTCACACACCAACACCAGTGAACTCTCTCTCTTCACACACCAACACCAGGGAACTCTGTCTCCATTCACACACCAACACCAGTGAACTCTCTCTCTTCACACACCAACACCAGTGAACTCTGTCTCCCTTCACACACCAACACCAGTGAACTCTCTCCCTTCACACACCAACACCAGTGAACTCTCTCTCTTCACACACCAACACCAGTGAACTCTGTCTCCATTCACACACCAACACCAGTGAACTCTCTCTCTTCACACACCAACACCAGTGAACTCTGTCTCCATTCACACACCAACACCAGTGAAATATCTCTCTTCACACACCAACACTAGTGAACTATCTCGCTTCACACACCAACACCAGTGAACTCTCTCTCCCTTCACACACCAACACCAGTGAACTCTCTCTCTTAACACACCAACACCAGTGAACTCTCTCTTTTCACACACCAACACTAGTGAACTCTCTCTCTTCACACACCAACACCAGTGAACTCTCTCTCTCTTCACACACCAACACCAGTGAACTCTCTCTCTTCACACACCAACACCAGTGAAGTCTGTCTCCCTTCACACACCAACACCAGTGAACTGTCTCTCTTCACACAACAACACCAGTGAACTCTCTCTCTTCACACACCAACACCATTGAACTCTCTCTCTCTTCACACACCAACACCAGTGAACTCTCTCTCTTCACACAACAACACCAGTGAACTCTCTCTCTTCACACACCAACACCAGTGAACTCTCTCTCTCTTCACAGACCAACACCAGTGAACTCTGTCTCACTTCACACACCAACACCAGTGAACTCTCTCTCTTCACACACCAACACCAGTGAACTCGCTCTCTTCACACACCAACACCAGTGAACTCTGTCTCCCTTGACACACCAACACCAGTGAACTCTCTGTTGTCACACACCAACACCAGTGAACTCTGTCTCCCTTCACACACCAACACCAGTGAACTCTGTCTCTTCACACACCAACACCAGTGAACTCTGTCTCTCTTCACACACCAACACCAGTGAACTCTGTCTCCCTTCACACACCAACACCAGTGAGCTCTCTCTCTTCACACACCAACACCAGTGAACTCTCTCTCTTCACACACCAACACCAGTGAACTCTCTCTCTCTTCACAGACCAACACCAGTGAACTCTGTCTCACTTCACACACCAACACCAGTGAACTCTCTCTCTTCACATACCAACACCAGTGAACTCTCTCTTCACACACCAACACCAGTGAACTCTGTCTCCATTCACACACCAACACCAGTGAACTCTCTCTCTTCACACACCAACACCAGTGAACTCTGTCTCCCTTCACACACCAACACCAGTGAACTCTGTCTCCCTTCACACACCAACACCAGTGAACTCTGTCTCTTCACACACCAACACCAGTGAACTCTCTCTCTCTCTTCACAGACCAACACCAGTGAACTCTCTCTCTTCACACACCAACACCAGTGAACTCTGTCTCACTTCACACACCAACACCAGTGAACTCTCTCTCTTCACATACCAACACCAGTGAACTCTCTCTTCACACACCAACACCAGTTAACTCTGTCTCCATTCACACACCAACACCAGTGAACTCTCTCTCTTCACACACCAACACCAGTGAACTCTGTCTCCCTTCACACACCAACACCAGTGAACTCTCTCTCTTCACACACCAACACCAGTGAACTCTGTCTCTCTTCACACACCAACACCAGTGAACTCTCTCTCTTCACACACCAACACCAGGGAACTCTGTCTCCATTCACACACCAACACCAGTGAACTCTCTCTCTTCACACACCAACACCAGTGAACTCTGTCTCCCTTCACACACCAACACCAGTGAACTCTCTCCCTTCACACACCAACACCAGTGAACTCTCTCTCTTCACACACCAACACCAGTGAACTCTGTCTCCATTCACACACCAACACCAGTGAACTCTCTCTCTTCACACACCAACACCAGTGAACTCTGTCTCCATTCACACACCAACACCAGTGAACTCTCTCTCTTCACACACCAACACTAGTGAACTATCTCGCTTCACACACCAACACCAGTGAACTCTCTCTCCCTTCACACACCAACACCAGTGAACTCTCTCTCTTAACACACCAACACCAGTGAACTCTCTCTTTTCACACACCAACACTAGTGAACTCTCTCTCTCTCTCTTCACACACCAACACCAGTGAACTCTCTCTCTCTTCACACACCAACACCAGTGAACTCTCTCTCTCTTCACAGACCAACACCAGTGAACTCTGTCTCACTTCACACACCAACACCAGTGAACTCTGTCTCTTCACACACCAACACCAGTGAACTCTGTCTCTCTTCACACACCAACACCAGTGAACTCTCTCTCTCTTCACACACCAACACCAGTGAACTCTCTCTCTTCACACACCAACACCAGTGAACTCTGTCTCCCTTCACACACCAACACCAGTGAACTCTCTCTCTTCACACACCAACACCAGTGAACTCTCTCTCTTCACACACCAACACCAGTGAACTCTCTCTCTCTCTTCACAGACCAACACCAGTGAACTCTCTCCCTTCACACACCAACACTAGTGAACTCTCTCTCTTCACACACCAACACCAGTGAACTCTCTCTCTCTTCACACACCAACACCAGTGAACTCTCTCTCTTCACACACCAACACCAGTGAAGTCTGTCTCCCTTCACACACCAACACCAGTGAACTGTCTCTCTTCACACAACAACACCAGTGAACTCTCTCTCTTCACATACCAACACCAGTGAACTCTCTCTCTCTTCACACACCAACACCAGTGAACTCTCTCTCTTCACACAACAACACCAGTGAACTCTCTCTCTTCACACACCAACACCAGTGAACTCTCTCTCTCTTCACAGACCAACACCAGTGAACTCTGTCTCACTTCACACACCAACACCAGTGAACTCTCTCTCTTCACACACCAACACCAGTGAACTCGCTCTCTTCACACACCAACACCAGTGAACTCTGTCTCCCTTGACACACCAACACCAGTGAACTCTCTGTCGTCACACACCAACACCAGTGAACTCTGTCTCCCTTCACACACCAACACCAGTGAACTCTGTCTCTTCACACACCAACACTAGTGAACTATCTCGCTTCACACACCAACACCAGTGAACTCTCTCTCCCTTCACACACCAACACCAGTGAACTCTCTCTCTTAACACACCAACACCAGTGAACTCTCTCTTTTCACACACCAACACTAGTGAACTATCTCGCTTCACACACCAACACCAGTGAACTCTCTCTCCCTTCACACACCAACACCAGTGAACTCTCTCTCCCTTCACACACCAACACCAGTGAACTCTCTCACTTCACACACCAACACCAGTGAACTCTGTCTCTTCACACACCAACACCAGTGAACTCTCTCTCTCTTCACAGACCAACACCAGTGAACTCTGTCTCACTTCACACACCAACACCAGTGAACTCTCTCTCTTCACACACCAACACCAGTGAACTCTCTCTCTTCAAACACCAACACCAGTGAACTCTGTCTCCCTTCACATTCCAACACCAGTGAACTCTCTCTCTTCACACACCAACACCAGTGAACTCTGTCTCCCTTCACACACCAACACCAGTGAACTCTCTCTCTTCACACACCAACACCAGTGAACTCTGTCTCCCTTCACACACCAACACCAGTGAACTCTCTCTCTTCACACACCAACACCAGTGAACTCTCTCTCTTCAAACACCAACACTAGTGAACTATCTCGCTTCACACACCAACACCAGTGAACTCTCTCTCCCTTCACACACCAACACCAGTGAACTCTCTCTCTTCACACACCAACACCAGTGAACTCTCTCTCTTCACACACCAACACTAGTGAACTCTCTCTCTTCACACACCAACACCAGTGAACTCTCTCTCTCTTCACACACCAACACCAGTGAACTCTCTCTCTTCACAGACCAACACCAGTGAACTCTCTCTCTTCACACACCAACACCAGTGAAGTCTGTCTCCCTTCACACACCAACACCAGTGAACTGTCTCTCTTCACACAACAACACCAGTGAACTCTCTCTCTTCACACACCAACACCAGTGAACTCTCTCTCTCTTCACACACCAACACCAGTGAACTCTGTCTCCCTTCACACACCAACACCAGTGAGCTCTCTGTCGTCACACACCAACACCAGTGAACTCTCTCTCTCTTCACACACCAACACCAGTGAACTCTGTCTCCCTTCACACACCAACACCAGTGAGCTCTCTGTCGTCACACACCAACACCAGTGAACTCTGTCTCCCTTCACACACCAACACCAGTGAACTCTCTCTCTCTTCACAGACCAACACCAGTGAACTCTGTCTCTCTTCACACACCAACACCAGTGAACTCTGTCTCCCTTCACACACCAACACCAGTGAGCTCTCTCTCTTCACACACCAACACCAGTGAACTCTGTCTCCATTCACACACCAACACCAGTGAACTCTCTCTCTTCACACACCAACACCAGTGAACTCTGTCTCCCTTCACAAACCAACACCAGTGAACTCTCTCTCTTCACACACCAACACCAGTGAACTCTGTCTCCCTTCACACACCAACACCAGTGAACTCTCTCTCTTCACACACCAACACCAGTGAACTCTCTCTCTTCACACACCAACACCAGTGAACTCTCTCTCTTCACAGACCAACACCAGTGAACTCTGTCTCACTTCACACACCAACACCAGTGAACTCTCTCTCTTCACACACCAACACCAGTGAACTCTCTCTCTTCACACACCAACACCAGTGAACTCTGTCTCCATTCACACACCAACACCAGTGAACTCTCTCTCTTCACACACCAACACCAGTGAACTCTGTCTCCCTTCACACACCAACACCAGTGAACTCTCTCTCTTCACACACCAACACTAGTGAACTATCTCGCTTCACACACCAACACCAGTGAACTCTCTCTCCCTTCACACACCAACACCAGTGAACTCTCTCTCTTCACACACCAACACCAGTGAACTCTCTCTCTCTTCACACACCAACACCAGTGAACTCTGTCTCCCTTCACACACCAACACCAGTGAACTCTCTCTCTTCACACACCAACACTAGTGAACTATCTCGCTTCACACACGAACACCAGTGAACTCTCTCTCCCTTCACACACCAACACCAGTGAACTCTCTCCCTTCACACATCAACACCAGTGAACTGTCTCTCTTCACACAACAACACCAGTGAACTCTCTCTCTTCACACACCAACACCAGTGAACTCTCTCTCTCTTCACACACCAACACCAGTGAACTCTCTCTCTTCACACAACAACACCAGTGAACTCTCTCTCTTCACACACCAACACCAGTGAACTCTCTCTCTCTTCACAGACCAACACCAGTGAACTCTCTCTCTTCACACACCAACACTAGTGAACTCTCTCTCTTCACACACCAACACCAGTGAACTCTCTCTCTCTTCACACACCAACACCAGTGAACTCTCTCTCTCTTCACACACCAACACCAGTGAAGTCTGTCTCCCTTCACACACCAACACCAGTGAACTGTCTCTCTTCACACACCAACACCAGTGAACTCTCTCTCTTCACACACCAACACCAGTGAAGTCTGTCTCCCTTCACACACCAACACCAGTGAACTGTGTCTCTTCACACAACAACACCAGTGAACTCTCTCTCTTCACACACCAACACCAGTGAACTCTCTCTCTCTTCACACACCAACACCAGTGAAGTCTCTCTCTTCACACAACAACACCAGTGAACTCTCTCTCTTCACACACCAACACCAGTGAACTCTCTCTCTCTTCACACACCAACACCAGTGAACTCTGTCTCGCTTCACACACCAACACCAGTGAACTCTCTCTCTTCACACACCAACACCAGTGAACTCGCTCTCTTCACACACCAACACCAGTGAACTCTGTCTCCCTTGACACACCAACACCAGTGAACTCTCTGTCGTCACACACCAACACCAGTGAACTCTGTCTCCCTTCACACACCAACACCAGTGAACTCTCTCTCTCTTCACAGACCAACACCAGTGAACTCTGTCTCTCTTCACACACCAACACCAGTGAACTCTGTCTCCCTTCACACACCAACACCAGTGAGCTCTCTCTCTTCACACACCAACACCAGTGAACTCTGTCTCCATTCACACACCAACACCAGTGAACTCTCTCTCTTCACACACCAACACCAGTGAACTCTGTCTCCCTTCACACACCAACACCAGTGAACTCTCTCTCTTCACACACCAACACCAGTGAACTCTGTCTCCCTTCACACACCAACACCAGTGAACTCTCTCTCTTCACACACCAACACCAGTGAACTCTCTCTCTCTTCACACACCAACACCAGTGAACTCTCTCTCTTCACAGACCAACACCAGTGAACTCTGTCTCACTTCACACACCAACACCAGTGAACTCTCTCTCTTCACACACCAACACCAGTGAACTCTCTCTCTTCACACACCAACACCAGTGAACTCTGTCTCCATTCACACACCAACACCAGTGAACTCTCTCTCTTCACACACCAACACCAGTGAACTCTGTCTCCCTTCACACACCAACACCAGTGAACTCTCTCTCTTCACACACCAACACTAGTGAACTATCTCGCTTCACACACCAACACCAGTGAACTCTCTCTCCCTTCACACACCAACACCAGTGAACTCTCTCTCTTCACACACCAACACCAGTGAACTCTCTCTCTTCACACACCAACACTAGTGAACTCTCTCTCTTACATTTACATTTGCATTTTAGTCATTTAGCAGACGCTCTTATCCAGAGCGACTTACAAATTGGTGCATTCACCTATAATATCCAGTGGAACAACCACTTTACAATAGTGCATCTAAATCTTTTAAGGGGGGGGTTAGAAGGATTACTTTATCCTATCCCAGGTATTCCTTGAAGAGGTGGGGTTTCAGGTGTCTCCGGAAGGTGGTGATTGACTCCGCTGTCCTGGCGTCGTGAGGGAGCTTGTTCCACCATTGGGGTGCCAGAGCAGCGAACAGTTTTGACTGGGCTGAGCGGGAACTGTGCTTCCTCAGAGGTAGGGAGGCGAGCAGGCCAGAGGTGGATGAACGGAGTGCCCTTGTTTGGGTGTAGGGCCTGATCAGAGCCTGAAGGTACGGAGGTGCCGTTCCCCTCACAGCTCCGTAGGCAAGCACCATGGTCTTGTAGCGGATGCGAGCTTCGACTGGAAGCCAGTGGAGAGAGCGGAGGAGCGGGGTGACGTGAGAGAACTTGGGAAGGTTGAACACCAGACGGGCTGCGGCGTTCTGGATGAGTTGTAGGGGTTTAATGGCACAGGCAGGGAGCCCAGCCAACAGCGAGTTGCAGTAATTCAGACGGGAGATGACAAGTGCCTGGATTAGGACCTGCGCCGCTTCCTGTGTGAGGCAGGGTCGTACTCTGCGAATGTTGTAGAGCATGAACCTACAGGATCGGGTCACCGCCTTGATGTTGGTGGAGAACGACAGGGTGTTGTCCAGGGTCACGCCAAGGCTCTTAGCACTCTGGGAGGAGGACACAAGGGAGTTGTCAACCGTGATGGCGAGATCATGGAACGGGCAGTCCTTCCCCGGGAGGAAGAGCAGCTCCGTCTTGCCGAGGTTCAGCTTGAGGTGGTGATCCGTCATCCACACTGATATGTCTGCCAGACATGCAGAGATGCGATTCGCCACCTGGTTGTCAGAAGGGGGAAAGGAGAAGATTAATTGTGTGTCGTCTGCATAGCAATGATATGAGAGACCATGTGAGGATATGACAGAGCCAAGTGACTTGGTGTATAGCGAGAATAGGAGTGGGCCAAGAACAGAGCCCTGGGGGACACCAGTGGTGAGAGCACGTGGTGCGGAGACAGATTCTCGCCACGCCACCTGGTAGGAGCGACCTGTCAGGTAGGACGCAATCCAAGCGTGCGCGGTGCCGGAGATGCCCAGCTCGGAGAGGGTGGAGAGGAGGATCTGATGGTTCACGGTATCAAAGGCAGCAGATAGGTCTAGAAGGATGAGAGCAGAGGAGAGAGAGTTAGCTTTAGCAGTGCGGAGAGCCTCCGTGACACAGAGAAGAGCAGTCTCAGTTGAATGCCCAGTCTTGAAACCTGACTGATTAGGATCAAGAAGGTCATTCTGAGAGAGATAGCAAGAGAGCTGGCCAAGCACGGCGCGTTCAAGAGTTTTGGAGAGAAAGGAAAGAAGGGATACTGGCCTGTAGTTGTTGACATCGGAGGGATCGAGTGTAGGTTTTTTCAGAAGGGGTGCAACTCTCGCTCTCTTGAAGACGGAAGGGACGTAGCCAGCGGTCAAGGATGCGTTGATGAGCGAGGTGAGGTAGGGGAGAAGGTCTCCGGAAATGGTCTGGAGAAGAGAGGAGGGGATAGGGTCAAGTGGGCAGGTTGTTGGGCGGCCGGCCGTCACAAGACGCGAGAGTTCATCTGGAGAGAGAGGGGAGAAAGAGGTCTTCACACACCAACACCAGTGAACTCTCTCTCTCTTCACACACCAACACCAGTGAACTCTCTCTCTTCACAGACCAACACCAGTGAACTCTCTCTCTTCACACACCAACACCAGTGAACTCTCTCTCTTCACACACCAACACCAGTGAACTCTCTCTCTTCACCTACCAACACCAGTGAACTCTCTCTCTCTTCACAGACCAACACCAGTGAACTCTGTCTCACTTCACACACCAACACCAGTGAACTCTGTCTCTTCACACACCAACACCAGTGAACTCTGTCTCTCTTCACACACCAACACCAGTGAACTCTCTCTCTCTTCACACACCAACACCAGTGAACTCTGTCTCCCTTCACACACCAACACCAGTGAACTCTCTCTCTTCACACACCAACACTAGTGAACTATCTCGCTTCACACACCAACACCAGTGAACTCTCTCTCCCTTCACACACCAACACCAGTGAACTCTCTCTCCCTTCACACACCAACACCAGTGAACTCTCTCACTTCACACACCAACACCAGTGAACTCTGTCTCTTCACACACCAACACCAGTGAACTCTCTCTCTCTTCACAGACCAACACCAGTGAACTCTGTCTCACTTCACACACCAACACCAGTGAACTCTCTCTCTTCACACACCAACACCAGTGAACTCTCTCTCTTCAAACACCAACACCAGTGAACTCTGTCTCCCTTCACATTCCAACACCAGTGAACTCTCTC
This sequence comes from Salmo salar, assembly GCF_965601325.2. Classification (NCBI taxonomy): domain Eukaryota; kingdom Metazoa; phylum Chordata; class Actinopteri; order Salmoniformes; family Salmonidae; genus Salmo; species Salmo salar. The sequence goes on along the minus strand of NC_138304.1, from coordinate 91,078,516 downwards.
TCTTCACACACCAACACCAGTGAACTCTGTCTCCCTTCACACACCAACACCAGTGAACTCTCTCTCTTCACACACCAACACCAGTGAACTCTGTCTCCCTTCACACACCAACACCAGTGAACTCTCTCTCTTCACACACCAACACCAGTGAACTCTCTCTCTTCAAACACCAACACTAGTGAACTATCTCGCTTCACACACCAACACCAGTGAACTCTCTCTCCCTTCACACACCAACACCAGTGAACTCTCTCTCTTCACACACCAACACCAGTGAACTCTCTCTCTTCACACACCAACACTAGTGAACTCTCTCTCTTCACACACCAACACCAGTGAACTCTCTCTCTCTTCACACACCAACACCAGTGAACTCTCTCTCTTCACAGACCAACACCAGTGAACTCTCTCTCTTCACACACCAACACCAGTGAACTCTCTCTCTTCACACACCAACACCAGTGAACTCTCTCTCTCTTCACAGACCAACACCAGTGAACTCTCTCTCTTCACACACCAACACCAGTGAAGTCTGTCTCCCTTCACACACCAACACCAGTGAACTGTCTCTCTTCACACAACAACACCAGTGAACTCTCTCTCTTCACACACCAACACCAGTGAACTCTCTCTCTCTTCACACACCAACACCAGTGAACTCTCTCTCTTCACACAACAACACCAGTGAACTCTCTCTTCACACACCAACACCAGTGAACTCTCTCTCTCTTCACAGACCAACACCAGTGAACTCTGTCTCACTTCACACACCAACACCAGTGAACTCTCTCTCTTCACACACCAACACCAGTGAACTCTCTCTCTTCACACACCAACACCAGTGAACTCTCTCTCTTCACACACCAACACCAGTGAACTCTCTCTCTCTTCACACACCAACACCAGTGAACTCTCTCTCTCTTCACACACCAACACGAGTGAAGTCTGTCTCCCTTCACACACCAACACCAGTGAACTGTCTCTCTTCACACACCAACACCAGTGAACTCTCTCTCTTCACACACCAACACCAGTGAAGTCTGTCTCCCTTCACACACCAACACCAGTGAACTGTCTCTCTTCACACAACAACACCAGTGAACTCTCTCTCTTCACACACCAACACCAGTGAACTCTCTCTCTCTTCACACACCAACACCAGTGAAGTCTCTCTCTTCACACAACAACACCAGTGAACTCTCTCTCTTCACACACCAACACCAGTGAACTCTCTCTCTCTTCACACACCAACACCAGTGAACTCTGTCTCTCTTCACACACCAACACCAGTGAACTCTCTCTCTTCACACACCAACACCAGTGAACTCGCTCTCTTCACACACCAACACCAGTGAACTCTGTCTCCCTTCACACACCAACACCAGTGAACTGTCTCTCTTCACACAACAACACCAGTGAACTCTCTCTCTTCACACACCAACACCAGTGAACTCTCTCTCTCTTCACACACCAACACCAGTGAAGTCTCTCTCTTCACACAACAACACCAGTGAACTCTCTCTCTTCACACACCAACACCAGTGAACTCTCTCTCTCTTCACACACCAACACCAGTGAACTCTGTCTCTCTTCACACACCAACACCAGTGAACTCTCTCTCTTCACACACCAACACCAGTGAACTCGCTCTCTTCACACACCAACACCAGTGAACTCTGTCTCCCTTGACACACCAACACCAGTGAACTCTCTGTCGTCACACACCAACACCAGTGAACTCTGTCTCCCTTCACACACCAACACCAGTGAACTCTCTCTCTCTTCACAGACCAACACCAGTGAACTCTGTCTCTCTTCACACACCAACACCAGTGAACTCTGTCTCCCTTCACACACCAACACCAGTGAGCTCTCTCGCTTCACACACCAACACCAGTGAACTCTGTCTCCATTCACACACCAACACCAGTGAACTCTCTCTCTTCACACACCAACACCAGTGAACTCTGTCTCCCTTCACACACCAACACCAGTGAACTCTCTCTCTTCACACACCAACACCAGTGAACTCTGTCTCCCTTCACACACCAACACCAGTGAACTCTCTCTCTTCACACACCAACACCAGTGAACTCTCTCTCTTCACACACCAACACCAGTGAACTCTCTCTCTTCACAGACCAACACCAGTGAACTCTGTCTCACTTCACACACCAACACCAGTGAACTCTGTCTCTCTTCACACACCAACACCAGTGAACTCTCTCTCTTCACACACCAACACCAGTGAACTCTGTCTCCATTCACACACCAACACCAGTGAACTCTCTCTCTTCACACACCAACACCAGTGAACTCTGTCTCCCTTCACACACCAACACCAGTGAACTCTCTCTCTTCACACACCAACACCAGTGAACTCTGTCTCCCTTCACACACCAACACCAGTGAACTCTCTCTCTTCACACACCAACACCAGTGAACTCTCTCTCTTCACAGACCAACACCAGTGAACTCTGTCTCACTTCACACACCAACACCAGTGAACTCTGTCTCTCTTCACACACCAACACCAGTGAACTCTCTCTCTTCACACACCAACACCAGTGAACTCTGTCTCCATTCACACACCAACACCAGTGAACTCTCTCTCTTCACACACCAACACCAGTGAACTCTGTCTCCCTTCACACACCAACACCAGTGAACTCTCTCTCTTCACACACCAACACCAGTGAACTCTCTCTCTTCACACACCAACACTAGTGAACTATCTCGCTTCACACACCAACACCAGTGAACTCTCTCTCCCTTCACACACCAACACCAGTGAACTCTCTCTCTTCACACACCAACACCAGTGAACTCTCTCTCTTCACACACCAACACTAGTGAACTCTCTCTCTTCACACACCAACACCAGTGAACTCTCTCTCTCTTCACACACCAACACCAGTGAACTCTCTCTCTTCACAGACCAACACCAGTGAACTCTCTCTCTTCACACACCAACACCAGTGAACTCTGTCTCCCTTCACATTCCAACACCAGTGAACTCTCTCTCTTCACACACCAACACCAGTGAACTCTGTCTCCCTTCACACACCAACACCAGTGAACTCTCTCTCTTCACACACCAACACCAGTGAACTCTGTCTCCCTTCACACACCAACACCAGTGAACTCTCTCTCTTCACACACCAACACCAGTGAACTCTCTCTCTTCACACACCAACACCAGTGAACTCTGTCTCCCTTCACATTCCAACACCAGTGAACTCTCTCTCTTCACACACCAACACCAGTGAACTCTGTCTCCCTTCACACACCAACACCAGTGAACTCTCTCTCTTCACACACCAACACCAGTGAACTCTCTCTCTTCACACACCAACACTAGTGAACTCTCTCTCTTCACACACCAAGACCAGTGAACTCTCTCTCTCTTCACACACCAACACCATTGAACTCTCTCTCTTCACACACCAACACCAGTGAACTCTCTCTCTTCACACACCAACACCAGTGAACTCTCTCTCTTCACAGACCAACACCAGTGAACTCTGTCTCACTTCACACACCAACACCAGTGAACTCTCTCTCTTCACACACCAACACCGGTGAATTCTCTCTCTCTTCACAGACCAACACCAGTGAACTCTGTCTCCCTTCACACACCAACACCAGTGAACTCTGTCTCTTCACCCACCAACACCAGCGAACTCTCTCTCTTCACACACCAACACCAGTGAACTCTCTCTCTCTTCACAGACCAACACCAGTGAACTCTGTTTCACTTCACACACCAACACCAGTGAACTCTCTCTCTTCACACACCAACACCAATGAACTCTCTCTCTTCACACACCAACACCAGTGAACTCTCTCTCTTCACACACCAACACCAGTGAACTCTCTCTTCACATACCAACACCAATGAACTCTCTCTTCACACACCAACACCAGTGAACTCTCTCTCTTCACACACCTACACCAGTGAACTCTCTCTTCACCTACCAACACCAATGAACTCTCTCTCTTCACACACCAACACCAATGAACTCTCTCTTCACACACCAACACCAGTGAACTCTCTCTCTTCACACACCAACACCAGTGAACTCTCTTCCAAATACCTAATGCTAGTTTGGTAGATAACTGAATAACTAAAAGCTATGTAGGATTTCCACTCAGACTAGGAGCCAGAAAAGTCTATAAACCAGAAATAATCTACCAAACCTAACTGAGTGACCATATTATTTGACCCAATTATCTGAAGTGACGTTCATCGTCCCAAAGGTACAGTCCACATTAGCAAGGCCAAAGTTGAACATACAACCTCGTAGTAACTGGTGTACCAAACCGCGGGGCAAGCTCAGCTGTTCAGCATTGTTCAGAGTTCATCATTCTCACTGTGTTGGACAAACATGCAAGGCATTTGGGTACTAATCCCAAGGACCCCATTTCTGCCTTTGCTTACAAACATTGGTCTTTGCTGACACTTCGATAATCAGAGAGAGAGAGCAGCGGCTGCTGGGGCCTCGGGCCAAACGACCGCCGTAGGAAAAACTGGAGAGGGGAAAGCACCTGGAAGCAGTCCACGTTCTGGTGAGGGGTCACTGAGTTTTGTCTGGAGGCTTTCCCTACTGTAGCTGTTAACAATGCTGCTTTTCCTGTGGGCTAACAGTCAGTCGACACAGGTCCCAGCAGAGTACAAGCACAGGGTTAGAAATTGGGAGACGTGTGGGGAGCAGCTCTGGCACAAAATGGCTGCCTGCCTGCTTATTTCCTAGTTGGTTGCTACTACATAGCAAGTAGTGCAAGAGGTGTTCCACACTTCCTCCCAAAGCACTGCAAAGCACTTTCAAACCTGATGTCTGTGGGGGGAACGCAATATAAATACAATTTAGTAACATTATTCTAAGAGCCAAGAGTTGTACTGGGGTTTGTTTGAGTATGACAGCTGCATGATAAAGTTGTGTTAATCCTGTGATAGCAGAGGATCTAGTTGTAATGGACACACACACACACACACACACACACACACACACACACACACACACACACACACACACACACACACACACACACACACACACACACACACACACACACACACACACACACACACACACACACACACACACACACACACACACACACACACAGGGACCAGTACTGAGTTTCCTGATGGCTCACTATGGAAACACTGTGTGATCTGGGCATACCAAAACAGGAGCGCTCCCAGAGACCTGCCCTGCCAGATATGATGTCATACCTTATGTAACCCTGAGACAGGGACACAGAAACGTTAGCCCTTCTGTGTGTGTGTGTGTGTGTGTGTGTGTGTGTGTGTGTGTGTGTGTGTGTGTGTGTGTGTGTGTGTGTGTGTGTGTGTGGTGTGTGTGTGTGTGTGTGTGTGTGTGTGTGTGTGTGTGTGTGTGTGAGCCAGCTTACAAACAGTGTGGGCGTGTGTGTGTGTGTGTGTGTGTGTGTGTGTGTGTGTGTGTGTGTGTGTGTGTGTGTGTGTGTGTGTGTGTGTGTGTGTGTGTGTGTGTGTGTGTGTGTGTGTGTGTGTGTGTGTGTGACAGAGACAGAGAGAGAGAGAGAGAGAGAGAGCCAGCCTACTAACAGTGTGTGTGTGTACATGTCTGTGGCGTTCTCAGGTAAAACACTTAGAGAGAGAGGACTGTGAGGGTGAAAGGAGGAATGTGTCTCAGGTATTAGGAGTGCTCTAGTCTCAGCCTCTCTTTCTTTCCTCCTTTGCTCCTCAACTCCTCTCTTTCTCTCCTCTTTTACTCCTCTCCTCCTCTCTTTCTCTCCTCCTTTACTCCTCTCCTCCTCTCTTTCTCTCCTCCTTTACTCCTCAACTCCTCTCCTCCTCTCTTTCTCTCCTCCTTTACTCCTCTCCTCCTCTCTTTCTCTCCTCCTTTACTCCTCAACTCCTCTCCTCCTCTCTTTCTCTCCTCCTTTACTCCTCAACTCCTCTCCTCCTCTCTTTGTCTCTTTCTCTCCTCCTTTACTCCTCTCCTCCTCTCTTTCTCTCCTCCTTTACTCCTCAACTCCTCTCTTCCTCTCTTTCTCTCCTCCTTTACTGCTCTCCTCCTCTCTTTCTCTCCTCCTTTACTCCTCAACTCCTCTCCTCCTCTCTTTCTCTCCTCCTTTACTCCTCTCCTCCTCTCTTTCTCTCCTCCTTTACACCTCAACTACTCTCCTCCTCTCTTTCTCTCCTCCTTTACTCCTCAACTCCTCTCCTCCTCTCTTTCTCTCCTCCTTTACTCCTCAACTCCTCTCCTCCTCTCTTTGTCTCTTTCTCTCCTCCTTTACTCCTCTCCTCCTCTCTTTCTCTCCTCCTTTACTCCTCAACTCCTCTCTTCCTCTCTTTCTCTCCTCCTTTACTGCTCTCCTCCTCTCTTTCTCTCCTCCTTTACTCCTCAACTCCTCTCCTCCTCTCTTTCTCTCCTCCTTTACTCCTCTCCTCCTCTCTTTCTCTCCTCCTTCACTCCTCAACTCCTCTCTTCTTCTCCTCCTTTACTCCTCAACTCCTCTCCTCCTCGCTTTCTCTCCTCCTTTACTCCTCTCTTTCTCTCCTCCTTTACTCCTCTCCTCCTCTCTTTCTCTCCTCCTTTACTCCTCTCATCCTCTCTTTCTCTTCTCCTTTACCCCTCTCCTCCTCTCTTTCTCTCCTCCTTTACTCCTCAACTCCTCTCTTCCTCTCCTCCTTTACTCCTCAACTCCTCTCCTCCTCTCTTTCTCTCCTCCTTTACTCCTCTCCTCCTCTCTTCCTCTCTTTCTCTCCTCCTTTACTCCTCTCCTCCTCTCTTTCTCTCCTCCTTTACTCCTCAACTCCTCTCTTCCTCTCTTTCTCTCCTCCTTTACTCTCAACTCCTCTCCTCCTCTCTCTCCTCCTTTACTCCTCAGCTCCTCTCTTCCTCTCTTTCTCTCCTCCTTTACTCCTCAAATCCTCTCCTCCTCTCTTTCTCTCCTCCTTTACTCCTCAACTCCTCTCCTCTCTTTCTCTCCTCCTTTACTCCTCTCTTTCTCTCCTCCTTTACTCCTCAACTCCTCTCCTCCTCTCTTTCTCTCCTCCTTTACTCCTCAACTCCTCTCCTCCTCTCTTTCTCTCCTCCTTTACTCCTCTCCTCCTCTCTTTCTCTCCTCCTTTAGTCCTCAACTCCTCTCTTCCTCTCCTCCTTTACTCCTCAACTCCTCTCCTCCTCTCTTTCTCTCCTCCTTTACTCTTCAACTCCTCTCCTCCTCTCTTTCTCTCCTCCTTTACTCCTCTCTTTCTCTCCTCCTTTACTCCTCAACTCCTCTCGTCCTCTCTTTCTCTCCTCCTTTACTCCTCAACTCCTCTCTTCCTCTCTTTCTCTCCTCCTTTACTCCTCAACTCCTCTCTTTCTCTCCTCCTTTACTCCTCAACTCCTCTCTTCCTCTCCTCCTTTACTCCCCAACTCCTCTCTTCCTCTCTTCAACTCCTCTCCTCCTCTCTTTCTCTCCTCCTTTACTCCTTTACTCCTCTCATCCTCTCTTTCTCTCCTCCTTTACTCCTCAACTCCTCTCTTTCTCTCCTCCTTTACTCCTCAACTCCTCTCTTCCTCTCCTCCTTTACTCCTCAACTCCTCTCCTCCTCTCTTTCTCTCCTCCTTTACTCCTCAACTCCTCTCATCCTCTCTTTCTCTCCTCCTTTACTCCTCTCTTTCGCTCCTCCTTTACTCCTCAACTCCTCTCATCCTCTCTTTCTCTCCTCCTTTACTCCTCAACTCCTCTCCTCTCTTCCTCTCCAACTCATTATCAGGAAGGTGTTCCTAATGTTTGGTATACTCCGTGTGCTGATTGTGTGTGTGTAGGTGGTGACGTTGTGGTACAGAGCCCCAGAGGTGTTGCTCCAGTCCAGCTATGCCACCCCAGTTGACTTGTGGAGTGTGGGCTGTATCTTCGCTGAGATGTTCAGGAGAAGGTGAGTGGTCCTGGTACGCGCGCACACACACACACACACACACACACACACACACACACACACACACACACACACACACACACACATACACACACACACACACACACACACACACACACACACACACACACACACACACACACACACACACACACACACACACTGGGAGACACTGCATATTGACACCAAATAACTAACTAGCTGACACTATCGTTATACCACTGTGTGACACATCAGAACAGCGGTCCAACTGTCCTCCTCATACCACTTTTAAAACAGAGTCCAACTGTCACGCTGTCCTCCTCATACCGCTTTTAAAACAGAGTCTAACTGTCACACTGTCCTCCTCATACCACTTTTAAAACAGAGTCTAACTGTCACACTGTCCTCCCCATGCCACTTTTATAACAGAGTCCAACTCTCACGCTGTCCTCCTCATTCCACTTTTAAAACAGAGTCCAACTGTCACGCTGTCCTCCTCATACCACTTTTTTATAACAGAGTCCAGCTGTCACGCTGTCCTCCTCATACCACTTTTAAAACAGAGTCCAACTGTCAAGCTGTCCTCCTCATACCACTTTTTTATAACAGAGTCCAACTGTCACACTGTCCTCCTCATACCACTTTTAAAACAGAGTCCAACTGTCACGCTGTCCTCCTCATACCACTTTTTTAAAACAGAGTCTAACTGTCACGCTGTCCTCCTCATACCGCTTTTAATACAGAGTCTAACTGTCACACTGTCCTCCTCATACCACTTTTAAAACAGAGTCCAACTGTCACGCTGTCCTCCTCATGCCACTTTTTTAAAACAGAGTCTAACTGTCACGCTGTCCTCCTCATACCGCTTTTAAAACAGAGTCTAACTGTCACACTGTCCTCCTCATACCACTTTTAAAACAGAGTCCAACTGTCACGCTGTCCTCCTCATACCACTTTTTTAAAACAGAGTCTAACTGTCACGCTGTCCTCCTCATACCGCTTTTAAAACAGAGTCTAACTGTCACACTGTCCTCCTCATACCACTTTTAAAACAGAGTCTAACTGTCACGCTGTCCTCCCCATACCACTTTTATAACAGAGTCCAACTCTCACGCTGTCCTCCTCATTCCACTTTTAAAACAGAGTCCAACTGTCACGCTGTCCTCCTCATACCACTTTTTTATAACAGAGTCCAGCTGTCACGCTGTCCTCCTCATACCACTTTTAAAACAGAGTCCACCTGTCAAGCTGTCCTCCTCATACCACTTTTTTATAACAGAGTCCAACTGTCACACTGTCCTCCTCATACCACTTTTAAAACAGAGTCCAAATGTCACGCTGTCCTCCTCATACCACTTTTTTAAAACAGAGTCTAACTGTCCTCCTCATACCACTTTTTTATAACAGTCCAGCTGTCACGCTGTCCTCCTCATACCACTTTTAAAACAGAGTCTAACTGTCACACTGTCCTTCTCATACCACTTTTAAAACAGAGTCTAACTGTCACACTGTCCTCCACATACCACTTTTAAAACAGAGTCTAACTGTCACGCTGTCCTCCTCATACCACTTTTAAAACAGAGTCTAACTGTCACGCTGTCCTCCTCATACCGCTTTTTTAAAACAGAGTCTAACTGTCACGCTGTCCTCCTCATACCGCTTTTAATACAGAGTCTAACTGTCACACTGTCCTCCTCATACCACTTTTAAAACAGAGTCCAACTGTCACACTGTCCTCCTCATACCACTTTTAAAACAGAGTCCAACTGTCACGCTGTCCTCCTCATACCACTTTTTTAAAACAGAGTCTAACTGTCCTCCTCATACCACTTTTTTATAACAGTCCAGCTGTCACGCTGTCCTCCTCATTCCACTTTTAAAACAGAGTCCAACTGTCACGCTGTCCTCCTCATACCACTTTTTTATAACAGAGTCCAGCTGTCACGCTGTCCTCCTCATACCACTTTTAAAACAGAGTCCACCTGTCAAGCTGTCCTCCTCATACCACTTTTTTATAACAGAGTCCAACTGTCACACTGTCCTCCTCATACCACTTTTAAAACAGAGTCCAAATGTCACGCTGTCCTCCTCATACCACTTTTTTAAAACAGAGTCTAACTGTCCTCCTCATACCACTTTTTTATAACAGTCCAGCTGTCACGCTGTCCTCCTCATACCACTTTTAAAACAGAGTCTAACTGTCACACTGTCCTTCTCATACCACTTTTAAAACAGAGTCTAACTGTCACACTGTCCTCCACATACCACTTTTAAAACAGAGTCTAACTGTCACGCTGTCCTCCTCATACCACTTTTAAAACAGAGTCTAACTGTCACGCTGTCCTCCTCATACCGCTTTTTTAAAACAGAGTCTAACTGTCACGCTGTCCTCCTCATACCGCTTTTAATACAGAGTCTAACTGTCACACTGTCCTCCTCATACCACTTTTAAAACAGAGTCCAACTGTCACACTGTCCTCCTCATACCACTTTTAAAACAGAGTCCAACTGTCACGCTGTCCTCCTCATACCACTTTTTTAAAACAGAGTCTAACTGTCCTCCTCATACCACTTTTTTATAACAGTCCAGCTGTCACGCTGTCCTCCTCATACCACTTTTAAAACAGAGTCTAACTGTCACACTGTCCTTCTCATACCACTTTTAAAACAGAGTCTAACTGTCACACTGTCCTCCACATACCACTTTTAAAACAGAGTCTAACTGTCACGCTGTCCTCCTCATACCACTTTTAAAACAGAGTCTAACTGTCACGCTGTCCTCCTCATACCACTTTTTTATAACAGAGTCCAGCTGTCACACTGTCCTCCTCATACCACTTTTAAAACAGAGTCCAACTGTCACGCTGTCCTCCTCATACCACTTTTAAAACAGAGTCCAACTGTCACGCTGTCCTCCTCATACCACTTTTAAAACAGAGTCCAGCTGTCACACTGTCCTCCTCATACCACTTTTAAAACAGAGTCTAACTGTCACACTGTCCTCCTCATACCACTTTTAAAACAGAATCTAACTGTCACACTGTCCTCCACATACCACTTTTAAAACAGAGTCCAACTGTCACACTGTCCTCCTCATACCACTTTTAAAACAGAGTCAAACTGTCACGCTGTCCTCCTCATACCACTTTTAAAACAGAGTCCAACTGTCACGCTGTCCTCCTCATACCACTTTTTTAAAACAGAGTCTAACTGTCACGCTGTCCTCCTCATACCGCTTTTAATACAGAGTCTAACTGTCACACTGTCCTCCTCATACCACTTTTAAAACAGAGTCCAACTGTCATGCTGTCCTCCTCATACCTCTTTTTTAAAACAGAGTCTAACTGTCACACTGTCCTCCTCATACCACTTTTAAAACAGAGTCTAACTGTCACGCTGTCCTCCTCATTCCACTTTTAAAACAGAGTCCAACTGTCACGCTGTCCTCCTCATACCACTTTTAAAACAGAGTCTAACTGTCACACTGTCCTCCTCATACCACTTTTAAAACAGAGTCTAACTGTCACGCTGTCCTCCCCATACCACTTTTATAACAGAGTCCAACTCTCACGCTGTCCTCCTCATTCCACTTTTAAAACAGAGTCCAACTGTCACGCTGTCCTCCTCATACCACTTTTTTATAACAGAGTCCAGCTGTCACGCTGTCCTCCTCATACCACTTTTAAAACAGAGTCCACCTGTCAAGCTGTCCTCCTCATACCACTTTTTTATAACAGAGTCCAACTGTCACACTGTCCTCCTCATACCACTTTTAAAACAGAGTCCAAATGTCACGCTGTCCTCCTCATACCACTTTTTTAAAACAGAGTCTAACTGTCCTCCTCATACCACTTTTTTATAACAGTCCAGCTGTCACGCTGTCCTCCTCATACCACTTTTAAAACAGAGTCTAACTGTCACACTGTCCTTCTCATACCACTTTTAAAACAGAGTCTAACTGTCACACTGTCCTCCACATACCACTTTTAAAACAGAGTCTAACTGTCACGCTGTCCTCCTCATACCACTTTTAAAACAGAGTCTAACTGTCACGCTGTCCTCCTCATACCGCTTTTTTAAAACAGAGTCTAACTGTCACGCTGTCCTCCTCATACCGCTTTTAATACAGAGTCTAACTGTCACACTGTCCTCCTCATACCACTTTTAAAACAGAGTCCAACTGTCACACTGTCCTCCTCATACCACTTTTAAAACAGAGTCCAACTGTCACGCTGTCCTCCTCATACCACTTTTTTAAAACAGAGTCTAACTGTCCTCCTCATACCACTTTTTTATAACAGTCCAGCTGTCACGCTGTCCTCCTCATACCACTTTTAAAACAGAGTCTAACTGTCACACTGTCCTTCTCATACCACTTTTAAAACAGAGTCTAACTGTCACACTGTCCTCCACATACCACTTTTAAAACAGAGTCTAACTGTCACGCTGTCCTCCTCATACCACTTTTAAAACAGAGTCTAACTGTCACGCTGTCCTCCTCATACCACTTTTTTATAACAGAGTCCAGCTGTCACACTGTCCTCCTCATACCACTTTTAAAACAGAGTCCAACTGTCACGCTGTCCTCCTCATACCACTTTTAAAACAGAGTCCAACTGTCACGCTGTCCTCCTCATACCACTTTTAAAACAGAGTCCAGCTGTCACACTGTCCTCCTCATACCACTTTTAAAACAGAGTCTAACTGTCACACTGTCCTCCTCATACCACTTTTAAAACAGAATCTAACTGTCACACTGTCCTCCACATACCACTTTTAAAACAGAGTCCAACTGTCACACTGTCCTCCTCATACCACTTTTAAAACAGAGTCAAACTGTCACGCTGTCCTCCTCATACCACTTTTAAAACAGAGTCCAACTGTCACGCTGTCCTCCTCATACCACTTTTTTAAAACAGAGTCTAACTGTCACGCTGTCCTCCTCATACCGCTTTTAATACAGAGTCTAACTGTCACACTGTCCTCCTCATACCACTTTTAAAACAGAGTCCAACTGTCATGCTGTCCTCCTCATACCTCTTTTTTAAAACAGAGTCTAACTGTCACACTGTCCTCCTCATACCACTTTTAAAACAGAGTCTAACTGTCACGCTGTCCTCCTCATTCCACTTTTAAAACAGAGTCCAACTGTCACGCTGTCCTCCTCATACCACTTTTTTATAACAGAGTCCAGCTGTCACGCTGTCCTCCTCATACCACTTTTAAAACAGAGTCCACCTGTCAAGCTGTCCTCCTCATACCACTTTTTTATAACAGAGTCCAACTGTCACGCTGTCCTCCTCATTCCACTTTTAAAACAGAGTCCAACTGTCACGCTGTCCTCCTCATACCACTTTTTTATAACAGAGTCCAGCTGTCACGCTGTCCTCCTCATACCACTTTTAAAACAGAGTCCACCTGTCAAGCTGTCCTCCTCATACCACTTTTTTATAACAGAGTCCAACTGTCACACTGTCCTCCTCATACCACTTTTAAAACAGAGTCCAAATGTCACGCTGTCCTCCTCATACCACTTTTTTAAAACAGAGTCTAACTGTCACGCTGTCCTCCTCATACCGCTTTTAATACAGAGTCTAACTGTCACACTGTCCTCCTCATACCACTTTTAAAACAGAGTCCAACTGTCACGCTGTCCTCCTCATACCACTTTTTTAAAACAGAGTCTAACTGTCCTCCTCATACCACTTTTTTATAACAGTCCAGCTGTCACGCTGTCCTCCTCATACCACTTTTAAAACAGAGTCTAACTGTCACGCTGTCCTCCTCATACCACTTTTAAAACAGAGTCTAACTGTCACGCTGTCCTCCTCATACCACTTTTTTATAACAGAGTCCAGCTGTCACACTGTCCTCCTCATACCACTTTTAAAACAGAGTCCAACTGTCACGCTGTCCTCCTCATACCACTTTTAAAACAGAGTCCAACTGTCACGCTGTCCTCCTCATACCACTTTTAAAACAGAGTCCAGCTGTCACACTGTCCTCCTCATACCACTTTTAAAACAGAGTCTAACTGTCACACTGTCCTCCTCATACCACTTTTAAAACAGAATCTAACTGTCACACTGTCCTCCTCATACCACTTTTAAAACAGAGTCTAACTGTCACGCTGTCCTCCTCATTCCACTTTTAAAACAGAGTCCAACTGTCACGCTGTCCTCCTCATACCACTTTTTTATAACAGAGTCCAGCTGTCACGCTGTCCTCCTCATACCACTTTTAAAACAGAGTCCACCTGTCAAGCTGTCCTCCTCATACCACTTTTTTATAACAGAGTCCAACTGTCACGCTGTCCTCCTCATTCCACTTTTAAAACAGAGTCCAACTGTCACGCTGTCCTCCTCATACCACTTTTTTATAACAGAGTCCAGCTGTCACGCTGTCCTCCTCATACCACTTTTAAAACAGAGTCCACCTGTCAAGCTGTCCTCCTCATACCACTTTTTTATAACAGAGTCCAACTGTCACACTGTCCTCCTCATACCACTTTTAAAACAGAGTCCAAATGTCACGCTGTCCTCCTCATACCACTTTTTTAAAACAGAGTCTAACTGTCCTCCTCATACCACTTTTTTATAACAGTCCAGCTGTCACGCTGTCCTCCTCATACCACTTTTTTAAAACAGAGTCTAACTGTCACGCTGTCCTCCTCATACCGCTTTTAATACAGAGTCTAACTGTCACACTGTCCTCCTCATACCACTTTTAAAACAGAGTCCAACTGTCACACTGTCCTCCTCATAGCACTTTTAAAACAGAGTCCAACTGTCACGCTGTCCTCCTCATACCACTTTTTTAAAACAGAGTCTAACTGTCCTCCTCATACCACTTTTTTATAACAGTCCAGCTGTCACGCTGTCCTCCTCATACCACTTTTAAAACAGAGTCTAACTGTCACACTGTCCTTCTCATACCACTTTTAAAACAGAGTCTAACTGTCACACTGTCCTCCACATACCACTTTTAAAACAGAGTCTAACTGTCACGCTGTCCTCCTCATACCACTTTTAAAACAGAGTCTAACTGTCACGCTGTCCTCCTCATACCACTTTTTTATAACAGAGTCCAGCTGTCACACTGTCCTCCTCATACCACTTTTAAAACAGAGTCCAACTGTCACGCTGTCCTCCTCATACCACTTTTAAAACAGAGTCCAACTGTCACGCTGTCCTCCTCATACCACTTTTAAAACAGAGTCCAGCTGTCACACTGTCCTCCTCATACCACTTTTAAAACAGAGTCTAACTGTCACACTGTCCTCCTCATACCACTTTTAAAACAGAATCTAACTGTCACACTGTCCTCCACATACCACTTTTAAAACAGAGTCCAACTGTCACACTGTCCTCCTCATACCACTTTTAAAACAGAGTCAAACTGTCACGCTGTCCTCCTCATACCACTTTTAAAACAGAGTCCAACTGTCACGCTGTCCTCCTCATACCACTTTTTTAAAACAGAGTCTAACTGTCACGCTGTCCTCCTCATACCGCTTTTAATACAGAGTCTAACTGTCACACTGTCCTCCTCATACCACTTTTAAAACAGAGTCCAGCTGTCACACTGTCCTCCTCATACCACTTTTAAAACAGAGTCCAACTGTCACGCTGTCCTCCTCATACCACTTTTAAAACAGAGTCCAACTGTCACGCTGTCCTCCTCATACCACTTTTAAAACAGAGTCCAGCTGTCACACTGTCCTCCTCATACCACTTTTAAAACAGAGTCTAACTGTCACACTGTCCTCCTCATACCACTTTTAAAACAGAATCTAACTGTCACACTGTCCTCCACATACCACTTTTAAAACAGAGTCCAACTGTCACACTGTCCTCCTCATACCACTTTTAAAACAGAGTCCAACTGTCACGCTGTCCTCCTCATACCACTTTTAAAACAGAGTCCAACTGTCACGCTGTCCTCCTCATACCACTTTTTTAAAACAGAGTCTAACTGTCACGCTGTCCTCCTCATACCGCTTTTAATACAGAGTCTAACTGTCACACTGTCCTCCTCATACCACTTTTAAAACAGAGTCCAACTGTCATGCTGTCCTCCTCATACCTCTTTTTTAAAACAGAGTCTAACTGTCACACTGTCCTCCTCATACCACTTTTAAAACAGAGTCTAACTGTCACGCTGTCCTCCTCATTCCACTTTTAAAACAAAGTCCAACTGTCACGCTGTCCTCCTCATACCACTTTTTTATAACAGAGTCCAGCTGTCACGCTGTCCTCCTCATACCACTTTTAAAACAGAGTCCACCTGTCAAGCTGTCCTCCTCATACCACTTTTTTATAACAGAGTCCAACTGTCACGCTGTCCTCCTCATTCCACTTTTAAAACAGAGTCTAACTGTCACGCTGTCCTCCTCATACCACTTTTTTATAACAGAGTCCAGCTGTCACACTGTCCTCCTCATACCACTTTTAAAACAGAGTCCAACTGTCACGCTGTCCTCCTCATACCACTTTTAAAACAGAGTCCAACTGTCACGCTGTCCTCCTCATACCACTTTTAAAACAGAGTCCAGCTGTCACACTGTCCTCCTCATACCACTTTTAAAACAGAGTCTAACTGTCACACTGTCCTCCTCATACCACTTTTAAAACAGAATCTAACTGTCACACTGTCCTCCTCATACCACTTTTAAAACAGAGTCTAACTGTCACGCTGTCCTCCTCATTCCACATTTAAAACAGAGTCCAACTGTCACGCTGTCCTCCTCATACCACTTTTTTATAACAGAGTCCAGCTGTCACGCTGTCCTCCTCATACCACTTTTAAAACAGAGTCCACCTGTCAAGCTGTCCTCCTCATACCACTTTTTTATAACAGAGTCCAACTGTCACGCTGTCCTCCTCATTCCACTTTTAAAACAGAGTCCAACTGTCACGCTGTCCTCCTCATACCACTTTTTTATAACAGAGTCCAGCTGTCACGCTGTCCTCCTCATACCACTTTTAAAACAGAGTCCACCTGTCAAGCTGTCCTCCTCATACCACTTTTTTATAACAGAGTCCAACTGTCACACTGTCCTCCTCATACCACTTTTAAAACAGAGTCCAAATGTCACGCTGTCCTCCTCATACCACTTTTTTAAAACAGAGTCTAACTGTCCTCCTCATACCACTTTTTTATAACAGTCCAGCTGTCACGCTGTCCTCCTCATACCACTTTTTTAAAACAGAGTCTAACTGTCACGCTGTCCTCCTCATACCGCTTTTAATACAGAGTCTAACTGTCACACTGTCCTCCTCATACCACTTTTAAAACAGAGTCCAACTGTCACACTGTCCTCCTCATACCACTTTTAAAACAGAGTCCAGCTGTCACGCTGTCCTCCTCATACCACTTTTAAAACAGAGTCCACCTGTCAAGCTGTCCTCCTCATACCACTTTTTTATAACAGAGTCCAACTGTCACGCTGTCCTCCTCATTCCACTTTTAAAACAGAGTCTAACTGTCACGCTGTCCTCCTCATACCACTTTTTTATAACAGAGTCCAGCTGTCACACTGTCCTCCTCATACCACTTTTAAAACAGAGTCCAACTGTCACGCTGTCCTCCTCATACCACTTTTAAAACAGAGTCCAACTGTCACGCTGTCCTCCTCATACCACTTTTAAAACAGAGTCCAGCTGTCACACTGTCCTCCTCATACCACTTTTAAAACAGAGTCTAACTGTCACACTGTCCTCCTCATACCACTTTTAAAACAGAATCTAACTGTCACACTGTCCTCCTCATACCACTTTTAAAACAGAGTCTAACTGTCACGCTGTCCTCCTCATTCCACATTTAAAACAGAGTCCAACTGTCACGCTGTCCTCCTCATACCACTTTTTTATAACAGAGTCCAGCTGTCACGCTGTCCTCCTCATACCACTTTTAAAACAGAGTCCACCTGTCAAGCTGTCCTCCTAATACCACTTTTTTATAACAGAGTCCAACTGTCACGCTGTCCTCCTCATTCCACTTTTAAAACAGAGTCCAACTGTCACGCTGTCCTCCTCATACCACTTTTTTATAACAGAGTCCAGCTGTCACGCTGTCCTCCTCATACCACTTTTAAAACAGAGTCCACCTGTCAAGCTGTCCTCCTCATACCACTTTTTTATAACAGAGTCCAACTGTCACACTGTCCTCCTCATACCACTTTTAAAACAGAGTCCAAATGTCACGCTGTCCTCCTCATACCACTTTTTTAAAACAGAGTCTAACTGTCCTCCTCATACCACTTTTTTATAACAGTCCAGCTGTCACGCTGTCCTCCTCATACCACTTTTTTAAAACAGAGTCTAACTGTCACGCTGT
Source organism: Salmo salar (assembly GCF_965601325.2). NCBI lineage: Eukaryota > Metazoa > Chordata > Actinopteri > Salmoniformes > Salmonidae > Salmo > Salmo salar. Next base: position 91,060,275 of record NC_138304.1, on the reverse strand, counting down.
CCTCCTCATACCGCTTTTAATACAGAGTCTAACTGTCACACTGTCCTCCTCATACCACTTTTAAAACAGAGTCCAACTGTCACACTGTCCTCCTCATACCACTTTTAAAACAGAGTCCAGCTGTCACGCTGTCCTCCTCATACCACTTTTAAAACAGAGTCCACCTGTCAAGCTGTCCTCCTCATACCACTTTTTTATAACAGAGTCCAACTGTCACGCTGTCCTCCTCATTCCACTTTTAAAACAGAGTCTAACTGTCACGCTGTCCTCCTCATACCACTTTTTTATAACAGAGTCCAGCTGTCACACTGTCCTCCTCATACCACTTTTAAAACAGAGTCCAACTGTCACGCTGTCCTCCTCATACCACTTTTAAAACAGAGTCCAACTGTCACGCTGTCCTCCTCATACCACTTTTAAAACAGAGTCCAGCTGTCACACTGTCCTCCTCATACCACTTTTAAAACAGAGTCTAACTGTCACACTGTCCTCCTCATACCACTTTTAAAACAGAATCTAACTGTCACACTGTCCTCCTCATACCACTTTTAAAACAGAGTCTAACTGTCACGCTGTCCTCCTCATTCCACATTTAAAACAGAGTCCAACTGTCACGCTGTCCTCCTCATACCACTTTTTTATAACAGAGTCCAGCTGTCACGCTGTCCTCCTCATACCACTTTTAAAACAGAGTCCACCTGTCAAGCTGTCCTCCTAATACCACTTTTTTATAACAGAGTCCAACTGTCACGCTGTCCTCCTCATTCCACTTTTAAAACAGAGTCCAACTGTCACGCTGTCCTCCTCATACCACTTTTTTATAACAGAGTCCAGCTGTCACGCTGTCCTCCTCATACCACTTTTAAAACAGAGTCCACCTGTCAAGCTGTCCTCCTCATACCACTTTTTTATAACAGAGTCCAACTGTCACACTGTCCTCCTCATACCACTTTTTTAAAACAGAGTCTAACTGTCCTCCTCATACCACTTTTTTATAACAGTCCAGCTGTCACGCTGTCCTCCTCATACCACTTTTTTAAAACAGAGTCTAACTGTCACGCTGTCCTCCTCATACCGCTTTTAATACAGAGTCTAACTGTCACACTGTCCTCCTCATACCACTTTTAAAACAGAGTCCAACTGTCACACTGTCCTCCTCATACCACTTTTAAAACAGAGTCCAACTGTCACGCTGTCCTCCTCATACCACTTTTTTAAAACAGAGTCTAACTGTCCTCCTCATACCACTTTTTTATAACAGTCCAGCTGTCACGCTGTCCTCCTCATACCACTTTTAAAACAGAGTCTAACTGTCACACTGTCCTTCTCATACCACTTTTAAAACAGAGTCTAACTGTCACACTGTCCTCCACATACCACTTTTAAAACAGAGTCTAACTGTCACGCTGTCCTCCTCATACCACTTTTAAAACAGAGTCTAACTGTCACGCTGTCCTCCTCATACCACTTTTTTATAACAGAGTCCAGCTGTCACACTGTCCTCCTCATACCACTTTTAAAACAGAGTCCAACTGTCACGCTGTCCTCCTCATACCACTTTTAAAACAGAGTCCAACTGTCACGCTGTCCTCCTCATACCACTTTTAAAACAGAGTCCAGCTGTCACACTGTCCTCCTCATACCACTTTTAAAACAGAGTCTAACTGTCACACTGTCCTCCTCATACCACTTTTAAAACAGAATCTAACTGTCACACTGTCCTCCACATACCACTTTTAAAACAGAGTCCAACTGTCACACTGTCCTCCTCATACCACTTTTAAAACAGAGTCAAACTGTCACGCTGTCCTCCTCATACCACTTTTAAAACAGAGTCCAACTGTCACGCTGTCCTCCTCATACCACTTTTTTAAAACAGAGTCTAACTGTCACGCTGTCCTCCTCATACCGCTTTTAATACAGAGTCTAACTGTCACACTGTCCTCCTCATACCACTTTTAAAACAGAGTCCAACTGTCATGCTGTCCTCCTCATACCTCTTTTTTAAAACAGAGTCTAACTGTCACGCTGTCCTACTCATACCACTTTTAAAACAGAGTCCAACTGTCACGCTGTCCTCCTCATACCACTTTTTTATAACAGAGTCCAGCTGTCACGCTGTCCTCCTCATACCACTTTTAAAACAGAGTCCAACTGTCAAGCTGTCCACCTCATACCACTTTTTTATAACAGAGTCCAACTGTCACACTGTCCTCCTCATACCACTTTTAAAACAGAGTCCAACTGTCACGCTGTCCTCCTCATACCACTTTTTTAAAACAGAGTCTAACTGTCCTCCTCATACCACTTTTTTATAACAGTCCAGCTGTCACGCTGTCCTCCTCATACCACTTTTAAAACAGAGTCTAACTGTCACACTGTCCTTCTCATACCACTTTTAAAACAGAGTCTAACTGTCACACTGTCCTCCACATACCACTTTTAAAACAGAGTCTAACTGTCACGCTGTCCTCCTCATACCACTTTTTTATAACAGAGTCCAGCTGTCACACTGTCCTCCTCATACCACTTTTAAAACAGAGTCCAACTGTCACGCTGTCCTCCTCATACCACTTTTAAAACAGAGTCCAACTGTCACGCTGTCCTCCTCATACCACTTTTTTAAAACAGAGTCTAACTGTCACGCTGTCCTCCTCATACCGCTTTTAATACAGAGTCTAACTGTCACACTGTCCTCCTCATACCACTTTTAAAACAGAGTCCAACTGTCATGCTGTCCTCCTCATACCTCTTTTTTAAAACAGAGTCTAACTGTCACGCTGTCCTACTCATACCACTTTTAAAACAGAGTCCAACTGTCACGCTGTCCTCCTCATACCACTTTTTTATAACAGAGTCCAGCTGTCATGCTGTCCTCCTCATACCACTTTTAAAACAGAGTCCAACTGTCAAGCTGTCCACCTCATACCACTTTTTTATAACAGAGTCCAACTGTCACACTGTCCTCCTCATACCACTTTTAAAACAGAGTCCAACTGTCACGCTGTCCTCCTCATACCACTTTTTTAAAACAGAGTCTAACTGTCCTCCTCATACCACTTTTTTATAAGAGTCCAGCTGTCACGCTGTCCTCCTCATACCACTTTTAAAACAGAGTCTAACTGTCACACTGTCCTTCTCATACCACTTTTAAAACAGAGTCTAACTGTCACGCTGTCCTCCCCATACCACTTTTTTATAACAGAGTCCAGCTGTCACGCTGTCCTCCTCATACCACTTTTAAAACAGAGTCCAACTGTCAAGCTGTCCTCCTCATACCACTTTTTTATAACAGAGTCCAACTGTCACACTGTCCTCCTCATACCACTTTTAAAACAGAGTCTAACTGTCACACTGTCCTTCTCATACCACTTTTAAAACAGAGTCTAACTGTCACGCTGTCCTCCCCATACCACTTTTATAACAGAGTCCAACTCTCACGCTGTCCTCCTCATTCCACTTTTAAAATAGAGTCCAACTGTCACGCTGTCCTCCTCATACCACTTTTTTATAACAGAGTCCAGCTGTCACGCTGTCCTCCTCATACCACTTTTAAAACAGAGTCCAACTGTCAAGCTGTCCTCCTCATACCACTTTTTTATAACAGAGTCCAACTGTCACACTGTCCTCCTCATACCACTTTTAAAACAGAGTCCAACTGTCACGCTGTCCTCCTCATACCACTTTTTTAAAACAGAGTCTAACTGTCCTCCTCATACCACTTTTTTATAACAGAGTCCAGCTGTCACGCTGTCCTCCTCATACCACTTTTAAAACAGAGTCTAACTGTCACACTGTCCTTCTCATACCACTTTTAAAACAGAGTCTAACTGTCACACTGTCCTCCACATACCACTTTTAAAACAGTCTAACTGTCACGCTGTCCTCCTCATACCACTTTTAAAACAGAGTCTAACTGTCACGCTGTCCTCCTCATACCACTTTTTTATAACAGAGTCCAGCTGTCACGCTGTCCTCCTCATACCACTTTTAAAACAGAGTCCACCTGTCAAGCTGTCCTCCTCATACCACTTTTTTATAACAGAGTCCAACTGTCACGCTGTCCTCCTCATTCCACTTTTAAAACAGAGTCCAACTGTCACGCTGTCCTCCTCATACCACTTTTTTATAACAGAGTCCAGCTGTCACGCTGTCCTCCTCATACCACTTTTAAAACAGAGTCCACCTGTCAAGCTGTCCTCCTCATACCACTTTTTTATAACAGAGTCCAACTGTCACACTGTCCTCCTCATACCACTTTTAAAACAGAGTCCAAATGTCACGCTGTCCTCCTCATACCACTTTTTTAAAACAGAGTCTAACTGTCCTCCTCATACCACTTTTTTATAACAGTCCAGCTGTCACGCTGTCCTCCTCATACCACTTTTTTAAAACAGAGTCTAACTGTCACGCTGTCCTCCTCATACCGCTTTTAATACAGAGTCTAACTGTCACACTGTCCTCCTCATACCACTTTTAAAACAGAGTCCAACTGTCACACTGTCCTCCTCATACCACTTTTAAAACAGAGTCCAACTGTCACGCTGTCCTCCTCATACCACTTTTTTAAAACAGAGTCTAACTGTCCTCCTCATACCACTTTTTTATAACAGTCCAGCTGTCACGCTGTCCTCCTCATACCACTTTTAAAACAGAGTCTAACTGTCACACTGTCCTTCTCATACCACTTTTAAAACAGAGTCTAACTGTCACACTGTCCTCCACATACCACTTTTAAAACAGAGTCTAACTGTCACGCTGTCCTCCTCATACCACTTTTAAAACAGAGTCTAACTGTCACGCTGTCCTCCCCATACCACTTTTTTATAACAGAGTCCAGCTGTCACGCTGTCCTCCTCATACCACTTTTAAAACAGAGTCCAACTGTCAAGCTGTCCTCCTCATACCACTTTTTTATAACAGAGTCCAACTGTCACACTGTCCTCCTCATACCACTTTTAAAACAGAGTCTAACTGTCACACTGTCCTTCTCATACCACTTTTAAAACAGAGTCTAACTGTCACGCTGTCCTCCCCATACCACTTTTATAACAGAGTCCAACTCTCACGCTGTCCTCCTCATTCCACTTTTAAAATAGAGTCCAACTGTCACGCTGTCCTCCTCATACCACTTTTTTATAACAGAGTCACGCTGTCCTCCTCATACCACTTTTAAAACAGAGTCCAACTGTCAAGCTGTCCTCCTCATACCACTTTTTTATAACAGAGTCCAACTGTCACACTGTCCTCCTCATACCACTTTTAAAACAGAGTCCAACTGTCACGCTGTCCTCCTCATACCACTTTTTTAAAACAGAGTCTAACTGTCCTCCTCATACCACTTTTAAAACAGAGTCCAGCTGTCACACTGTCCTCCTCATACCACTTTTAAAACAGTCTAACTGTCACACTGTCCTCCTCATACCACTTTTAAAACAGAGTCTAACTGTCACGCTGTCCTCCTCATACCACTTTTTTATAACAGAGTCCAGCTGTCACGCTGTCCTCCTCATACCACTTTTAAAACAGAGTCCACCTGTCAAGCTGTCCTCCTCATACCACTTTTTTATAACAGAGTCCAACTGTCACGCTGTCCTCCTCATTCCACTTTTAAAACAGAGTCCAACTGTCACGCTGTCCTCCTCATACCACTTTTTTATAACAGAGTCCAGCTGTCACGCTGTCCTCCTCATACCACTTTTAAAACAGAGTCCACCTGTCAAGCTGTCCTCCTCATACCACTTTTTTATAACAGAGTCCAACTGTCACACTGTCCTCCTCATACCACTTTTAAAACAGAGTCCAAATGTCACGCTGTCCTCCTCATACCACTTTTTTAAAACAGAGTCTAACTGTCCTCCTCATACCACTTTTTTATAACAGTCCAGCTGTCACGCTGTCCTCCTCATACCACTTTTTTAAAACAGAGTCTAACTGTCACGCTGTCCTCCTCATACCGCTTTTAATACAGAGTCTAACTGTCACACTGTCCTCCTCATACCACTTTTAAAACAGAGTCCAACTGTCACACTGTCCTCCTCATACCACTTTTAAAACAGAGTCCAACTGTCACGCTGTCCTCCTCATACCACTTTTTTAAAACAGAGTCTAACTGTCCTCCTCATACCACTTTTTTATAACAGTCCAGCTGTCACGCTGTCCTCCTCATACCACTTTTAAAACAGAGTCTAACTGTCACACTGTCCTTCTCATACCACTTTTAAAACAGAGTCTAACTGTCACACTGTCCTCCACATACCACTTTTAAAACAGAGTCTAACTGTCACGCTGTCCTCCTCATACCACTTTTAAAACAGAGTCTAACTGTCACGCTGTCCTCCTCATACCACTTTTTTATAACAGAGTCCAGCTGTCACACTGTCCTCCTCATACCACTTTTAAAACAGAGTCCAACTGTCACGCTGTCCTCCTCATACCACTTTTAAAACAGAGTCCAACTGTCACGCTGTCCTCCTCATACCACTTTTAAAACAGAGTCCAGCTGTCACACTGTCCTCCTCATACCACTTTTAAAACAGAGTCTAACTGTCACACTGTCCTCCTCATACCACTTTTAAAACAGAATCTAACTGTCACACTGTCCTCCTCATACCACTTTTAAAACAGAGTCTAACTGTCACGCTGTCCTCCTCATTCCACTTTTAAAACAGAGTCCAACTGTCACGCTGTCCTCCTCATACCACTTTTTTATAACAGAGTCCAGCTGTCACGCTGTCCTCCTCATACCACTTTTAAAACAGAGTCCAACTGTCAAGCTGTCCTCCTCATACCACTTTTTTATAACAGAGTCCAACTGTCACACTGTCCTCCTCATACCACTTTTAAAACAGAGTCTAACTGTCACACTGTCCTTCTCATACCACTTTTAAAACAGAGTCTAACTGTCACGCTGTCCTCCCCATACCACTTTTATAACAGAGTCCAACTCTCACGCTGTCCTCCTCATTCCACTTTTAAAATAGAGTCCAACTGTCACGCTGTCCTCCTCATACCACTTTTTTATAACAGAGTCCAGCTGTCACGCTGTCCTCCTCATACCACTTTTAAAACAGAGTCCAACTGTCAAGCTGTCCTCCTCATACCACTTTTTTATAACAGAGTCCAACTGTCACACTGTCCTCCTCATACCACTTTTAAAACAGAGTCCAACTGTCACGCTGTCCTCCTCATACCACTTTTTTAAAACAGAGTCTAACTGTCCTCCTCATACCACTTTTTTATAACAGAGTCCAGCTGTCACGCTGTCCTCCTCATACCACTTTTAAAACAGAGTCTAACTGTCACACTGTCCTTCTCATACCACTTTTAAAACAGAGTCTAACTGTCACACTGTCCTCCACATACCACTTTTAAAACAGTCTAACTGTCACGCTGTCCTCCTCATACCACTTTTAAAACAGAGTCTAACTGTCACGCTGTCCTCCTCATACCACTTTTTTATAACAGAGTCCAGCTGTCACACTGTCCTCCTCATACCACTTTTAAAACAGTCTAACTGTCACACTGTCCTCCTCATACCACTTTTAAAACAGAGTCTAACTGTCACGCTGTCCTCCTCATTCCACTTTTAAAACAGAGTCCAACTGTCACGCTGTCCTCCTCATACCACTTTTTTATAACAGAGTCCAGCTGTCACGCTGTCCTCCTCATACCACTTTTAAAACAGAGTCCACCTGTCAAGCTGTCCTCCTCATACCACTTTTTTATAACAGAGTCCAACTGTCACGCTGTCCTCCTCATTCCACTTTTAAAACAGAGTCCAACTGTCACGCTGTCCTCCTCATTCCACTTTTAAAACAGAGTCCAGCTGTCACGCTGTCCTCCTCATACCACTTTTAAAACAGAGTCCAACTGTCAAGCTGTCCTCCTCATACCACTTTTTTATAACAGAGTCCAACTGTCACACTGTCCTCCTCATACCACTTTTAAAACAGAGTCTAACTGTCACACTGTCCTTCTCATACCACTTTTAAAACAGAGTCTAACTGTCACGCTGTCCTCCCCATACCACTTTTATAACAGAGTCCAACTCTCACGCTGTCCTCCTCATTCCACTTTTAAAATAGAGTCCAACTGTCACGCTGTCCTCCTCATACCACTTTTTTATAACAGAGTCACGCTGTCCTCCTCATACCACTTTTAAAACAGAGTCCAACTGTCAAGCTGTCCTCCTCATACCACTTTTTTATAACAGAGTCCAACTGTCACACTGTCCTCCTCATACCACTTTTAAAACAGAGTCCAACTGTCACGCTGTCCTCCTCATACCACTTTTTTAAAACAGAGTCTAACTGTCCTCCTCATACCACTTTTTTATAACAGAGTCCAGCTGTCACGCTGTCCTCCTCATACCACTTTTAAAACAGAGTCTAACTGTCACACTGTCCTTCTCATACCACTTTTAAAACAGAGTCTAACTGTCACACTGTCCTCCACATACCACTTTTAAAACAGTCTAACTGTCACGCTGTCCTCCTCATACCACTTTTAAAACAGAGTCTAACTGTCACGCTGTCCTCCTCATACCACTTTTTTATAACAGAGTCCAGCTGTCACACTGTCCTCCTCATACCACTTTTAAAACAGTCTAACTGTCACACTGTCCTCCTCATACCACTTTTAAAACAGAGTCTAACTGTCACGCTGTCCTCCTCATTCCACTTTTAAAACAGAGTCCAACTGTCACACTGTCCTCCTCATACCACTTTTAAAACAGAGTCCAACTGTCACGCTGTCCTCCTCATACCACTTTTTTAAAACAGAGTCTAACTGTCCTCCTCATACCACTTTTTTATAACAGTCCAGCTGTCACGCTGTCCTCCTCATACCACTTTTAAAACAGAGTCTAACTGTCACACTGTCCTTCTCATACCACTTTTAAAACAGAGTCTAACTGTCACACTGTCCTCCACATACCACTTTTAAAACAGAGTCTAACTGTCACGCTGTCCTCCTCATACCACTTTTAAAACAGAGTCTAACTGTCACACTGTCCTTCTCATACCACTTTTAAAACAGAGTCTAACTGTCACGCTGTCCTCCCCATACCACTTTTTTATAACAGAGTCCAGCTGTCACGCTGTCCTCCTCATACCACTTTTAAAACAGAGTCCAACTGTCAAGCTGTCCTCCTCATACCACTTTTTTATAACAGAGTCCAACTGTCACACTGTCCTCCTCATACCACTTTTAAAACAGAGTCTAACTGTCACACTGTCCTTCTCATACCACTTTTAAAACAGAGTCTAACTGTCACGCTGTCCTCCCCATACCACTTTTATAACAGAGTCCAACTCTCACGCTGTCCTCCTCATTCCACTTTTAAAATAGAGTCCAACTGTCACGCTGTCCTCCTCATACCACTTTTTTATAACAGAGTCACGCTGTCCTCCTCATACCACTTTTAAAACAGAGTCCAACTGTCAAGCTGTCCTCCTCATACCACTTTTTTATAACAGAGTCCAACTGTCACACTGTCCTCCTCATACCACTTTTAAAACAGAGTCCAACTGTCACGCTGTCCTCCTCATACCACTTTTTTAAAACAGAGTCTAACTGTCCTCCTCATACCACTTTTTTATAACAGAGTCCAGCTGTCACGCTGTCCTCCTCATACCACTTTTAAAACAGAGTCTAACTGTCACACTGTCCTTCTCATACCACTTTTAAAACAGAGTCTAACTGTCACACTGTCCTCCACATACCACTTTTAAAACAGTCTAACTGTCACGCTGTCCTCCTCATACCACTTTTAAAACAGAGTCTAACTGTCACGCTGTCCTCCTCATACCACTTTTTTATAACAGAGTCCAGCTGTCACACTGTCCTCCTCATACCACTTTTAAAACAGTCTAACTGTCACACTGTCCTCCTCATACCACTTTTAAAACAGAGTCTAACTGTCAAGCTGTCCTCCTCATTCCACTTTTAAAACAGAGTCCAACTGTCACGCTGTCCTCCTCATACCACTTTTTTATAACAGAGTCCAGCTGTCACGCTGTCCTCCTCATACCACTTTTAAAACAGAGTCCACCTGTCAAGCTGTCCTCCTCATACCACTTTTTTATAACAGAGTCCAACTGTCACGCTGTCCTCCTCATTCCACTTTTAAAACAGAGTCCAACTGTCACGCTGTCCTCCTCATACCACTTTTTTATAACAGAGTCCAGCTGTCACGCTGTCCTCCTCATACCACTTTTAAAACAGAGTCCACCTGTCAAGCTGTCCTCCTCATACCACTTTTTTATAACAGAGTCCAACTGTCACACTGTCCTCCTCATACCACTTTTAAAACAGAGTCCAAATGTCACGCTGTCCTCCTCATACCACTTTTTTAAAACAGAGTCTAACTGTCCTCCTCATACCACTTTTTTATAACAGTCCAGCTGTCACGCTGTCCTCCTCATACCACTTTTTTAAAACAGAGTCTAACTGTCACGCTGTCCTCCTCATACCGCTTTTAATACAGAGTCTAACTGTCACACTGTCCTCCTCATACCACTTTTAAAACAGAGTCCAACTGTCACACTGTCCTCCTCATACCACTTTTAAAACAGAGTCCAACTGTCACGCTGTCCTCCTCATACCACTTTTTTAAAACAGAGTCTAACTGTCCTCCTCATACCACTTTTTTATAACAGTCCAGCTGTCACGCTGTCCTCCTCATACCACTTTTAAAACAGAGTCTAACTGTCACACTGTCCTTCTCATACCACTTTTAAAACAGAGTCTAACTGTCACACTGTCCTCCACATACCACTTTTAAAACAGAGTCTAACTGTCACGCTGTCCTCCTCATACCACTTTTAAAACAGAGTCTAACTGTCACGCTGTCCTCCTCATACCACTTTTTTATAACAGAGTCCAGCTGTCACACTGTCCTCCTCATACCACTTTTAAAACAGAGTCCAACTGTCACGCTGTCCTCCTCATACCACTTTTAAAACAGAGTCCAACTGTCACGCTGTCCTCCTCATACCACTTTTAAAACAGAGTCCAGCTGTCACACTGTCCTCCTCATACCACTTTTAAAACAGAGTCTAACTGTCACACTGTCCTCCTCATACCACTTTTAAAACAGAATCTAACTGTCACACTGTCCTCCACATACCACTTTTAAAACAGAGTCCAACTGTCACACTGTCCTCCTCATACCACTTTTAAAACAGAGTCAAACTGTCACGCTGTCCTCCTCATACCACTTTTAAAACAGAGTCCAACTGTCACGCTGTCCTCCTCATACCACTTTTTTAAAACAGAGTCTAACTGTCACGCTGTCCTCCTCATACCGCTTTTAATACAGAGTCTAACTGTCACACTGTCCTCCTCATACCACTTTTAAAACAGAGTCCAGCTGTCACACTGTCCTCCTCATACCACTTTTAAAACAGAGTCCAACTGTCACGCTGTCCTCCTCATACCACTTTTAAAACAGAGTCCAACTGTCACGCTGTCCTCCTCATACCACTTTTAAAACAGAGTCCAGCTGTCACACTGTCCTCCTCATACCACTTTTAAAACAGAGTCTAACTGTCACACTGTCCTCCTCATACCACTTTTAAAACAGAATCTAACTGTCACACTGTCCTCCACATACCACTTTTAAAACAGAGTCCAACTGTCACACTGTCCTCCTCATACCACTTTTAAAACAGAGTCCAACTGTCACGCTGTCCTCCTCATACCACTTTTAAAACAGAGTCCAACTGTCACGCTGTCCTCCTCATACCACTTTTTTAAAACAGAGTCTAACTGTCACGCTGTCCTCCTCATACCGCTTTTAATACAGAGTCTAACTGTCACACTGTCCTCCTCATACCACTTTTAAAACAGAGTCCAACTGTCATGCTGTCCTCCTCATACCTCTTTTTTAAAACAGAGTCTAACTGTCACACTGTCCTCCTCATACCACTTTTAAAACAGAGTCTAACTGTCACGCTGTCCTCCTCATTCCACTTTTAAAACAAAGTCCAACTGTCACGCTGTCCTCCTCATACCACTTTTTTATAACAGAGTCCAGCTGTCACGCTGTCCTCCTCATACCACTTTTAAAACAGAGTCCACCTGTCAAGCTGTCCTCCTCATACCACTTTTTTATAACAGAGTCCAACTGTCACGCTGTCCTCCTCATTCCACTTTTAAAACAGAGTCTAACTGTCACGCTGTCCTCCTCATACCACTTTTTTATAACAGAGTCCAGCTGTCACACTGTCCTCCTCATACCACTTTTAAAACAGAGTCCAACTGTCACGCTGTCCTCCTCATACCACTTTTAAAACAGAGTCCAACTGTCACGCTGTCCTCCTCATACCACTTTTAAAACAGAGTCCAGCTGTCACACTGTCCTCCTCATACCACTTTTAAAACAGAGTCTAACTGTCACACTGTCCTCCTCATACCACTTTTAAAACAGAATCTAACTGTCACACTGTCCTCCTCATACCACTTTTAAAACAGAGTCTAACTGTCACGCTGTCCTCCTCATTCCACATTTAAAACAGAGTCCAACTGTCACGCTGTCCTCCTCATACCACTTTTTTATAACAGAGTCCAGCTGTCACGCTGTCCTCCTCATACCACTTTTAAAACAGAGTCCACCTGTCAAGCTGTCCTCCTCATACCACTTTTTTATAACAGAGTCCAACTGTCACGCTGTCCTCCTCATTCCACTTTTAAAACAGAGTCCAACTGTCACGCTGTCCTCCTCATACCACTTTTTTATAACAGAGTCCAGCTGTCACGCTGTCCTCCTCATACCACTTTTAAAACAGAGTCCACCTGTCAAGCTGTCCTCCTCATACCACTTTTTTATAACAGAGTCCAACTGTCACACTGTCCTCCTCATACCACTTTTAAAACAGAGTCCAAATGTCACGCTGTCCTCCTCATACCACTTTTTTAAAACAGAGTCTAACTGTCCTCCTCATACCACTTTTTTATAACAGTCCAGCTGTCACGCTGTCCTCCTCATACCACTTTTTTAAAACAGAGTCTAACTGTCACGCTGTCCTCCTCATACCGCTTTTAATACAGAGTCTAACTGTCACACTGTCCTCCTCATACCACTTTTAAAACAGAGTCCAACTGTCACACTGTCCTCCTCATACCACTTTTAAAACAGAGTCCAGCTGTCACGCTGTCCTCCTCATACCACTTTTAAAACAGAGTCCACCTGTCAAGCTGTCCTCCTCATACCACTTTTTTATAACAGAGTCCAACTGTCACGCTGTCCTCCTCATTCCACTTTTAAAACAGAGTCTAACTGTCACGCTGTCCTCCTCATACCACTTTTTTATAACAGAGTCCAGCTGTCACACTGTCCTCCTCATACCACTTTTAAAACAGAGTCCAACTGTCACGCTGTCCTCCTCATACCACTTTTAAAACAGAGTCCAACTGTCACGCTGTCCTCCTCATACCACTTTTAAAACAGAGTCCAGCTGTCACACTGTCCTCCTCATACCACTTTTAAAACAGAGTCTAACTGTCACACTGTCCTCCTCATACCACTTTTAAAACAGAATCTAACTGTCACACTGTCCTCCTCATACCACTTTTAAAACAGAGTCTAACTGTCACGCTGTCCTCCTCATTCCACATTTAAAACAGAGTCCAACTGTCACGCTGTCCTCCTCATACCACTTTTTTATAACAGAGTCCAGCTGTCACGCTGTCCTCCTCATACCACTTTTAAAACAGAGTCCACCTGTCAAGCTGTCCTCCTAATACCACTTTTTTATAACAGAGTCCAACTGTCACGCTGTCCTCCTCATTCCACTTTTAAAACAGAGTCCAACTGTCACGCTGTCCTCCTCATACCACTTTTTTATAACAGAGTTCAGCTGTCACGCTGTCCTCCTCATACCACTTTTAAAACAGAGTCCACCTGTCAAGCTGTCCTCCTCATACCACTTTTTTATAACAGAGTCCAACTGTCACACTGTCCTCCTCATACCACTTTTTTAAAACAGAGTCTAACTGTCCTCCTCATACCACTTTTTTATAACAGTCCAGCTGTCACGCTGTCCTCCTCATACCACTTTTTTAAAACAGAGTCTAACTGTCACGCTGTCCTCCTCATACCGCTTTTAATACAGAGTCTAACTGTCACACTGTCCTCCTCATACCACTTTTAAAACAGAGTCCAACTGTCACACTGTCCTCCTCATACCACTTTTAAAACAGAGTCCAACTGTCACGCTGTCCTCCTCATACCACTTTTTTAAAACAGAGTCTAACTGTCCTCCTCATACCACTTTTTTATAACAGTCCAGCTGTCACGCTGTCCTCCTCATACCACTTTTAAAACAGAGTCTAACTGTCACACTGTCCTTCTCATACCACTTTTAAAACAGAGTCTAACTGTCACACTGTCCTCCACATACCACTTTTAAAACAGAGTCTAACTGTCACGCTGTCCTCCTCATACCACTTTTAAAACAGAGTCTAACTGTCACGCTGTCCTCCTCATACCACTTTTTTATAACAGAGTCCAGCTGTCACACTGTCCTCCTCATACCACTTTTAAAACAGAGTCCAACTGTCACGCTGTCCTCCTCATACCACTTTTAAAACAGAGTCCAACTGTCACGCTGTCCTCCTCATACCACTTTTAAAACAGAGTCCAGCTGTCACACTGTCCTCCTCATACCACTTTTAAAACAGAGTCTAACTGTCACACTGTCCTCCTCATACCACTTTTAAAACAGAATCTAACTGTCACACTGTCCTCCACATACCACTTTTAAAACAGAGTCCAACTGTCACACTGTCCTCCTCATACCACTTTTAAAACAGAGTCAAACTGTCACGCTGTCCTCCTCATACCACTTTTAAAACAGAGTCCAACTGTCACGCTGTCCTCCTCATACCACTTTTTTAAAACAGAGTCTAACTGTCACGCTGTCCTCCTCATACCGCTTTTAATACAGAGTCTAACTGTCACACTGTCCTCCTCATACCACTTTTAAAACAGAGTCCAACTGTCATGCTGTCCTCCTCATACCTCTTTTTTAAAACAGAGTCTAACTGTCACGCTGTCCTACTCATACCACTTTTAAAACAGAGTCCAACTGTCACGCTGTCCTCCTCATACCACTTTTTTATAACAGAGTCCAGCTGTCACACTGTCCTCCTCATACCACTTTTAAAACAGAGTCCAACTGTCAAGCTGTCCACCTCATACCACTTTTTTATAACAGAGTCCAACTGTCACACTGTCCTCCTCATACCACTTTTAAAACAGAGTCCAACTGTCACGCTGTCCTCCTCATACCACTTTTTTAAAACAGAGTCTAACTGTCCTCCTCATACCACTTTTTTATAAGAGTCCAGCTGTCACGCTGTCCTCCTCATACCACTTTTAAAACAGAGTCTAACTGTCACACTGTCCTTCTCATACCACTTTTAAAACAGAGTCTAACTGTCACGCTGTCCTCCCCATACCACTTTTTTATAACAGAGTCCAGCTGTCACGCTGTCCTCCTCATACCACTTTTAAAACAGAGTCCAACTGTCAAGCTGTCCTCCTCATACCACTTTTTTATAACAGAGTCCAACTGTCACACTGTCCTCCTCATACCACTTTTAAAACAGAGTCTAACTGTCACACTGTCCTTCTCATACCACTTTTAAAACAGAGTCTAACTGTCACGCTGTCCTCCCCATACCACTTTTATAACAGAGTCCAACTCTCACGCTGTCCTCCTCATTCCACTTTTAAAATAGAGTCCAACTGTCACGCTGTCCTCCTCATACCACTTTTTTATAACAGAGTCCAGCTGTCACGCTGTCCTCCTCATACCACTTTTAAAACAGAGTCCAACTGTCAAGCTGTCCTCCTCATACCACTTTTTTATAACAGAGTCCAACTGTCACACTGTCCTCCTCATACCACTTTTAAAACAGAGTCCAACTGTCACGCTGTCCTCCTCATACCACTTTTTTAAAACAGAGTCTAACTGTCCTCCTCATACCACTTTTTTATAACAGAGTCCAGCTGTCACGCTGTCCTCCTCATACCACTTTTAAAACAGAGTCTAACTGTCACACTGTCCTTCTCATACCACTTTTAAAACAGAGTCTAACTGTCACACTGTCCTCCACATACCACTTTTAAAACAGTCTAACTGTCACGCTGTCCTCCTCATACCACTTTTAAAACAGAGTCTAACTGTCACGCTGTCCTCCTCATACCACTTTTTTATAACAGAGTCCAGCTGTCACACTGTCCTCCTCATACCACTTTTAAAACAGTCTAACTGTCACACTGTCCTCCTCATACCACTTTTAAAACAGAGTCTAACTGTCACGCTGTCCTCCTCATTCCACTTTTAAAACAGAGTCCAACTGTCACGCTGTCCTCCTCATACCACTTTTTTATAACAGAGTCCAGCTGTCACGCTGTCCTCCTCATACCACTTTTAAAACAGAGTCCACCTGTCAAGCTGTCCTCCTCATACCACTTTTTTATAACAGAGTCCAACTGTCACGCTGTCCTCCTCATTCCACTTTTAAAACAGAGTCCAACTGTCACGCTGTCCTCCTCATACCACTTTTTTATAACAGAGTCCAGCTGTCACGCTGTCCTCCTCATACCACTTTTAAAACAGAGTCCACCTGTCAAGCTGTCCTCCTCATACCACTTTTTTATAACAGAGTCCAACTGTCACACTGTCCTCCTCATACCACTTTTAAAACAGAGTCCAAATGTCACGCTGTCCTCCTCATACCACTTTTTTAAAACAGAGTCTAACTGTCCTCCTCATACCACTTTTTTATAACAGTCCAGCTGTCACGCTGTCCTCCTCATACCACTTTTTTAAAACAGAGTCTAACTGTCACGCTGTCCTCCTCATACCGCTTTTAATACAGAGTCTAACTGTCACACTGTCCTCCTCATACCACTTTTAAAACAGAGTCCAACTGTCACACTGTCCTCCTCATACCACTTTTAAAACAGAGTCCAACTGTCACGCTGTCCTCCTCATACCACTTTTTTAAAACAGAGTCTAACTGTCCTCCTCATACCACTTTTTTATAACAGTCCAGCTGTCACGCTGTCCTCCTCATACCACTTTTAAAACAGAGTCTAACTGTCACACTGTCCTTCTCATACCACTTTTAAAACAGAGTCTAACTGTCACACTGTCCTCCACATACCACTTTTAAAACAGAGTCTAACTGTCACGCTGTCCTCCTCATACCACTTTTAAAACAGAGTCTAACTGTCACACTGTCCTTCTCATACCACTTTTAAAACAGAGTCTAACTGTCACGCTGTCCTCCCCATACCACTTTTTTATAACAGAGTCCAGCTGTCACGCTGTCCTCCTCATACCACTTTTAAAACAGAGTCCAACTGTCAAGCTGTCCTCCTCATACCACTTTTTTATAACAGAGTCCAACTGTCACACTGTCCTCCTCATACCACTTTTAAAACAGAGTCTAACTGTCACACTGTCCTTCTCATACCACTTTTAAAACAGAGTCTAACTGTCACGCTGTCCTCCCCATACCACTTTTATAACAGAGTCCAACTCTCACGCTGTCCTCCTCATTCCACTTTTAAAATAGAGTCCAACTGTCACGCTGTCCTCCTCATACCACTTTTTTATAACAGAGTCACGCTGTCCTCCTCATACCACTTTTAAAACAGAGTCCAACTGTCAAGCTGTCCTCCTCATACCACTTTTTTATAACAGAGTCCAACTGTCACACTGTCCTCCTCATACCACTTTTAAAACAGAGTCCAACTGTCACGCTGTCCTCCTCATACCACTTTTTTAAAACAGAGTCTAACTGTCCTCCTCATACCACTTTTAAAACAGAGTCCAGCTGTCACACTGTCCTCCTCATACCACTTTTAAAACAGTCTAACTGTCACACTGTCCTCCTCATACCACTTTTAAAACAGAGTCTAACTGTCACGCTGTCCTCCTCATTCCACTTTTAAAACAGAGTCCAACTGTCACGCTGTCCTCCTCATACCACTTTTTTATAACAGAGTCCAGCTGTCACGCTGTCCTCCTCATACCACTTTTAAAACAGAGTCCACCTGTCAAGCTGTCCTCCTCATACCACTTTTTTATAACAGAGTCCAACTGTCACGCTGTCCTCCTCATTCCACTTTTAAAACAGAGTCCAACTGTCACGCTGTCCTCCTCATACCACTTTTTTATAACAGAGTCCAGCTGTCACGCTGTCCTCCTCATACCACTTTTAAAACAGAGTCCACCTGTCAAGCTGTCCTCCTCATACCACTTTTTTATAACAGAGTCCAACTGTCACACTGTCCTCCTCATACCACTTTTAAAACAGAGTCCAAATGTCACGCTGTCCTCCTCATACCACTTTTTTAAAACAGAGTCTAACTGTCCTCCTCATACCACTTTTTTATAACAGTCCAGCTGTCACGCTGTCCTCCTCATACCACTTTTTTAAAACAGAGTCTAACTGTCACGCTGTCCTCCTCATACCGCTTTTAATACAGAGTCTAACTGTCACACTGTCCTCCTCATACCACTTTTAAAACAGAGTCCAACTGTCACACTGTCCTCCTCATACCACTTTTAAAACAGAGTCCAACTGTCACGCTGTCCTCCTCATACCACTTTTTTAAAACAGAGTCTAACTGTCCTCCTCATACCACTTTTTTATAACAGTCCAGCTGTCACGCTGTCCTCCTCATACCACTTTTAAAACAGAGTCTAACTGTCACACTGTCCTTCTCATACCACTTTTAAAACAGAGTCTAACTGTCACACTGTCCTCCACATACCACTTTTAAAACAGAGTCTAACTGTCACGCTGTCCTCCTCATACCACTTTTAAAACAGAGTCTAACTGTCACGCTGTCCTCCTCATACCACTTTTTTATAACAGAGTCCAGCTGTCACACTGTCCTCCTCATACCACTTTTAAAACAGAGTCCAACTGTCACGCTGTCCTCCTCATACCACTTTTAAAACAGAGTCCAACTGTCACGCTGTCCTCCTCATACCACTTTTAAAACAGAGTCCAGCTGTCACACTGTCCTCCTCATACCACTTTTAAAACAGAGTCTAACTGTCACACTGTCCTCCTCATACCACTTTTAAAACAGAATCTAACTGTCACACTGTCCTCCTCATACCACTTTTAAAACAGAGTCTAACTGTCACGCTGTCCTCCTCATTCCACTTTTAAAACAGAGTCCAACTGTCACGCTGTCCTCCTCATACCACTTTTTTATAACAGAGTCCAGCTGTCACGCTGTCCTCCTCATACCACTTTTAAAACAGAGTCCAACTGTCAAGCTGTCCTCCTCATACCACTTTTTTATAACAGAGTCCAACTGTCACACTGTCCTCCTCATACCACTTTTAAAACAGAGTCTAACTGTCACACTGTCCTTCTCATACCACTTTTAAAACAGAGTCTAACTGTCACGCTGTCCTCCCCATACCACTTTTATAACAGAGTCCAACTCTCACGCTGTCCTCCTCATTCCACTTTTAAAATAGAGTCCAACTGTCACGCTGTCCTCCTCATACCACTTTTTTATAACAGAGTCCAGCTGTCACGCTGTCCTCCTCATACCACTGTTAAAACAGAGTCCAACTGTCAAGCTGTCCTCCTCATACCACTTTTTTATAACAGAGTCCAACTGTCACACTGTCCTCCTCATACCACTTTTAAAACAGAGTCCAACTGTCACGCTGTCCTCCTCATACCACTTTTTTAAAACAGAGTCTAACTGTCCTCCTCATACCACTTTTTTATAACAGAGTCCAGCTGTCACGCTGTCCTCCTCATACCACTTTTAAAACAGAGTCTAACTGTCACACTGTCCTTCTCATACCACTTTTAAAACAGAGTCTAACTGTCACACTGTCCTCCACATACCACTTTTAAAACAGTCTAACTGTCACGCTGTCCTCCTCATACCACTTTTAAAACAGAGTCTAACTGTCACGCTGTCCTCCTCATACCACTTTTTTATAACAGAGTCCAGCTGTCACACTGTCCTCCTCATACCACTTTTAAAACAGTCTAACTGTCACACTGTCCTCCTCATACCACTTTTAAAACAGAGTCTAACTGTCACGCTGTCCTCCTCATACCACTTTTTTATAACAGAGTCCAGCTGTCACGCTGTCCTCCTCATACCACTTTTAAAACAGAGTCCACCTGTCAAGCTGTCCTCCTCATACCACTTTTTTATAACAGAGTCCAACTGTCACGCTGTCCTCCTCATTCCACTTTTAAAACAGAGTCCAACTGTCACGCTGTCCTCCTCATACCACTTTTTTATAACAGAGTCCAGCTGTCACGCTGTCCTCCTCATACCACTTTTAAAACAGAGTCCACCTGTCAAGCTGTCCTCCTCATACCACTTTTTTATAACAGAGTCCAACTGTCACACTGTCCTCCTCATACCACTTTTAAAACAGAGTCCAAATGTCACGCTGTCCTCCTCATACCACTTTTTTAAAACAGAGTCTAACTGTCCTCCTCATACCACTTTTTTATAACAGTCCAGCTGTCACGCTGTCCTCCTCATACCACTTTTTTAAAACAGAGTCTAACTGTCACGCTGTCCTCCTCATACCGCTTTTAATACAGAGTCTAACTGTCACACTGTCCTCCTCATACCACTTTTAAAACAGAGTCCAACTGTCACACTGTCCTCCTCATACCACTTTTAAAACAGAGTCCAACTGTCACGCTGTCCTCCTCATACCACTTTTTTAAAACAGAGTCTAACTGTCCTCCTCATACCACTTTTTTATAACAGTCCAGCTGTCACGCTGTCCTCCTCATACCACTTTTAAAACAGAGTCTAACTGTCACACTGTCCTTCTCATACCACTTTTAAAACAGAGTCTAACTGTCACACTGTCCTCCACATACCACTTTTAAAACAGAGTCTAACTGTCACGCTGTCCTCCTCATACCACTTTTAAAACAGAGTCTAACTGTCACACTGTCCTTCTCATACCACTTTTAAAACAGAGTCTAACTGTCACGCTGTCCTCCCCATACCACTTTTTTATAACAGAGTCCAGCTGTCACGCTGTCCTCCTCATACCACTTTTAAAACAGAGTCCAACTGTCAAGCTGTCCTCCTCATACCACTTTTTTATAACAGAGTCCAACTGTCACACTGTCCTCCTCATACCACTTTTAAAACAGAGTCTAACTGTCACACTGTCCTTCTCATACCACTTTTAAAACAGAGTCTAACTGTCACGCTGTCCTCCCCATACCACTTTTATAACAGAGTCCAACTCTCACGCTGTCCTCCTCATTCCACTTTTAAAATAGAGTCCAACTGTCACGCTGTCCTCCTCATACCACTTTTTTATAACAGAGTCACGCTGTCCTCCTCATACCACTTTTAAAACAGAGTCCAACTGTCAAGCTGTCCTCCTCATACCACTTTTTTATAACAGAGTCCAACTGTCACACTGTCCTCCTCATACCACTTTTAAAACAGAGTCCAACTGTCACGCTGTCCTCCTCATACCACTTTTTTAAAACAGAGTCTAACTGTCCTCCTCATACCACTTTTTTATAACAGAGTCCAGCTGTCACGCTGTCCTCCTCATACCACTTTTAAAACAGAGTCTAACTGTCACACTGTCCTTCTCATACCACTTTTAAAACAGAGTCTAACTGTCACACTGTCCTCCACATACCACTTTTAAAACAGTCTAACTGTCACGCTGTCCTCCTCATACCACTTTTAAAACAGAGTCTAACTGTCACGCTGTCCTCCTCATACCACTTTTTTATAACAGAGTCCAGCTGTCACACTGTCCTCCTCATACCACTTTTAAAACAGTCTAACTGTCACACTGTCCTCCTCATACCACTTTTAAAACAGAGTCTAACTGTCACGCTGTCCTCCTCATTCCACTTTTAAAACAGAGTCCAACTGTCACACTGTCCTCCTCATACCACTTTTAAAACAGAGTCTAACTGTCACGCTGTCCTCCCCATACCACTTTTTTATAACAGAGTCCAGCTGTCACGCTGTCCTCCTCATACCACTTTTAAAACAGAGTCCAACTGTCAAGCTGTCCTCCTCATACCACTTTTTTATAACAGAGTCCAACTGTCACACTGTCCTCCTCATACCACTTTTAAAACAGAGTCTAACTGTCACACTGTCCTTCTCATACCACTTTTAAAACAGAGTCTAACTGTCACGCTGTCCTCCCCATACCACTTTTATAACAGAGTCCAACTCTCACGCTGTCCTCCTCATTCCACTTTTAAAATAGAGTCCAACTGTCACGCTGTCCTCCTCATACCACTTTTTTATAACAGAGTCACGCTGTCCTCCTCATACCACTTTTAAAACAGAGTCCAACTGTCAAGCTGTCCTCCTCATACCACTTTTTTATAACAGAGTCCAACTGTCACACTGTCCTCCTCATACCACTTTTAAAACAGAGTCCAACTGTCACGCTGTCCTCCTCATACCACTTTTTTAAAACAGAGTCTAACTGTCCTCCTCATACCACTTTTAAAACAGAGTCCAGCTGTCACACTGTCCTCCTCATACCACTTTTAAAACAGTCTAACTGTCACACTGTCCTCCTCATACCACTTTTAAAACAGAGTCTAACTGTCACGCTGTCCTCCTCATTCCACTTTTAAAACAGAGTCCAACTGTCACGCTGTCCTCCTCATACCACTTTTTTATAACAGAGTCCAGCTGTCACGCTGTCCTCCTCATACCACTTTTAAAACAGAGTCCACCTGTCAAGCTGTCCTCCTCATACCACTTTTTTATAACAGAGTCCAACTGTCACGCTGTCCTCCTCATTCCACTTTTAAAACAGAGTCCAACTGTCACGCTGTCCTCCTCATACCACTTTTTTATAACAGAGTCCAGCTGTCACGCTGTCCTCCTCATACCACTTTTAAAACAGAGTCCACCTGTCAAGCTGTCCTCCTCATACCACTTTTTTATAACAGAGTCCAACTGTCACACTGTCCTCCTCATACCACTTTTAAAACAGAGTCCAAATGTCACGCTGTCCTCCTCATACCACTTTTTTAAAACAGAGTCTAACTGTCCTCCTCATACCACTTTTTTATAACAGTCCAGCTGTCACGCTGTCCTCCTCATACCACTTTTTTAAAACAGAGTCTAACTGTCACGCTGTCCTCCTCATACCGCTTTTAATACAGAGTCTAACTGTCACACTGTCCTCCTCATACCACTTTTAAAACAGAGTCCAACTGTCACACTGTCCTCCTCATACCACTTTTAAAACAGAGTCCAACTGTCACGCTGTCCTCCTCATACCACTTTTTTAAAACAGAGTCTAACTGTCCTCCTCATACCACTTTTTTATAACAGTCCAGCTGTCACGCTGTCCTCCTCATACCACTTTTAAAACAGAGTCTAACTGTCACACTGTCCTTCTCATACCACTTTTAAAACAGAGTCTAACTGTCACACTGTCCTCCACATACCACTTTTAAAACAGAGTCTAACTGTCACGCTGTCCTCCTCATACCACTTTTAAAACAGAGTCTAACTGTCACGCTGTCCTCCTCATACCACTTTTTTATAACAGAGTCCAGCTGTCACACTGTCCTCCTCATACCACTTTTAAAACAGAGTCCAACTGTCACGCTGTCCTCCTCATACCACTTTTAAAACAGAGTCCAACTGTCACGCTGTCCTCCTCATACCACTTTTAAAACAGAGTCCAGCTGTCACACTGTCCTCCTCATACCACTTTTAAAACAGAGTCTAACTGTCACACTGTCCTCCTCATACCACTTTTAAAACAGAATCTAACTGTCACACTGTCCTCCTCATACCACTTTTAAAACAGAGTCTAACTGTCACGCTGTCCTCCTCATTCCACTTTTAAAACAGAGTCCAACTGTCACGCTGTCCTCCTCATACCACTTTTTTATAACAGAGTCCAGCTGTCACGCTGTCCTCCTCATACCACTTTTAAAACAGAGTCCAACTGTCAAGCTGTCCTCCTCATACCACTTTTTTATAACAGAGTCCAACTGTCACACTGTCCTCCTCATACCACTTTTAAAACAGAGTCTAACTGTCACACTGTCCTTCTCATACCACTTTTAAAACAGAGTCTAACTGTCACGCTGTCCTCCCCATACCACTTTTATAACAGAGTCCAACTCTCACGCTGTCCTCCTCATTCCACTTTTAAAATAGAGTCCAACTCTCACGCTGTCCTCCTCATACCACTTTTTTATAACAGAGTCCAACTGTCACACTGTCCTCCTCATACCACTTTTAAAACAGAGTCCAACTGTCACGCTGTCCTCCTCATACCACTTTTTTAAAACAGAGTCTAACTGTCCTCCTCATACCACTTTTTTATAACAGAGTCCAGCTGTCACGCTGTCCTCCTCATACCACTTTTAAAACAGAGTCTAACTGTCACACTGTCCTTCTCATACCACTTTTAAAACAGAGTCTAACTGTCACACTGTCCTCCACATACCACTTTTAAAACAGTCTAACTGTCACGCTGTCCTCCTCATACCACTTTTAAAACAGAGTCTAACTGTCACGCTGTCCTCCTCATACCACTTTTTTATAACAGAGTCCAGCTGTCACACTGTCCTCCTCATACCACTTTTAAAACAGTCTAACTGTCACACTGTCCTCCTCATACCACTTTTAAAACAGAGTCTAACTGTCACGCTGTCCTCCTCATTCCACTTTTAAAACAGAGTCCAACTGTCACGCTGTCCTCCTCATACCACTTTTTTATAACAGAGTCCAGCTGTCACGCTGTCCTCCTCATACCACTTTTAAAACAGAGTCCACCTGTCAAGCTGTCCTCCTCATACCACTTTTTTATAACAGAGTCCAACTGTCACGCTGTCCTCCTCATTCCACTTTTAAAACAGAGTCCAACTGTCACGCTGTCCTCCTCATACCACTTTTTTATAACAGAGTCCAGCTGTCACGCTGTCCTCCTCATACCACTTTTAAAACAGAGTCCACCTGTCAAGCTGTCCTCCTCATACCACTTTTTTATAACAGAGTCCAACTGTCACACTGTCCTCCTCATACCACTTTTAAAACAGAGTCCAAATGTCACGCTGTCCTCCTCATACCACTTTTTTAAAACAGAGTCTAACTGTCCTCCTCATACCACTTTTTTATAACAGTCCAGCTGTCACGCTGTCCTCCTCATACCACTTTTTTAAAACAGAGTCTAACTGTCACGCTGTCCTCCTCATACCGCTTTTAATACAGAGTCTAACTGTCACACTGTCCTCCTCATACCACTTTTAAAACAGAGTCCAACTGTCACACTGTCCTCCTCATACCACTTTTAAAACAGAGTCCAACTGTCACGCTGTCCTCCTCATACCACTTTTTTAAAACAGAGTCTAACTGTCCTCCTCATACCACTTTTTTATAACAGTCCAGCTGTCACGCTGTCCTCCTCATACCACTTTTAAAACAGAGTCTAACTGTCACACTGTCCTTCTCATACCACTTTTAAAACAGAGTCTAACTGTCACACTGTCCTCCACATACCACTTTTAAAACAGAGTCTAACTGTCACGCTGTCCTCCTCATACCACTTTTAAAACAGAGTCTAACTGTCACACTGTCCTTCTCATACCACTTTTAAAACAGAGTCTAACTGTCACGCTGTCCTCCCCATACCACTTTTTTATAACAGAGTCCAGCTGTCACGCTGTCCTCCTCATACCACTTTTAAAACAGAGTCCAACTGTCAAGCTGTCCTCCTCATACCACTTTTTTATAACAGAGTCCAACTGTCACACTGTCCTCCTCATACCACTTTTAAAACAGAGTCTAACTGTCACACTGTCCTTCTCATACCACTTTTAAAACAGAGTCTAACTGTCACGCTGTCCTCCCCATACCACTTTTATAACAGAGTCCAACTCTCACGCTGTCCTCCTCATTCCACTTTTAAAATAGAGTCCAACTGTCACGCTGTCCTCCTCATACCACTTTTTTATAACAGAGTCACGCTGTCCTCCTCATACCACTTTTAAAACAGAGTCCAACTGTCAAGCTGTCCTCCTCATACCACTTTTTTATAACAGAGTCCAACTGTCACACTGTCCTCCTCATACCACTTTTAAAACAGAGTCCAACTGTCACGCTGTCCTCCTCATACCACTTTTTTAAAACAGAGTCTAACTGTCCTCCTCATACCACTTTTTTATAACAGAGTCCAGCTGTCACGCTGTCCTCCTCATACCACTTTTAAAACAGAGTCTAACTGTCACACTGTCCTTCTCATACCACTTTTAAAACAGAGTCTAACTGTCACACTGTCCTCCACATACCACTTTTAAAACAGTCTAACTGTCACGCTGTCCTCCTCATACCACTTTTAAAACAGAGTCTAACTGTCACGCTGTCCTCCTCATACCACTTTTTTATAACAGAGTCCAGCTGTCACACTGTCCTCCTCATACCACTTTTAAAACAGTCTAACTGTCACACTGTCCTCCTCATACCACTTTTAAAACAGAGTCTAACTGTCACGCTGTCCTCCTCATTCCACTTTTAAAACAGAGTCCAACTGTCACACTGTCCTCCTCATACCACTTTTAAAACAGAGTCCAACTGTCACGCTGTCCTCCTCATACCACTTTTTTAAAACAGAGTCTAACTGTCCTCCTCATACCACTTTTTTATAACAGTCCAGCTGTCACGCTGTCCTCCTCATACCACTTTTAAAACAGAGTCTAACTGTCACACTGTCCTTCTCATACCACTTTTAAAACAGAGTCTAACTGTCACACTGTCCTCCACATACCACTTTTAAAACAGAGTCTAACTGTCACGCTGTCCTCCTCATACCACTTTTAAAACAGAGTCTAACTGTCACACTGTCCTTCTCATACCACTTTTAAAACAGAGTCTAACTGTCACGCTGTCCTCCCCATACCACTTTTTTATAACAGAGTCCAGCTGTCACGCTGTCCTCCTCATACCACTTTTAAAACAGAGTCCAACTGTCAAGCTGTCCTCCTCATACCACTTTTTTATAACAGAGTCCAACTGTCACACTGTCCTCCTCATACCACTTTTAAAACAGAGTCTAACTGTCACACTGTCCTTCTCATACCACTTTTAAAACAGAGTCTAACTGTCACGCTGTCCTCCCCATACCACTTTTATAACAGAGTCCAACTCTCACGCTGTCCTCCTCATTCCACTTTTAAAATAGAGTCCAACTGTCACGCTGTCCTCCTCATACCACTTTTTTATAACAGAGTCACGCTGTCCTCCTCATACCACTTTTAAAACAGAGTCCAACTGTCAAGCTGTCCTCCTCATACCACTTTTTTATAACAGAGTCCAACTGTCACACTGTCCTCCTCATACCACTTTTAAAACAGAGTCCAACTGTCACGCTGTCCTCCTCATACCACTTTTTTAAAACAGAGTCTAACTGTCCTCCTCATACCACTTTTTTATAACAGAGTCCAGCTGTCACGCTGTCCTCCTCATACCACTTTTAAAACAGAGTCTAACTGTCACACTGTCCTTCTCATACCACTTTTAAAACAGAGTCTAACTGTCACACTGTCCTCCACATACCACTTTTAAAACAGTCTAACTGTCACGCTGTCCTCCTCATACCACTTTTAAAACAGAGTCTAACTGTCACGCTGTCCTCCTCATACCACTTTTTTATAACAGAGTCCAGCTGTCACACTGTCCTCCTCATACCACTTTTAAAACAGTCTAACTGTCACACTGTCCTCCTCATACCACTTTTAAAACAGAGTCTAACTGTCACGCTGTCCTCCTCATTCCACTTTTAAAACAGAGTCCAACTGTCACGCTGTCCTCCTCATACCACTTTTTTATAACAGAGTCCAGCTGTCACGCTGTCCTCCTCATACCACTTTTAAAACAGAGTCCACCTGTCAAGCTGTCCTCCTCATACCACTTTTTTATAACAGAGTCCAACTGTCACGCTGTCCTCCTCATTCCACTTTTAAAACAGAGTCCAACTGTCACGCTGTCCTCCTCATACCACTTTTTTATAACAGAGTCCAGCTGTCACGCTGTCCTCCTCATACCACTTTTAAAACAGAGTCCACCTGTCAAGCTGTCCTCCTCATACCACTTTTTTATAACAGAGTCCAACTGTCACACTGTCCTCCTCATACCACTTTTAAAACAGAGTCCAAATGTCACGCTGTCCTCCTCATACCACTTTTTTAAAACAGAGTCTAACTGTCCTCCTCATACCACTTTTTTATAACAGTCCAGCTGTCACGCTGTCCTCCTCATACCACTTTTTTAAAACAGAGTCTAACTGTCACGCTGTCCTCCTCATACCGCTTTTAATACAGAGTCTAACTGTCACACTGTCCTCCTCATACCACTTTTAAAACAGAGTCCAACTGTCACACTGTCCTCCTCATACCACTTTTAAAACAGAGTCCAACTGTCACGCTGTCCTCCTCATACCACTTTTTTAAAACAGAGTCTAACTGTCCTCCTCATACCACTTTTTTATAACAGTCCAGCTGTCACGCTGTCCTCCTCATACCACTTTTAAAACAGAGTCTAACTGTCACACTGTCCTTCTCATACCACTTTTAAAACAGAGTCTAACTGTCACACTGTCCTCCACATACCACTTTTAAAACAGAGTCTAACTGTCACGCTGTCCTCCTCATACCACTTTTAAAACAGAGTCTAACTGTCACGCTGTCCTCCTCATACCACTTTTTTATAACAGAGTCCAGCTGTCACACTGTCCTCCTCATACCACTTTTAAAACAGAGTCCAACTGTCACGCTGTCCTCCTCATACCACTTTTAAAACAGAGTCCAACTGTCACGCTGTCCTCCTCATACCACTTTTAAAACAGAGTCCAGCTGTCACACTGTCCTCCTCATACCACTTTTAAAACAGAGTCTAACTGTCACACTGTCCTCCTCATACCACTTTTAAAACAGAATCTAACTGTCACACTGTCCTCCTCATACCACTTTTAAAACAGAGTCTAACTGTCACGCTGTCCTCCTCATTCCACTTTTAAAACAGAGTCCAACTGTCACGCTGTCCTCCTCATACCACTTTTTTATAACAGAGTCCAGCTGTCACGCTGTCCTCCTCATACCACTTTTAAAACAGAGTCCACCTGTCAAGCTGTCCTCCTCATACCAGTTTTTATAACAGAGTCCAACTGTCACGCTGTCCTCCTCATTCCACTTTTAAAACAGAGTCCAACTGTCACGCTGTCCTCCTCATACCACTTTTTTATAACAGAGTCCAGCTGTCACGCTGTCCTCCTCATACCACTTTTAAAACAGAGTCCACCTGTCAAGCTGTCCTCCTCATACCACTTTTTTATAACAGAGTCCAACTGTCACACTGTCCTCCTCATACCACTTTTAAAACAGAGTCCAAATGTCACGCTGTCCTCCTCATACCACTTTTTTAAAACAGAGTCTAACTGTCCTCCTCATACCACTTTTTTATAACAGTCCAGCTGTCACGCTGTCCTCCTCATACCACTTTTTTAAAACAGAGTCTAACTGTCACGCTGTCCTCCTCATACCGCTTTTAATACAGAGTCTAACTGTCACACTGTCCTCCTCATACCACTTTTAAAACAGAGTCCAACTGTCACACTGTCCTCCTCATACCACTTTTAAAACAGAGTCCAAATGTTACGCTGTCCTCCTCATACCACTTTTTTAAAACAGAGTCTAACTGTCCTCCTCATACCACTTTTTTATAACAGTCCAGCTGTCACGCTGTCCTCCTCATACCACTTTTTTAAAACAGAGTCTAACTGTCACGCTGTCCTCCTCATACTGCTTTTAATACAGAGTCTAACTGTCACACTGTCCTCCTCATACCACTTTTAAAACAGAGTCCAACTGTCACACTGTCCTCCTCATACCACTTTTAAAACAGAGTCCAACTGTCACACTGTCCTTCTCATACCACTTTTAAAACAGAGTCTAACTGTCACGCTGTCCTCCCCATACCACTTTTATAACAGAGTCCAACTCTCACGCTGTCCTCCTCATTCCACTTTTAAAATAGAGTCCAACTGTCACGCTGTCCTCCTCATACCACTTTTTTATAACAGAGTCCAGCTGTCACGCTGTCCTCCTCATACCACTTTTAAAACAGAGTCCAACTGTCAAGCTGTCCTCCTCATACCACTTTTTTATAACAGAGTCCAACTGTCACACTGTCCTCCTCATACCACTTTTAAAACAGAGTCCAACTGTCACGCTGTCCTCCTCATACCACTTTTTTAAAACAGAGTCTAACTGTCCTCCTCATACCACTTTTTTATAACAGAGTCCAGCTGTCACGCTGTCCTCCTCATACCACTTTTAAAACAGAGTCTAACTGTCACACTGTCCTTCTCATACCACTTTTAAAACAGAGTCTAACTGTCACACTGTCCTCCACATACCACTTTTAAAACAGTCTAACTGTCACGCTGTCCTCCTCATACCACTTTTAAAACAGAGTCTAACTGTCACGCTGTCCTCCTCATACCACTTTTTTATAACAGAGTCCAGCTGTCACACTGTCCTCCTCATACCACTTTTAAAACAGAGTCCAACTGTCACGCTGTCCTCCTCATACCACTTTTAAAACAGAGTCCAACTGTCACGCTGTCCTCCTCATACCACTTTTAAAACAGAGTCCAGCTGTCACGCTGTCCTCCTCATACCACTTTTAAAACAGAGTCCAACTGTCACGCTGTCCTCCTCATACCACTTTTTTAAAACAGAGTCCAACTGTCACGCTGTCCTCCTCATACAACTTTTTTAAAACAGAGTCCAACTGTCACGCTGTCCTCCTCATACCACTTTTAAAACAGAGTCCAGCTGTCACACTGTCCTCCTCATACCACTTTTAAAACAGAGTCTAACTGTCACACTGTCCTCCTCATACCACTTTTAAAACAGAATCTAACTGTCACACTGTCCTCCACATACCACTTTTAAAACAGAGTCCAACTGTCACACTGTCCTCCTCATACCACTTTTAAAACAGAGTCCAACTGTCACGCTGTCCTCCTCATACCACTTTTTTAAAACAGAGTCTAACTGTCCTCCTCATACCACTTTTTTATAACAGTCCAGCTGTCACGCTGTCCTCCTCATACCACTTTTTTAAAACAGAGTCTAACTGTCACGCTGTCCTCCTCATACCGCTTTTAATACAGAGTCTAACTGTCACACTGTCCTCCTCATACCACTTTTAAAACAGAGTCCAACTGTCACACTGTCCTCCTCATACCACTTTTAAAACAGAGTCCAAATGTCACGCTGTCCTCCTCATACCACTTTTTTAAAACAGAGTCTAACTGTCCTCCTCATACCACTTTTTTATAACAGTCCAGCTGTCACGCTGTCCTCCTCATACCACTTTTTTAAAACAGAGTCTAACTGTCACGCTGTCCTCCTCATACCGCTTTTAATACAGAGTCTAACTGTCACACTGTCCTCCTCATACCACTTTTAAAACAGAGTCCAACTGTCACACTGTCCTCCTCATACCACTTTTAAAACAGAGTCCAACTGTCACACTGTCCTTCTCATACCACTTTTAAAACAGAGTCTAACTGTCACGCTGTCCTCCCCATACCACTTTTATAACAGAGTCCAACTCTCACGCTGTCCTCCTCATTCCACTTTTAAAATAGAGTCCAACTGTCACGCTGTCCTCCTCATACCACTTTTTTATAACAGAGTCCAGCTGTCACGCTGTCCTCCTCATACCACTTTTAAAACAGAGTCCAACTGTCAAGCTGTCCTCCTCATACCACTTTTTTATAACAGAGTCCAACTGTCACACTGTCCTCCTCATACCACTTTTAAAACAGAGTCCAACTGTCACGCTGTCCTCCTCATACCACTTTTTTAAAACAGAGTCTAACTGTCCTCCTCATACCACTTTTTTATAACAGAGTCCAGCTGTCACGCTGTCCTCCTCATACCACTTTTAAAACAGAGTCTAACTGTCACACTGTCCTTCTCATACCACTTTTAAAACAGAGTCTAACTGTCACACTGTCCTCCACATACCACTTTTAAAACAGTCTAACTGTCACGCTGTCCTCCTCATACCACTTTTAAAACAGAGTCTAACTGTCACGCTGTCCTCCTCATACCACTTTTGTATAACAGAGTCCAGCTGTCACACTGTCCTCCTCATACCACTTTTAAAACAGAGTCCAACTGTCACGCTGTCCTCCTCATACCACTTTTAAAACAGAGTCCAACTGTCACGCTGTCCTCCTCATACCACTTTTAAAACAGAGTCCAGCTGTCACGCTGTCCTCCTCATACCACTTTTAAAACAGAGTCCAACTGTCACGCTGTCCTCCTCATACCACTTTTTTAAAACAGAGTCCAACTGTCACGCTGTCCTCCTCATACAACTTTTTTAAAACAGAGTCCAACTGTCACGCTGTCCTCCTCATACCACTTTTAAAACAGAGTCCAGCTGTCACACTGTCCTCCTCATACCACTTTTAAAACAGAGTCTAACTGTCACACTGTCCTCCTCATACCACTTTTAAAACAGAATCTAACTGTCACACTGTCCTCCACATACCACTTTTAAAACAGAGTCCAACTGTCACACTGTCCTCCTCATACCACTTTTAAAACAGAGTCCAACTGTCACGCTGTCCTCCTCATACCACTTTTTTAAAACAGAGTCTAACTGTCCTCCTCATACCACTTTTTTATAACAGAGTCCAGCTGTCACGCTGTCCTCCTCATACCACTTTTAAAACAGAGTCTAACTGTCACACTGTCCTTCTCATACCACTTTTAAAACAGAGTCTAACTGTCACACTGTCCTCCACATACCACTTTTAAAACAGAGTCTAACTGTCACGCTGTCCTCCTCATACCACTTTTAAAACAGAGTCTAACTGTCACACTGTCCTCCTCATACCACTTTTAAAACAGAGTCCAACTGTCACGCTGTCCTCCTCATACCACTTTTAAAACAGAGTCCAGCTGTCACGCTGCCCTCCTCATACCACTTTTAAAACAGAGTCCAACTGTCACGCTGTCCTCCTCATACCACTTTTTTAAAACAGAGTCTAACTGTCACGCTGTCCTCCTCATACCGCTTTTAAAACAGAGTCTAACTGTCACACTGTCCTCCTCATACCACTTTTAAAACAAGAGTCTAACTGTCACGCTGTCCTCCCCATACCACTTTTATAACAGAGTCTAACTGTCACGCTGTCCTCCTCATACCACTTTTTTATAACAGAGTCCAGCTGTCACACTGTCCTCCTCATACCACTTTTAAAACAGAGTCCAACTGTCACGCTGTCCTCCTCATACCACTTTTAAAACAGAGTCCAACTGTCACGCTGTCCTCCTCATACCACTTTTAAAACAGAGTCCAGCTGTCACACTGTCCTCCTCATACCACTTTTAAAACAGAGTCTAACTGTCACACTGTCCTCCTCATACCACTTTTAAAACAGAATCTAACTGTCACACTGTCCTCCTCATACCACTTTTAAAACAGAGTCTAACTGTCACGCTGTCCTCCTCATTCCACTTTTAAAACAGAGTCCAACTGTCACGCTGTCCTCCTCATACCACTTTTTTATAACAGAGTCCAGCTGTCACGCTGTCCTCCTCATACCACTTTTAAAACAGAGTCCACCTGTCAAGCTGTCCTCCTCATACCAGTTTTTATAACAGAGTCCAACTGTCACGCTGTCCTCCTCATTCCACTTTTAAAACAGAGTCCAACTGTCACGCTGTCCTCCTCATACCACTTTTTTATAACAGAGTCCAGCTGTCACGCTGTCCTCCTCATACCACTTTTAAAACAGAGTCCACCTGTCAAGCTGTCCTCCTCATACCACTTTTTTATAACAGAGTCCAACTGTCACACTGTCCTCCTCATACCACTTTTAAAACAGAGTCCAAATGTCACGCTGTCCTCCTCATACCACTTTTTTAAAACAGAGTCTAACTGTCCTCCTCATACCACTTTTTTATAACAGTCCAGCTGTCACGCTGTCCTCCTCATACCACTTTTTTAAAACAGAGTCTAACTGTCACGCTGTCCTCCTCATACCGCTTTTAATACAGAGTCTAACTGTCACACTGTCCTCCTCATACCACTTTTAAAACAGAGTCCAACTGTCACACTGTCCTCCTCATACCACTTTTAAAACAGAGTCCAAATGTCACGCTGTCCTCCTCATACCACTTTTTTAAAACAGAGTCTAACTGTCCTCCTCATACCACTTTTTTATAACAGTCCAGCTGTCACGCTGTCCTCCTCATACCACTTTTTTAAAACAGAGTCTAACTGTCACGCTGTCCTCCTCATACCGCTTTTAATACAGAGTCTAACTGTCACACTGTCCTCCTCATACCACTTTTAAAACAGAGTCCAACTGTCACACTGTCCTCCTCATACCACTTTTAAAACAGAGTCCAACTGTCACACTGTCCTTCTCATACCACTTTTACAACAGAGTCTAACTGTCACGCTGTCCTCCCCATACCACTTTTATAACAGAGTCCAACTCTCACGCTGTCCTCCTCATTCCACTTTTAAAATAGAGTCCAACTGTCACGCTGTCCTCCTCATACCACTTTTTTATAACAGAGTCCAGCTGTCACGCTGTCCTCCTCATACCACTTTTAAAACAGAGTCCAACTGTCAAGCTGTCCTCCTCATACCACTTTTTTATAACAGAGTCCAACTGTCACACTGTCCTCCTCATACCACTTTTAAAACAGAGTCCAACTGTCACGCTGTCCTCCTCATACCACTTTTTTAAAACAGAGTCTAACTGTCCTCCTCATACCACTTTTTTATAACAGAGTCCAGCTGTCACGCTGTCCTCCTCATACCACTTTTAAAACAGAGTCTAACTGTCACACTGTCCTTCTCATACCACTTTTAAAACAGAGTCTAACTGTCACACTGTCCTCCACATACCACTTTTAAAACAGTCTAACTGTCACGCTGTCCTCCTCATACCACTTTTAAAACAGAGTCTAACTGTCACGCTGTCCTCCTCATACCACTTTTTTATAACAGAGTCCAGCTGTCACACTGTCCTCCTCATACCACTTTTAAAACAGAGTCCAACTGTCACGCTGTCCTCCTCATACCACTTTTAAAACAGAGTCCAACTGTCACGCTGTCCTCCTCATACCACTTTTAAAACAGAGTCCAGCTGTCACGCTGTCCTCCTCATACCACTTTTAAAACAGAGTCCAACTGTCACGCTGTCCTCCTCATACCACTTTTTTAAAACAGAGTCCAACTGTCACGCTGTCCTCCTCATACAACTTTTTTAAAACAGAGTCCAACTGTCACGCTGTCCTCCTCATACCACTTTTAAAACAGAGTCCAGCTGTCACACTGTCCTCCTCATACCACTTTTAAAACAGAGTCTAACTGTCACACTGTCCTCCTCATACCACTTTTAAAACAGAATCTAACTGTCACACTGTCCTCCACATACCACTTTTAAAACAGAGTCCAACTGTCACACTGTCCTCCTCATACCACTTTTAAAACAGAGTCCAACTGTCACGCTGTCCTCCTCATACCACTTTTTTAAAACAGAGTCTAACTGTCCTCCTCATACCACTTTTTTATAACAGTCCAGCTGTCACGCTGTCCTCCTCATACCACTTTTTTAAAACAGAGTCTAACTGTCACGCTGTCCTCCTCATACCGCTTTTAATACAGAGTCTAACTGTCACACTGTCCTCCTCATACCACTTTTAAAACAGAGTCCAACTGTCACACTGTCCTCCTCATACCACTTTTAAAACAGAGTCCAAATGTCACGCTGTCCTCCTCATACCACTTTTTTAAAACAGAGTCTAACTGTCCTCCTCATACCACTTTTTTATAACAGTCCAGCTGTCACGCTGTCCTCCTCATACCACTTTTTTAAAACAGAGTCTAACTGTCACGCTGTCCTCCTCATACCGCTTTTAATACAGAGTCTAACTGTCACACTGTCCTCCTCATACCACTTTTAAAACAGAGTCCAACTGTCACACTGTCCTCCTCATACCACTTTTAAAACAGAGTCCAACTGTCACACTGTCCTTCTCATACCACTTTTAAAACAGAGTCTAACTGTCACGCTGTCCTCCCCATACCACTTTTATAACAGAGTCCAACTCTCACGCTGTCCTCCTCATTCCACTTTTAAAATAGAGTCCAACTGTCACGCTGTCCTCCTCATACCACTTTTTTATAACAGAGTCCAGCTGTCACGCTGTCCTCCTCATACCACTTTTAAAACAGAGTCCAACTGTCAAGCTGTCCTCCTCATACCACTTTTTTATAACAGAGTCCAACTGTCACACTGTCCTCCTCATACCACTTTTAAAACAGAGTCCAACTGTCACGCTGTCCTCCTCATACCACTTTTTTAAAACAGAGTCTAACTGTCCTCCTCATACCACTTTTTTATAACAGAGTCCAGCTGTCACGCTGTCCTCCTCATACCACTTTTAAAACAGAGTCTAACTGTCACACTGTCCTTCTCATACCACTTTTAAAACAGAGTCTAACTGTCACACTGTCCTCCACATACCACTTTTAAAACAGTCTAACTGTCACGCTGTCCTCCTCATACCACTTTTAAAACAGAGTCTAACTGTCACGCTGTCCTCCTCATACCACTTTTGTATAACAGAGTCCAGCTGTCACACTGTCCTCCTCATACCACTTTTAAAACAGAGTCCAACTGTCACGCTGTCCTCCTCATACCACTTTTAAAACAGAGTCCAACTGTCACGCTGTCCTCCTCATACCACTTTTAAAACAGAGTCCAGCTGTCACGCTGTCCTCCTCATACCACTTTTAAAACAGAGTCCAACTGTCACGCTGTCCTCCTCATACCACTTTTTTAAAACAGAGTCCAACTGTCACGCTGTCCTCCTCATACAACTTTTTTAAAACAGAGTCCAACTGTCACGCTGTCCTCCTCATACCACTTTTAAAACAGAGTCCAGCTGTCACACTGTCCTCCTCATACCACTTTTAAAACAGAGTCTAACTGTCACACTGTCCTCCTCATACCACTTTTAAAACAGAATCTAACTGTCACACTGTCCTCCACATACCACTTTTAAAACAGAGTCCAACTGTCACACTGTCCTCCTCATACCACTTTTAAAACAGAGTCCAACTGTCACGCTGTCCTCCTCATACCACTTTTTTAAAACAGAGTCTAACTGTCCTCCTCATACCACTTTTTTATAACAGAGTCCAGCTGTCACGCTGTCCTCCTCATACCACTTTTAAAACAGAGTCTAACTGTCACACTGTCCTTCTCATACCACTTTTAAAACAGAGTCTAACTGTCACACTGTCCTCCACATACCACTTTTAAAACAGAGTCTAACTGTCACGCTGTCCTCCTCATACCACTTTTAAAACAGAGTCTAACTGTCACACTGTCCTCCTCATACCACTTTTAAAACAGAGTCCAACTGTCACGCTGTCCTCCTCATACCACTTTTAAAACAGAGTCCAGCTGTCACGCTGCCCTCCTCATACCACTTTTAAAACAGAGTCCAACTGTCACGCTGTTCTCCTCATACCACTTTTTTAAAACAGAGTCTAACTGTCACGCTGTCCTCCTCATACCGCTTTTAAAACAGAGTCTAACTGTCACACTGTCCTCCTCATACCACTTTTAAAACAAGAGTCTAACTGTCACGCTGTCCTCCCCATACCACTTTTATAACAGAGTCCAACTCTCACGCTGTCCTCCTCATTCCACTTTTAAAACAGAGTCCAACTGTCACGCTGTCCTCCTCATACCACTTTTTTATAACAGAGTCCAGCTGTCACGCTGTCCTCCTCATACCACTTTTAAAACAGAGTCCAACTGTCACGCTGTCCTCCTCATACCACTTTTTTAAAACAGAGTCCAACTGTCACGCTGTCCTCCTCATACAACTTTTTTAAAACAGAGTCCAACTGTCACGCTGTCCTCCTCATACCACTTTTAAAACAGAGTCCAGCTGTCACACTGTCCTCCTCATACCACTTTTAAAACAGAGTCTAACTGTCACACTGTCCTCCTCATACCACTTTTAAAACAGAATCTAACTGTCACACTGTCCTCCACATACCACTTTTAAAACAGAGTCCAACTGTCACACTGTCCTCCTCATACCACTTTTAAAACAGAGTCCAACTGTCACGCTGTCCTCCTCATACCACTTTTTTAAAACAGAGTCTAACTGTCCTCCTCATACCACTTTTTTATAACAGTCCAGCTGTCACGCTGTCCTCCTCATACCACTTTTTTAAAACAGAGTCTAACTGTCACGCTGTCCTCCTCATACCGCTTTTAATACAGAGTCTAACTGTCACACTGTCCTCCTCATACCACTTTTAAAACAGAGTCCAACTGTCACACTGTCCTCCTCATACCACTTTTAAAACAGAGTCCAAATGTCACGCTGTCCTCCTCATACCACTTTTTTAAAACAGAGTCTAACTGTCCTCCTCATACCACTTTTTTATAACAGTCCAGCTGTCACGCTGTCCTCCTCATACCACTTTTTTAAAACAGAGTCTAACTGTCACGCTGTCCTCCTCATACCGCTTTTAATACAGAGTCTAACTGTCACACTGTCCTCCTCATACCACTTTTAAAACAGAGTCCAACTGTCACACTGTCCTCCTCATACCACTTTTAAAACAGAGTCCAACTGTCACACTGTCCTTCTCATACCACTTTTAAAACAGAGTCTAACTGTCACGCTGTCCTCCCCATACCACTTTTATAACAGAGTCCAACTCTCACGCTGTCCTCCTCATTCCACTTTTAAAATAGAGTCCAACTGTCACGCTGTCCTCCTCATACCACTTTTTTATAACAGAGTCCAGCTGTCACGCTGTCCTCCTCATACCACTTTTAAAACAGAGTCCAACTGTCAAGCTGTCCTCCTCATACCACTTTTTTATAACAGAGTCCAACTGTCACACTGTCCTCCTCATACCACTTTTAAAACAGAGTCCAACTGTCACGCTGTCCTCCTCATACCACTTTTTTAAAACAGAGTCTAACTGTCCTCCTCATACCACTTTTTTATAACAGAGTCCAGCTGTCACGCTGTCCTCCTCATACCACTTTTAAAACAGAGTCTAACTGTCACACTGTCCTTCTCATACCACTTTTAAAACAGAGTCTAACTGTCACACTGTCCTCCACATACCACTTTTAAAACAGTCTAACTGTCACGCTGTCCTCCTCATACCACTTTTAAAACAGAGTCTAACTGTCACGCTGTCCTCCTCATACCACTTTTGTATAACAGAGTCCAGCTGTCACACTGTCCTCCTCATACCACTTTTAAAACAGAGTCCAACTGTCACGCTGTCCTCCTCATACCACTTTTAAAACAGAGTCCAACTGTCACGCTGTCCTCCTCATACCACTTTTAAAACAGAGTCCAGCTGTCACGCTGTCCTCCTCATACCACTTTTAAAACAGAGTCCAACTGTCACGCTGTCCTCCTCATACCACTTTTTTAAAACAGAGTCCAACTGTCACGCTGTCCTCCTCATACAACTTTTTTAAAACAGAGTCCAACTGTCACGCTGTCCTCCTCATACCACTTTTAAAACAGAGTCCAGCTGTCACACTGTCCTCCTCATACCACTTTTAAAACAGAGTCTAACTGTCACACTGTCCTCCTCATACCACTTTTAAAACAGAATCTAACTGTCACACTGTCCTCCACATACCACTTTTAAAACAGAGTCCAACTGTCACACTGTCCTCCTCATACCACTTTTAAAACAGAGTCCAACTGTCACGCTGTCCTCCTCATACCACTTTTTTAAAACAGAGTCTAACTGTCCTCCTCATACCACTTTTTTATAACAGAGTCCAGCTGTCACGCTGTCCTCCTCATACCACTTTTAAAACAGAGTCTAACTGTCACACTGTCCTTCTCATACCACTTTTAAAACAGAGTCTAACTGTCACACTGTCCTCCACATACCACTTTTAAAACAGAGTCTAACTGTCACGCTGTCCTCCTCATACCACTTTTAAAACAGAGTCTAACTGTCACACTGTCCTCCTCATACCACTTTTAAAACAGAGTCCAACTGTCACGCTGTCCTCCTCATACCACTTTTAAAACAGAGTCCAGCTGTCACGCTGCCCTCCTCATACCACTTTTAAAACAGAGTCCAACTGTCACGCTGTTCTCCTCATACCACTTTTTTAAAACAGAGTCTAACTGTCACGCTGTCCTCCTCATACCGCTTTTAAAACAGAGTCTAACTGTCACACTGTCCTCCTCATACCACTTTTAAAACAAGAGTCTAACTGTCACGCTGTCCTCCCCATACCACTTTTATAACAGAGTCCAACTCTCACGCTGTCCTCCTCATTCCACTTTTAAAACAGAGTCCAACTGTCACGCTGTCCTCCTCATACCACTTTTTTATAACAGAGTCCAGCTGTCACGCTGTCCTCCTCATACCACTTTTAAAACAGAGTCCAACTGTCAAGCTGTCCTCCTCATACCACTTTTTTATAACAGAGTCCAACTGTCACACTGTCCTCCTCATACCACTTTTAAAACAGAGTCTAACTGTCACACTGTCCTCCACATACCACTTTTAAAACAGTCTAACTGTCACGCTGTCCTCCTCATACCACTTTTAAAACAGAGTCTAACTGTCACGCTGTCCTCCTCATACCACTTTTT
The DNA here is from genome assembly GCF_965601325.2 of Salmo salar. Lineage (NCBI taxonomy): Eukaryota > Metazoa > Chordata > Actinopteri > Salmoniformes > Salmonidae > Salmo > Salmo salar. The sequence continues at coordinate 91,019,499 of NC_138304.1, read as the reverse complement.
TATAACAGAGTCCAGCTGTCACACTGTCCTCCTCATACCACTTTTAAAACAGAGTCCAACTGTCACGCTGTCCTCCTCATACCACTTTTAAAACAGAGTCCAACTGTCACGCTGTCCTCCTCATACCACTTTTAAAACAGAGTCCAGCTGTCACGCTGTCCTCCTCATACCACTTTTAAAACAGAGTCCAACTGTCACGCTGTCCTCCTCATACCACTTTTTTAAAACAGAGTCCAACTGTCACGCTGTCCTCCTCATACAACTTTTTTAAAACAGAGTCCAACTGTCACGCTGTCCTCCTCATACCACTTTTAAAACAGAGTCCAGCTGTCACACTGTCCTCCTCATACCACTTTTAAAACAGAGTCTAACTGTCACACTGTCCTCCTCATACCACTTTTAAAACAGAATCTAACTGTCACACTGTCCTCCACATACCACTTTTAAAACAGAGTCCAACTGTCACACTGTCCTCCTCATACCACTTTTAAAACAGAGTCCAACTGTCACGCTGTCCTCCTCATACCACTTTTTTAAAACAGAGTCTAACTGTCCTCCTCATACCACTTTTTTATAACAGTCCAGCTGTCACGCTGTCCTCCTCATACCACTTTTTTAAAACAGAGTCTAACTGTCACGCTGTCCTCCTCATACCGCTTTTAATACAGAGTCTAACTGTCACACTGTCCTCCTCATACCACTTTTAAAACAGAGTCCAACTGTCACACTGTCCTCCTCATACCACTTTTAAAACAGAGTCCAAATGTCACGCTGTCCTCCTCATACCACTTTTTTAAAACAGAGTCTAACTGTCCTCCTCATACCACTTTTTTATAACAGTCCAGCTGTCACGCTGTCCTCCTCATACCACTTTTTTAAAACAGAGTCTAACTGTCACGCTGTCCTCCTCATACCGCTTTTAATACAGAGTCTAACTGTCACACTGTCCTCCTCATACCACTTTTAAAACAGAGTCCAACTGTCACACTGTCCTCCTCATACCACTTTTAAAACAGAGTCCAACTGTCACACTGTCCTTCTCATACCACTTTTAAAACAGAGTCTAACTGTCACGCTGTCCTCCCCATACCACTTTTATAACAGAGTCCAACTGTCACGCTGTCCTCCTCATACCACTTTTTTATAACAGAGTCCAGCTGTCACGCTGTCCTCCTCATACCACTTTTAAAACAGAGTCCAACTGTCAAGCTGTCCTCCTCATACCACTTTTTTATAACAGAGTCCAACTGTCACACTGTCCTCCTCATACCACTTTTAAAACAGAGTCCAACTGTCACGCTGTCCTCCTCATACCACTTTTTTAAAACAGAGTCTAACTGTCCTCCTCATACCACTTTTTTATAACAGAGTCCAGCTGTCACGCTGTCCTCCTCATACCACTTTTAAAACAGAGTCTAACTGTCACACTGTCCTTCTCATACCACTTTTAAAACAGAGTCTAACTGTCACACTGTCCTCCACATACCACTTTTAAAACAGTCTAACTGTCACGCTGTCCTCCTCATACCACTTTTAAAACAGAGTCTAACTGTCACGCTGTCCTCCTCATACCACTTTTGTATAACAGAGTCCAGCTGTCACACTGTCCTCCTCATACCACTTTTAAAACAGAGTCCAACTGTCACGCTGTCCTCCTCATACCACTTTTAAAACAGAGTCCAACTGTCACGCTGTCCTCCTCATACCACTTTTAAAACAGAGTCCAGCTGTCACGCTGTCCTCCTCATACCACTTTTAAAACAGAGTCCAACTGTCACGCTGTCCTCCTCATACCACTTTTTTAAAACAGAGTCCAACTGTCACGCTGTCCTCCTCATACAACTTTTTTAAAACAGAGTCCAACTGTCACGCTGTCCTCCTCATACCACTTTTAAAACAGAGTCCAGCTGTCACACTGTCCTCCTCATACCACTTTTAAAACAGAGTCTAACTGTCACACTGTCCTCCTCATACCACTTTTAAAACAGAATCTAACTGTCACACTGTCCTCCACATACCACTTTTAAAACAGAGTCCAACTGTCACACTGTCCTCCTCATACCACTTTTAAAACAGAGTCCAACTGTCACGCTGTCCTCCTCATACCACTTTTTTAAAACAGAGTCTAACTGTCCTCCTCATACCACTTTTTTATAACAGAGTCCAGCTGTCACGCTGTCCTCCTCATACCACTTTTAAAACAGAGTCTAACTGTCACACTGTCCTTCTCATACCACTTTTAAAACAGAGTCTAACTGTCACACTGTCCTCCACATACCACTTTTAAAACAGAGTCTAACTGTCACGCTGTCCTCCTCATACCACTTTTAAAACAGAGTCTAACTGTCACACTGTCCTCCTCATACCACTTTTAAAACAGAGTCCAACTGTCACGCTGTCCTCCTCATACCACTTTTAAAACAGAGTCCAGCTGTCACGCTGCCCTCCTCATACCACTTTTAAAACAGAGTCCAACTGTCACGCTGTTCTCCTCATACCACTTTTTTAAAACAGAGTCTAACTGTCACGCTGTCCTCCTCATACCGCTTTTAAAACAGAGTCTAACTGTCACACTGTCCTCCTCATACTACTTTTAAAACAAGAGTCTAACTGTCACGCTGTCCTCCCCATACCACTTTTATAACAGAGTCCAACTCTCACGCTGTCCTCCTCATTCCACTTTTAAAACAGAGTCCAACTGTCACGCTGTCCTCCTCATACCACTTTTTTATAACAGAGTCCAGCTGTCACGCTGTCCTCCTCATACCACTTTTAAAACAGAGTCCAACTGTCAAGCTGTCCTCCTCATACCACTTTTTTATAACAGAGTCCAACTGTCACACTGTCCTCCTCATACCACTTTTAAAACAGAGTCCAACTGTCACGCTGTCCTCCTCATACCACTTTTAAAACAGAGTCCAACTGTCATGCTGTCCTCCTCATACCACTTTTTTAAAACAGAGTCTAACTGTCACGCTGTCCTCCTCATACCGCTTTTAAAACAGAGTCTAACTGTCACACTGTCCTCCTCATACCACTTTTAAAACAGAGTCCAACTGTCACGCTGTCCTCCTCATACCACTTTTTTATAACAGAGTCCAGCTGTCACGCTGTCCTCCTCATACCACTTTTAAAACAGAGTCCAACTGTCAAGCTGTCCACCTCATACCACTTTTTTATAACAGAGTCCAACTGTCACACTGTCCTCCTCATACCACTTTTAAAACAGAGTCCAACTGTCACGCTGTCCTCCTCATACCACTTTTTTAAAACAGAGTCTAACTGTCCTCCTCATACCACTTTTTTATAACAGAGTCCAGCTGTCACGCTGTCCTCCTCATACCACTTTTAAAACAGAGTCTAACTGTCACACTGTCCTTCTCATACCACTTTTAAAACAGAGTCTAACTGTCACGCTGTCCTCCCCATACCACTTTTATAACAGAGTCCAACTCTCACGCTGTCCTCCTCATTCCACTTTTATAACAGAGTCCAACTGTCACGCTGTCCTCCTCATACCACTTTTTTATAACAGAGTCCAGCTGTCACGCTGTCCTCCTCATACCACTTTTAAAACAGAGTCCAACTGTCAAGCTGTCCTCCTCATACCACTTTTTTATAACAGAGTCTAACTGTCCTCCTCATACCACTTTTTTATAACAGAGTCCAGCTGTCACGCTGTCCTCCTCATACCACTTTTAAAACAGAGTCTAACTGTCACGCCGTCCTCCTCATACCACTTTTTTAAAACAGAGTCTAACTGTCCTCCTCATACCACTTTTTTATAACAGAGTCCAGCTGTCACGCTGTCCTCCTCATACCACTTTTAAAACAGAGTCTAACTGTCACACTGTCCTTCTCATACCACTTTTAAAACAGAGTCTAACTGTCACACTGTCCTCCACATACCACTTTTAAAACAGAGTCTAACTGTCACGCTGTCCTCCTCATACCACTTTTAAAACAGAGTCTAACTGTCACGCTGTCCTCCTCATACCACTTTTTTATAACAAAGTCCAGCTGTCACACTGTCCTCCTCATACCACTTTTAAAACAGAGTCCAACTGTCACGCTGTCCTCCTCATACCACTTTTAAAACAGAGTCCAACTGTCACGCTGTCCTCCTCATACCACTTTTAAAACAGAGTCCAACTGTCACGCTGTCCTCCTCATACCACTTTTAAAACAGAGTCCAGCTGTCAAACTGTCCTCCTCATACACTTTTAAAACAGAGTCTAACTGTCACACTGTCCTCCTCATACCACTTTTAAAACAGAATCTAACTGTCACACTGTCCTCCACATACCACTTTTAAAACAGAGTCCAACTGTCACACTGTCCTCCTCATACCACTTTTAAAACAGAGTCCAACTGTCACGCTGTCCTCCTCATACCACTTTTTTAAAACAGAGTCTAACTGTCCTCCTCATACCACTTTTTTATAACAGAGTCCAGCTGTCACGCTGTCCTCCTCATACCACTTTTAAAACAGAGTCTAACTGTCACACTGTCCTTCTCATACCACTTTTAAAACAGAGTCTAACTGTCACACTGTCCTCCACATACCACTTTTAAAACAGAGTCTAACTGTCACGCTGTCCTCCTCATACCACTTTTAAAACAGAGTCTAACTGTCACGCTGTCCTCCTCATACCACTTTTTTATAACAGAGTCCAGCTGTCACACTGTCCTCCTCATACCACTTTTAAAACAGAGTCCAACTGTCACGCTGTCCTCCTCATACCACTTTTAAAACAGAGTCCAACTGTCACGCTGTCCTCCTCATACCACTTTTAAAACAGAGTCCAGCTGTCACGCTGTCCTCCTCATACCACTTTTAAAACAGAGTCCAACTGTCACGCTGTCCTCCTCATACAACTTTTTTAAAACAGAGTCCAACTGTCACGCTGTCCTCCTCATACCACTTTTAAAACAGAGTCCAGCTGTCACGCTGTCCTCCTCATACCACTTTTAAAACAGAGTCCAGCTGTCACACTGTCCTCCTCATACCACTTTTAAAACAGAGTCTAACTGTCACACTGTCCTCCTCATACCACTTTTAAAACAGAGTCTAACTGTCACACTGTCCTCCACATACCACTTTTAAAACAGAGTCCAACTGTCACACTGTCCTCCTCATACCACTTTTAAAACAGAGTCCAACTGTCACGCTGTCCTCCTCATACCACTTTTAAAACAGAGTCCAGCTGTCACGCTGCCCTCCTCATACCACTTTTAAAACAGAGTCCAACTGTCACGCTGTCCTCCTCATACCACTTTTTTAAAACAGAGTCTAACTGTCACGCTGTCCTCCTCATACCGCTTTTAAAACAGAGTCTAACTGTCACACCATCCTCCTCATACCACTTTTAAAACAGAGTCTAACTGTCACGCTGTCCTCCCCATACCACTTTTATAACAGAGTCCAACTCTCACGCTGTCCTCCTCATTCCACTTTTAAAACAGAGTCCAACTGTCACGCTGTCCTCCTCATACCACTTTTTTATAACAGAGTCCAGCTGTCACGCTGTCCTCCTCATACCACTTTTAAAACAGAGTCCAACTGTCAAGCTGTCCTCCTCATACCACTTTTTTATAACAGAGTCCAACTGTCACACTGTCCTCCTCATACCACTTTTAAAACAGAGTCCAACTGTCACGCTGTCCTCCTCATACCACTTTTTTAAAACAGAGTCTAACTGTCCTCCTCATACCACTTTTTTATAACAGAGTCCAGCTGTCACGCTGTCCTCCTCATACCACTTTTAAAACAGAGTCTAACTGTCACACTGTCCTTCTCATACCACTTTTAAAACAGAGTCTAACTGTCACACTGTCCTCCACATACCACTTTTAAAACAGTCTAACTGTCACGCTGTCCTCCTCATACCACTTTTAAAACAGAGTCTAACTGTCACGCTGTCCTCCTCATACCACTTTTTTATAACAGAGTCCAGCTGTCACACTGTCCTCCTCATACCACTTTTAAAACAGAGTCCAACTGTCACGCTGTCCTCCTCATACCACTTTTAAAACAGAGTCCAACTGTCACGCTGTCCTCCTCATACCACTTTTAAAACAGAGTCCAACTGTCACGCTGTCCTCCTCATACAACTTTTTTAAAACAGAGTCCAACTGTCACGCTGTCCTCCTCATACCACTTTTAAAACAGAGTCCAGCTGTCACACTGTCCTCCTCATACCACTTTTTTATAACAGAGTCCAGCTGTCACGCTGTCCTCCTCATACCACTTTTAAAACAGAGTCTAACTGTCACACTGTCCTTCTCATACCACTTTTAAAACAGAGTCTAACTGTCACACTGTCCTCCACATACCACTTTTAAAACAGAGTCTAACTGTCACGCTGTCCTCCTCATACCACTTTTAAAACAGAGTCTAACTGTCACGCTGTCCTCCTCATACCACTTTTTGATAACAGAGTCCAGCTGTCACACTGTCCTCCTCATACCACTTTTAAAACAGAGTCCAGCTGTCAGACTGTCCTCCTCATACCACTTTTAAAACAGAGTCCAACTGTCACGCTGTCCTCCTCATACCACTTTTTTAAAACAGAGTCCAACTGTCACGCTGTCCTCCTCATACCACTTTTAAAACAGAGTCCAGCTGTCACACTGTCCTCCTCATACCACTTTTAAAACAGAGTCCAACTGTCACACTGTCCTCCTCATACCACTTTTTTATAACAGAGTCCAGCTGTCACGCTGTCCTCCTCATACCACTTTTAAAACAGAGTCCAACTGTCAAGCTGTCCTCCTCATACCACTTTTTTATAACAGAGTCCAACTGTCACACTGTCCTCCTCATACCACTTTTAAAACAGAGTCCAACTGTCACGCTGTCCTCCTCATACCACTTTTTTAAAACAGAGTCTAACTGTCCTCCTCATACCACTTTTTTATAACAGAGTCCAGCTGTCACGCTGTCCTCCTCATACCACTTTTAAAACAGAGTCTAACTGTCACACTGTCCTTCTCATACCACTTTTAAAACAGAGTCTAACTGTCACACTGTCCTCCACATACCACTTTTAAAACAGAGTCTAACTGTCACGCTGTCCTCCTCATACCATTTTAAAACAGAGTCTAACTGTCACGCTGTCCTCCTCATACCACTTTTTTATAACAGAGTCCAGCTGTCACACTGTCCTCCTCATACCACTTTTAAAACAGAGTCCAGCTGTCAGACTGTCCTCCTCATACCACTTTTAAAACAGAGTCCAACTGTCACGCTGTCCTCCTCATACCACTTTTTTAAAACAGAGTCCAACTGTCACGCTGTCCTCCTCATACCACTTTTAAAACAGAGTCCAGCTGTCACACTGTCCTCCTCATACCACTTTTAAAACAGAGTCCAACTGTCACGCTGTCCTCCTCATACCACTTTTTTATAACAGAGTCCAGCTGTCACGCTGTCCTCCTCATACCACTTTTAAAACAGAGTCCAACTGTCAAGCTGTCCTCCTCATACCACTTTTTTATAACAGAGTCCAACTGTCACACTGTCCTCCTCATACCACTTTTAAAACAGAGTCCAACTGTCACGCTGTCCTCCTCATACCACTTTTTTAAAACAGAGTCTAACTGTCCTCCTCATACCACTTTTTTATAACAGAGTCCAGCTGTCACGCTGTCCTCCTCATACCACTTTTAAAACAGAGTCTAACTGTCACACTGTCCTTCTCATACCACTTTTAAAACAGAGTCTAACTGTCACACTGTCCTCCACATACCACTTTTAAAACAGTCTAACTGTCACGCTGTCCTCCTCATACCACTTTTAAAACAGAGTCTAACTGTCACGCTGTCCTCCTCATACCACTTTTTTATAACAGAGTCCAGCTGTCACACTGTCCTCCTCATACCACTTTTAAAACAGAGTCCAACTGTCACGCTGTCCTCCTCATACAACTTTTTTAAAACAGAGTCCAACTGTCACGCTGTCCTCCTCATACCACTTTTAAAACAGAGTCCAGCTGTCACACTGTCCTCCTCATACCACTTTTTTATAACAGAGTCCAGCTGTCACGCTGTCCTCCTCATACCACTTTTAAAACAGAGTCTAACTGTCACACTGTCCTTCTCATACCACTTTTAAAACAGAGTCTAACTGTCACACTGTCCTCCACATACCACTTTTAAAACAGTCTAACTGTCACGCTGTCCTCCTCATACCACTTTTAAAACAGAGTCTAACTGTCACGCTGTCCTCCTCATACCACTTTTAAAACAGAGTCTAACTGTCACGCTGTCCTCCTCATACCACTTTTTGATAACAGAGTCCAGCTGTCACACTGTCCTCCTCATACCACTTTTAAAACAGAGTCCAGCTGTCAGACTGTCCTCCTCATACCACTTTTAAAACAGAGTCCAACTGTCACGCTGTCCTCCTCATACCACTTTTTTAAAACAGAGTCCAACTGTCACGCTGTCCTCCTCATACCACTTTTAAAACAGAGTCCAGCTGTCACACTGTCCTCCTCATACCACTTTTAAAACAGAGTCCAACTGTCACGCTGTCCTCCTCATACCACTTTTTTATAACAGAGTCCAGCTGTCACGCTGTCCTCCTCATACCACTTTTAAAACAGAATCCAACTGTCAAGCTGTCCTCCTCATACCACTTTTTTATAACAGAGTCCAACTGTCACACTGTCCTCCTCATACCACTTTTAAAACAGAGTCCAACTGTCACGCTGTCCTCCTCATACCACTTTTTTAAAACAGAGTCTAACTGTCCTCCTCATACCACTTTTTTATAACAGAGTCCAGCTGTCACGCTGTCCTCCTCATACCACTTTTAAAACAGAGTCTAACTGTCACACTGTCCTTCTCATACCACTTTTAAAACAGAGTCTAACTGTCACACTGTCCTCCACATACCACTTTTAAAACAGAGTCTAACTGTCACGCTGTCCTCCTCATACCACTTTTAAAACAGAGTCTAACTGTCACGCTGTCCTCCTCATACCACTTTTTTATAACAGAGTCCAGCTGTCACACTGTCCTCCTCATACCACTTTTAAAACAGAGTCCAGCTGTCAGACTGTCCTCCTCATACCACTTTTAAAACAGAGTCCAACTGTCACGCTGTCCTCCTCATACCACTTTTAAAACAGAGTCCAGCTATCACACTGTCCTCCTCATACCACTTTTAAAACAGAGTCCAACTGTCACGCTGTCCTCCTCATACCACTTTTTTATAACAGAGTCCAGCTGTCACGCTGTCCTCCTCATACCACTTTTAAAACAGAGTCCAACTGTCAAGCTGTCCTCCTCATACCACTTTTTTATAACAGAGTCCAACTGTCACACTGTCCTCCTCATACCACTTTTAAAACAGAGTCCAACTGTCACGCTGTCCTCCTCATACCACTTTTTTAAAACAGAGTCTAACTGTCCTCCTCATACCACTTTTTTATAACAGAGTCCAGCTGTCACGCTGTCCTCCTCATACCACTTTTAAAACAGAGTCTAACTGTCACACTGTCCTTCTCATACCACTTTTAAAACAGAGTCTAACTGTCACACTGTCCTCCACATACCACTTTTAAAACAGTCTAACTGTCACGCTGTCCTCCTCATACCACTTTTAAAACAGAGTCTAACTGTCACGCTGTCCTCCTCATACCACTTTTTTATAACAGAGTCCAGCTGTCACACTGTCCTCCTCATACCACTTTTAAAACAGAGTCCAACTGTCACGCTGTCCTCCTCTTACCACTTTTAAAACAGAGTCCAACTGTCACGCTGTCCTCCTCATACCACTTTTAAAACAGAGTCCAACTGTCACGCTGTCCTCCTCATACAACTTTTTTAAAACAGAGTCCAACTGTCACGCTGTCCTCCTCATACCACTTTTAAAACAGAGTCCAGCTGTCACACTGTCCTCCTCATACCACTTTTTTATAACAGAGTCCAGCTGTCACGCTGTCCTCCTCATACCACTTTTAAAACAGAGTCTAACTGTCACACTGTCCTTCTCATACCACTTTTAAAACAGAGTCTAACTGTCACACTGTCCTCCACATACCACTTTTAAAACAGAGTCTAACTGTCACGCTGTCCTCCTCATACCACTTTTAAAACAGAGTCTAACTGTCACGCTGTCCTCCTCATACCACTTTTTTATAACAGAGTCCAGCTGTCACACTGTCCTCCTCATACCACTTTTAAAACAGAGTCCAGCTGTCAGACTGTCCTCCTCATACCACTTTTAAAACAGAGTCCAACTGTCACGCTGTCCTCCTCATACCACTTTTTTAAAACAGAGTCCAACTGTCACGCTGTCCTCCTCATACCACTTTTAAAACAGAGTCCAGCTGTCACACTGTCCTCCTCATACCACTTTTAAAACAGAGTCCAACTGTCACGCTGTCCTCCTCATTCCACTTTTAAAACAGCGTCCAACTGTCACGCTGTCCTCGTCATACCACTTTTTTATAACAGAGTCCAGCTGTCACGCTGTCCTCCTCATACCACTTTTAAAACAGAGTCCAACTGTCACGCTGTCCTCCTCATACCACTTTTAAAACAGAGTCCAACTGTCACGCTGTCCTCCTCATACCACTTTTTTAAAACAGAGTCCAGCTGTCACACTGTCCTCCTCATACCACTTTTAAAACAGAGTCCAACTGTCACGCTGTCCTCCTCATACCACTTTTTTAAAACAGAGTCTAACTGTCACGCTGTCCTCCTCATACCGCTTTTAAAACAGAGTCTAACTGTCACACTGTCCTCCTCATACCACTTTTTTATAACAGAGTCCAACTGTCACGCTGTCCTCCTCATACCACTTTTTTAAAACAGAGTCTAACTGTCCTCCTCATACCACTTTTTTATAACAGAGTCCAGCTGTCACGCTGTCCTCCTCATACCACTTTTTTAAAACAGAGTCTAACTGTCACGCTGTCCTCCTCATACCGCTTTTAAAACAGAGTCTAACTGTCACACTGTCCTCCTCATACCACTTTTTTATAACAGAGTCCAACTGTCACGCTGTCCTCCTCATACCACTTTTTTAAAACAGAGTCTAACTGTCCTCCTCATACCACTTTTTTATAACAGAGTCCAGCTGTCACGCTGTCCTCCTCATACCACTTTTAAAACAGAGTCTAACTGTCACACTGTCCTCCTCATACCACTTTTAAAACAGAGTCTAACTGTCACGCTGTCCTCCTCATACCACTTTTTTAAAACAGAGTCCAGCTGTCACGCTGTCCTCCTCATACCACTTTTAAAACAGAGTCCAACTGTCACACTGTCCTCCTCATACCACTTTTAAAACAGAGTCCAACTGTCACGCTGTCCTCCTCATACCACTTTTAAAACAGAGTCTAACTGTCACACTGTCCTCCTCATACCACTTTTAAAACAGAGTCTAACTGTCACACTCCCCTCACACACATAGCAGCTGTGTTTGAGGTCATTCACCATTTACAGAACACACTCTTCTCTCTAGCGGTCAACCCGGTGTTTGTATGGATCTCATCAAGAAAGGTCATGTCATCATTTAGCCAACAGCACACAACAACCTGTGTAACATTGATTAGTGGCGGTTCATTCATTGCCTTGTGTATGAGGCTAAATGAAGAGACATATCTCAGAAGTCATCAGAGCCAATGTGTCTGCCTAGTTCTTTTTTCCCATAACAACATAGCCAGTGCCTTGTTCACACCAAGACTGCCTGCGCTGTCATGCCATATGCGTCCCAAATGGCACCCTTATCCCTACATATTGCACTACTTTTGACCAGGGCTCATATGACTCAGCTCGAAGTAGTGCATTATATAAAGAATAGGATGCCATTGGTTACCCACACATAGTGTCATTGGGAAGCCACACATCTGACCACTGGTACAGAAACACATGGGAACTGTTTACAACGTTGATCTGAAGACCTACACTTGTAGGATCTTCATTTGAGCTAGTTTGCTACAGCAGGAAAATAATCCTTCATCAACAAGAAATGTTAATTATTATGTTGATCATAACGAATGGACGTTTTTTTGTAGGCGTTAATACATTTGAAGTTAGGGTGGTAATTACAAACTTTAGAAGCCTTTTTAAAAAGTTGAATTCATTACAAGTTTGCATTTCCTTCTGTGCAGGAAAATTCTCATAAACAAAAGAGTAATCAAATTAAGATCCTTCATCTGTAGTGCAGTGGTTTCATAATTATTCTTTTTTTAGGTACGCAAAAATAATAATCTCCCGAAGTTCCTTTTCCTGATTGCATTTTACGTACATACAAGACACAATGTGATGGTAAAGCATCATATATCAAGTTTGAAGAAGTGTAAAGGAATGTTACATGACAAATCGAACTGCTGTATGTTTTTCATGGAATTATTTGACTTGGGCATTTCCTCACAAATATATAATGTCATTTTCTGGCACCTGGCAAGATGATTGCGACTGGTGGTACATTTTTTGTCAGTTTGGTTATCAAACCATTAATGAAATTCCACCACAGTGGGCTGTGGTTGCAAGCAACGGAGGATCCAGCTTCTTGATATAGCTATTTGTCAGTTTGTGGTGTAACATACTTCCTCTACTGGAATCCAAGCTGTTAATCAATCCTCCCTCACATCAGAAAAATACATGCAATGATAAATTCATATTTCTCTACTATAGAGTTTGTGTATATGTTACTGTTTTGTGCTTGTGAATGAACATGAGCGAGAGCGGGGTAGGTCACTGGTTTAACAGATAAGCTGTCACTAGCTCCCAAATGACACCGGCTGTGTCCCAATTCCCAAATGGCACCCTATTCCATATATAGTGCACTACTCTTGACCAGAGCCCTATGCGGTCATGTAAAGTAGTAGACTAAATAGGAAATAGGATAACATTTGAGACACAGTCACTGTTATGGTAGGGAGCCGTGTCAACAGGTCATTCATTTATGTCCGTCTGTACAGTGAGACACACGTCTCCCCCTCTCAGTAATGACGGACACAGGTAGGAGTCTTAGGAGATCAAGGTGTGTGTGTGTGTGTGTGTGTGCGTGTGTGCGTGTGTGTGTGTGTATGAGTATGTGAGGGATGTGTGCGTGGATAGAAATGTGTGTGTTTGTGTGTACAGTACACATATTGTGTGTTGATTTCCGTGCTGTAACCCGATGACACAGATCATGGCTGATTATTCCCCATTGTCCTGGAGAGGATGTGGTGGGCTGGGTTTTCACATAACACTGATGTCACAGGCTGAGGACGGACAGCCGGACAGATGGACAGCTGGGATGGCAGAGAGAGGACAGATCTCTGTCTTGGGATTCAGATATCCTGTCTCTCTCTCCAAGAGCACCCTGAGTGACATTGCAAACCCTGTGGATGTGTCCCAAAATAGGATTCTGGTCAAAAGTAGTTCACTATATAGTGAATAGGGTGCCATTTGGGACATGACCAATGTTTAATGTAGTAGGGAATTGTCATGGTCATTGAAGGGGAACTCAAGGAAAGTTTTTGGTTGTCCACGCCAAGCCTATAGTTGTGATCATATCCATAGCAATTCATTTCAATGGGACTCTCTGACTTCATCACTTACAGTGTATCTGACCATAGATTGATCATAGATGGACCATAGATTGATGACCACTTCAGATCCCTGTGGTCTTTCCCTGACATTAGCCAGGAGAATGTGACCATGGCTATATAGCTCCCTTAATCTCTCTCTATCTCTCTCCCTCTCTTTCTCTCTGTCTCTGTCTTTCTCTCTCTCTTTCTATCTCTCTCCCTCTCTTTCTCTCTGTCTCTGTCTCTCTTTCACTTTCTATCTCTCTCCCTCTCTTTCTCTCTCCCTCTGTCACTTTCTCTCTCTCTCTCTCTCTCTCTGTCTCTGTGTCTCTCTCTCTGTCTCTCTGTCTGTCTGTCTCTCTCTCTCTTTCTATCTCTCTCCCTCTCTTTCTCTCTCTCTTTCTCTCTCCCTCTGTCTCTCTGTCTCTGTCTCTCTGTCTCTTCTTATGCATTGTTTCATTGTAATGGTAAGAGGGATCCTCTATGTAAGGATGAATGTTAGAAGTGTTGCTCTAACAGCTGTGTGTGTGTGTGTGTGTGTGGTGTGTGTGTGGTGTGTGTGTGTGTGTGTGTGTGTGTGTGTGTGTGTGTGTGTGTGTGTGTGTGTGTGTGTGTGTGTGTGTGTGTGTGTGTGTGTGTGTGTGTGTGTGTGTGTGTGCGTGCGTGCGTGCGTGTGTTGTTTGAAGCCCAGGGTTGTGGTCAGGGGGGTTATGAAGGCATCATGAAAAAACAAATGATCCATTTTATGACCTGGGAAAAATATTTTTATTTGAATGTACTATTGTAAGTTTAACCTTCACCAGGAAAATCTGGTAAGGTTTTAGGGTTTATTTTTATTTGAACTACACCCACCCATGGCTTAACCTTGTGTGTGGCCCAAATGGCACTCTATTTCCTATACTCTGTAGAGAACTACTTTCAACCAGAGCCCTATGGGTCCTAGTCAAAGGAAGTGCACTGTATAGGGAATAGGGTGCCATTTGGGACGTAGACCTTTCCTCACAGTACCTTACTAACACATCAATGAATGTTCTCACAACACTACTCTAACACAACTGTGGATGTTCTCACAACGCTACTCTAACACAACTGTGGATGTTCTCACAATGCTACTCTAACACAACTGTGGATGTTCTCACAACGCTACTCTAACACAACTGTGGATGTTCTCACAATGCTACTCTAACACAACTGTGGATGTTCTCACAACGCTACTCTAACACAACTGTGGATGTTCTCACAACGCTACTCTAACACAACTGTGGATGTTCTCACAATGCTACTCTAACACAACTGTGGATGTTCTCACAATGCTACTCTAAAGCCTTCCGCATGCTTCGGTTTGGCTGGTGCCTAGCTGAAATCGGCTAGGTGAACAGAACGTGTGTGCTGCATACTCCCTTAAAAGACCTTCGCTTGAAAAATGAGTAAAAAGCAGCAATAGTACTGTTGGTCCATCTTCCGTTTCCATTTTAGTAGACGGTCTTATCCAGAGCAACTTACATGTTCGTTCTGGTCCCCCGTGGGAATCAAACCCACAACCCTGACATTGCAAGCACCATGCTCTAACAACTGAGCTACACGGGATTATCTTGAGATGCTGCAGCCAGTATACACTTCCTCAAAAAATAATCAGAATTAATCTACGATAACTCAAGAAATATGTCATTCATTTTTACATGTTTTTTTTGTAGAGGATATCTTAGTTGCACAATTTTACATCTAACTAAGATGTTTGGGGCAGTATTTCACAGGTGAAAAAATTTGCGTGAAAACGATTCGTCACTCGTTGAATGACAATAAATACTTGATTGAAGAATCCCTACTGTTGACCAATCACAGACGAAGGGGTGTAGACTTCAACTACCGACATCAGCTTGCCTCAATAAAAAATGTTGTGTGCAAGAACTGCCGAAAAATCCCTTGCCGAAAGACCAAAACTAACAAAAACGTCAAAATGTCATTATAATATATGAACAAACTGCTCCGAACTGTTTCGGATGGGAAGCATGCGGACGCCTTTAAAGAACTATGGATGTCCACATCTCACTATACTAACACACCTATGGCTCCTTTCTCACCATCCCAGCAATGACACTCACACTGGGGTACTAACAACACTACCCTGGAGAACCTTTTTTAAACATTATTTAGATGTTTTTCCTCCTTTATTTCCTAGATGGTTATGTATTTTACATCGATACAACATATTGATAACGCTTCATGCAAAGTTAAAAGTCTTCGAGGCATATTGGTCATCATCTCAACCTTATACAACTGGTATACAACTTTTATACAACTTTTATACAACTATTCACAACAACCTTTGCGCAAAAGGCTTGTCTATACCTGACATTTATATACATACAGCTCTCCAATTCACATCAAGATGATCCATTCACATTCTGATCTCATAGTCAGATCACACATTCTGATCTCATAGTCAGGTCACACATTCTGATCTCATAGTCAGATCACACATTCTGATCCCATAGTCAGATCACACATTCTGATCTCATAGTCAGATCACACATTCTGATCTCATAGTCAGGTCACACATTCTGATCTCATAGTCAGATCACACATTCTGATCCCATAGTCAGATCACACATTCTGATCTCATAGTCAGATCACACATTCTGATCCCATAGTCAGATCATACATTCTGATCTCATAGTCAGCTCACACATTCTGATCCCATAGTCAGATCACACATTCTGATCCCATAGTCAGATCACACATTCAGATCCCAGAGTCAGATCACACATTCAGATCCCAGAGTCAGATCACACATTCAGATCCCAGAGTCAGATCACACATTCTGATCCCATAGTCAGATCACACATTCTGAACCCGTAGTCAGATCACACATTCTGATCCCATAGTCAGATCACACATTCAGATTCCAGAGTCAGATCACACATTCAGATTCCAGAGTCAGATCACACATTCTGATCCCATAGTCAGATCACACATTCTGAACCCGTAGTCAGATCACACATTCTGATCCCATAGTCAGATCACACATTCAGGTCACATAGTCAGATCACACATTCTGAACCCGTAGTCAGATCACACATTCTGATCCCATAGTCAGATCACACATTCAGGTCACATAGTCAGATCACACATTCTGAACCCATAGTCAGATCACACATTCAGGTCACATAGTCAAATCACACATTCTGAACCCATAGTCAGATCACACATTCTGAACCCATAGTCAGATCACACATTCTGAACCCATAGTCAGATCACACATTCTGATCCCATAGTCAGATCACACATTCTGATCCCATAGTCAGATCACACATTCTGATCCCATAGTCAGATCACACATTCTGATCCCGTAGTCAGATCACACATTCTGAACCCATAGTCAGATCACACATTCTGAACCCGTAGTCAGATCACACATTCTGAACCCATAGTCAGATCACACATTCTGATCACATAGTCAGATCACACATTCTGAACCCGTAGTCAGATCACACATTCTGAACCCGTAGTCAGAACACACATTCTGATCACATAGTCAGATCACACATTCAGGTCACATAGTCAGATCACACATTCAGGTCACATGGTCAAATCACACATTCTGAACCCATAGTCAGATCACACATTCAGGTCACATAGTCAAATCACACATTCTGAACCCATAGTCAGATCACACATTCAGGTCACATAGTCAAATCACACATTCTGATCCCATAGTCAGATCACACATTCTGATCCCATAGTCAGATCACACATTCTGATCCCGTAGTCAGATCACACATTCTGAACCCATAGTCAGATCACACAGTCTGAACCCGTAGTCAGATCACACATTCTGATCCCATAGTCAGATCACACATTCAGGTCACATAGTCAGATCACACATTCAGGTCACATGGTCAAATCACACATTCTGAACCCATAGTCAGATCACACATTCAGGTCACATAGTCAAATCACACATTCTGATCCCATAGTCAGACTACACATTCTGATCCCATAGTCGGATCACACAATCTGATCCCATGGTCATATCTGACATCTGATCCCATAGTCAGATCACACATTCTGATCCCATAGTCAGATCACACATTCTGATCCCATAGTCAGATCACACATTCTGATCTCATAGTCAGATCACACATTCTGATCCCATAGTCAGATCACACATTCTGATCCCAGAGTCAGATCACACATTCTGATCCCATAGTCAGATCACACATTCAGATCCCAGAGTCAGATCACACATTCTGATCCCAGAGTCAGATCACACATTCTGATCCCATAGTCAGATCACATAGTCAGATCACACATTCTGATCACACATTCTGATCCCATAGTCAGATCACATAGTCAGATCACACATTCTGATCCCATAGTCAGATCTGAAATCTGATCCCATAGTCAGATCACACATTCAGATCACATAGTCAGATCACACATTCTGATCCCATAGTCAGATCACACATTCTGATCTCATAGTCAGATCACACATTCTGATCCCATAGTCAGATCATACATTCTGATCTCATAGTCAGCTCACACATTCTGATCCCATAGTCAGATCACACATTCTGAACCCATAGTCAGATCACACATTCTGAACCCATAGTCAGATCACACATTCTGATCCCATAGTCAGATCACACATTCTGATCCCATAGTCAGATCACACATTCTGATCCCATAGTCAGATCACACATTCTGAACCCATAGTCAGATCACACATTCTGAACCCGTAGTCAGATCACACATTCTGAACCAATAGTCAGATCACACATTCTGAACCCGTAGTCAGATCACACATTCTGATCCCATAGTCAGATCACACATTCAGGTCACATAGTCAGATCACACATTCAGGTCACATGGTCAAATCACACATTCTGAACCCATAGTCAGATCACACATTCAGGTCACATAGTCAAATCACACATTCTGATCCCATAGTCAGATCACACATTCTGATCCCATAGTCAGATCACACATTCTGATCCCGTAGTCAGATCACACATTCTGAACCCATAGTCAGATCACACATTCTGAACCCATAGTCAGATCACACATTCTGAACCCATAGTCAGATCACACAGTCTGAACCCGTAGTCAGATCACACATTCTGAACCCATAGTCAGATCACACAGTCTGAACCCGTAGTCAGATCACACATTCTGATCCCATAGTCAGATCACACATTCAGGTCACATAGTCAGATCACACATTCAGGTCACATGGTCAAATCACACATTCTGAACCCATAGTCAGATCACACATTCAGGTCACATAGTCAAATCACACATTCTGATCCCATAGTCAGACTACACATTCTGATCCCATAGTCGGATCACACAATCTGATCCCATGGTCATATCTGACATCTGATCCCATAGTCAGATCACACATTCTGATCCCATAGTCAGATCACACATTCTGATCCCATAGTCAGATCACACATTCTGATCTCATAGTCAGATCACACATTCTGATCCCATAGTCAGATCACACATTCTGATCCCAGAGTCAGATCACACATTCTGATCCCATAGTCAGATCACACATTCAGATCCCAGAGTCAGATCACACATTCTGATCCCAGAGTCAGATCACACATTCTGATCCCATAGTCAGATCACATAGTCAGATCACACATTCTGATCACACATTCTGATCCCATAGTCAGATCACATAGTCAGATCACACATTCTGATCCCATAGTCAGATCTGAAATCTGATCCCATAGTCAGATCACACATTCAGATCACATAGTCAGATCACACATTTTGATCACATAGTCAGATCACACATTCTGAACCCGTAGTCAGAACACACATTCTGATCACATAGTCAGATCACACATTCTGATCCCATAGTCAGATCACATAGTCAGATCACACATTCTGATCACACATTCTGATCCCATAGTCAGATCACATAGTCAGATCACACATTCTAATCCCATAGTCAGATCTGAAATCTGATCCCATAGTCAGATCACACATTCAGATCACATAGTCAGATCACACATTCTGATCACATAGTCAGATCACACATTCTGAACCCATAGTCAGATCACACATTCTGATCCCATAGTCAGATCACACATTCACGTCACATAGTCAGATCACACATTCTGATCCCAGAGTCAGATCACACATTCTGATCCCATAGTCAGATCACACATTCTGAACCCATAGTCAGATCACACATTCTGAACCCGTAGTCAGATCACACATTCTGATCCCATAGTCAGATCACACATTCTGAACCCGTAGTCAGATCACACATTCTGATCCCATAGTCAGATCACACATTCACGTCACATAGTCAGATCACACATTCAGGTCACATAGTCAAATCACACATTCTGAACCCATAGTCAGATCACACATTCAGGTCACATAGTCAAATCACACATTCTGATCCCATAGTCAGATCACACATTCTGATCCCATAGTCAGATCACACATTCAGGTCACATAGTCAGATCACACATTCTGAACCCATAGTCAGATCACACATTCAGGTCACATAGTCAAATCACACATTCTGAACCCATAGTCAGATCACACATTCTGAACCCATAGTCAGATCACACATTCTGAACCCATAGTCAGATCACACATTCTGATCCCATAGTCAGATCACACATTCTGATCCCATAGTCAGATCACACATTCTGATCCCATAGTCAGATCACACATTCTGATCCCGTAGTCAGATCACACATTCTGAACCCATAGTCAGATCACACATTCTGAACCCGTAGTCAGATCACACATTCTGAACCCATAGTCAGATCACACATTCTGATCACATAGTCAGATCACACATTCTGAACCCGTAGTCAGATCACACATTCTGAACCCGTAGTCAGAACACACATTCTGATCACATAGTCAGATCACACATTCAGGTCACATAGTCAGATCACACATTCAGGTCACATGGTCAAATCACACATTCTGAACCCATAGTCAGATCACACATTCAGGTCACATAGTCAAATCACACATTCTGAACCCATAGTCAGATCACACATTCAGGTCACATAGTCAAATCACACATTTTGATCCCATAGTCAGATCACACATTCTGATCCCATAGTCAGATCACACATTCTGATCCCGTAGTCAGATCACACATTCTGAACCCATAGTCAGATCACACAGTCTGAACCCGTAGTCAGATCACACATTCTGATCCCATAGTCAGATCACACATTCAGGTCACATAGTCAGATCACACATTCAGGTCACATGGTCAAATCACACATTCTGAACCCATAGTCAGATCACACATTCAGGTCACATAGTCAAATCACACATTCTGATCCCATAGTCAGACTACACATTCTGATCCCATAGTCGGATCACACAATCTGATCCCATGGTCATATCTGACATCTGATCCCATAGTCAGATCACACATTCTGATCCCATAGTCAGATCACACATTCTGATCCCATAGTCAGATCACACATTCTGATCTCATAGTCAGATCACACATTCTGATCCCATAGTCAGATCACACATTCTGATCCCAGAGTCAGATCACACATTCTGATCCCATAGTCAGATCACACATTCAGATCCCAGAGTCAGATCACACATTCTGATCCCAGAGTCAGATCACACATTCTGATCCCATAGTCAGATCACATAGTCAGATCACACATTCTGATCACACATTCTGATCCCATAGTCAGATCACATAGTCAGATCACACATTCTGATCCCATAGTCAGATCTGAAATCTGATCCCATAGTCAGATCACACATTCAGATCACATAGTCAGATCACACATTCTGATCCCATAGTCAGATCACACATTCTGATCTCATAGTCAGATCACACATTCTGATCCCATAGTCAGATCATACATTCTGATCTCATAGTCAGCTCACACATTCTGATCCCATAGTCAGATCACACATTCTGAACCCATAGTCAGATCACACATTCTGAACCCATAGTCAGATCACACATTCTGATCCCATAGTCAGATCACACATTCTGATCCCATAGTCAGATCACACATTCTGAACCCGTAGTCAGATCACACATTCTAATCCCATAGTCAGATCACACATTCAGGTCACATAGTCAGATCACACATTCAGGTCACATGGTCAAATCACACATTCTGAACCCATAGTCAGATCACACATTCTGAACCCATAGTCAGAACACACATTCTGATCACATAGTCAGATCACACATTCAGGTCACATAGTCAGATCACACATTCAGGTCACATGGTCAAATCACACATTCTGAACCCATAGTCAGATCACACATTCAGGTCACATAGTCAAATCACACATTCTGAACCCATAGTCAGATCACACATTCAGGTCACATAGTCAAATCACACATTCTGATCCCATAGTCAGATCACACATTCTGATCCCATAGTCAGATCACACATTCTGATCCCGTAGTCAGATCACACATTCTGAACCCATAGTCAGATCACACAGTCTGAACCCGTAGTCAGATCACACATTCTGATCCCATAGTCAGATCACACATTCAGGTCACATAGTCAGATCACACATTCAGGTCACATGGTCAAATCACACATTCTGAACCCATAGTCAGATCACACATTCAGGTCACATAGTCAAATCACACATTCTGATCCCATAGTCAGACTACACATTCTGATCCCATAGTCGGATCACACAATCTGATCCCATGGTCATATCTGACATCTGATCCCATAGTCAGATCACACATTCTGATCCCATAGTCAGATCACACATTCTGATCCCATAGTCAGATCACACATTCTGATCCCATAGTCAGATCACACATTCTGATCCCAGAGTCAGATCACACATTCTGATCCCAGAGTCAGATCACACATTCTGATCCCAGAGTCAGATCACACATTCTGATCCCATAGTCAGATCACATAGTCAGATCACACATTCTGATCACACATTCTGATCCCATAGTCAGATCACATAGTCAGATCACACATTCTGATCCCATAGTCAGATCTGAAATCTGATCCCATAGTCAGATCACACATTCAGATCACATAGTCAGATCACACATTCTGATCCCATAGTCAGATCACACATTCTGATCTCATAGTCAGATCACACATTCTGATCCCATAGTCAGATCATACATTCTGATCTCATAGTCAGCTCACACATTCTGATCCCATAGTCAGATCACACATTCTGAACCCATAGTCAGATCACACATTCTGAACCCATAGTCAGATCACACATTCTGAACCCATAGTCAGATCACACAGTCTGAACCCGTAGTCAGATCACACATTCTGATCCCATAGTCAGATCACACATTCAGGTCACATAGTCAGATCACACATTCAGGTCACATGGTCAAATCACACATTCTGAACCCATAGTCAGATCACACATTCAGGTCACATAGTCAAATCACACATTCTGATCCCATAGTCAGACTACACATTCTGATCCCATAGTCGGATCACACAATCTGATCCCATGGTCATATCTGACATCTGATCCCATAGTCAGATCACACATTCTGATCCCATAGTCAGATCACACATTCTGATCCCATAGTCAGATCACACATTCTGATCTCATAGTCAGATCACACATTCTGATCCCATAGTCAGATCACACATTCTGATCCCAGAGTCAGATCACACATTCTGATCCCATAGTCAGATCACACATTCAGATCCCAGAGTCAGATCACACATTCTGATCCCAGAGTCAGATCACACATTCTGATCCCATAGTCAGATCACATAGTCAGATCACACATTCTGATCACACATTCTGATCCCATAGTCAGATCACATAGTCAGATCACACATTCTGATCCCATAGTCAGATCTGAAATCTGATCCCATAGTCAGATCACACATTCAGATCACATAGTCAGATCACACATTCTGATCCCATAGTCAGATCACACATTCTGATCTCATAGTCAGATCACACATTCTGATCCCATAGTCAGATCATACATTCTGATCTCATAGTCAGCTCACACATTCTGATCCCATAGTCAGATCACACATTCTGAACCCATAGTCAGATCACACATTCTGAACCCATAGTCAGATCACACATTCTGATCCCATAGTCAGATCACACATTCTGATCCCATAGTCAGATCACACATTCTGAACCCGTAGTCAGATCACACATTCTAATCCCATAGTCAGATCACACATTCAGGTCACATAGTCAGATCACACATTCAGGTCACATGGTCAAATCACACATTCTGAACCCATAGTCAGATCACACATTCTGAACCCGTAGTCAGAACACACATTCTGATCACATAGTCAGATCACACATTCAGGTCACATAGTCAGATCACACATTCAGGTCACATGGTCAAATCACACATTCTGAACCCATAGTCAGATCACACATTCAGGTCACATAGTCAAATCACACATTCTGAACCCATAGTCAGATCACACATTCAGGTCACATAGTCAAATCACACATTCTGATCCCATAGTCAGATCACACATTCTGATCCCATAGTCAGATCACACATTCTGATCCCGTAGTCAGATCACACATTCTGAACCCATAGTCAGATCACACAGTCTGAACCCGTAGTCAGATCACACATTCTGATCCCATAGTCAGATCACACATTCAGGTCACATAGTCAGATCACACATTCAGGTCACATGGTCAAATCACACATTCTGAACCCATAGTCAGATCACACATTCAGGTCACATAGTCAAATCACACATTCTGATCCCATAGTCAGACTACACATTCTGATCCCATAGTCGGATCACACAATCTGATCCCATGGTCATATCTGACATCTGATCCCATAGTCAGATCACACATTCTGATCCCATAGTCAGATCACACATTCTGATCCCATAGTCAGATCACACATTCTGATCTCATAGTCAGATCACACATTCTGATCCCATAGTCAGATCACACATTCTGATCCCAGAGTCAGATCACACATTCTGATCCCAAAGTCAGATCACACATTCTGATCCCAGAGTCAGATCACACATTCTGATCCCATAGTCAGATCACATAGTCAGATCACACATTCTGATCACACATTCTGATCCCATAGTCAGATCACATAGTCAGATCACACATTCTGATCCCATAGTCAGATCTGAAATCTGATCCCATAGTCAGATCACACATTCAGATCACATAGTCAGATCACACATTCTGATCCCATAGTCAGATCACACATTCTGATCTCATAGTCAGATCACACATTCTGATCCCATAGTCAGATCATACATTCTGATCTCATAGTCAGCTCACACATTCTGATCCCATAGTCAGATCACACATTCTGAACCCATAGTCAGATCACACATTCTGAACCCATAGTCAGATCACACATTCTGAACCCATAGTCAGATCACACAGTCTGAACCCGTAGTCAGATCACACATTCTGATCCCATAGTCAGATCACACATTCAGGTCACATAGTCAGATCACACATTCAGGTCACATGGTCAAATCACACATTCTGAACCCATAGTCAGATCACACATTCAGGTCACATAGTCAAATCACACATTCTGATCCCATAGTCAGACTACACATTCTGATCCCATAGTCGGATCACACAATCTGATCCCATGGTCATATCTGACATCTGATCCCATAGTCAGATCACACATTCTGATCCCATAGTCAGATCACACATTCTGATCCCATAGTCAGATCACACATTCTGATCCCAGAGTCAGATCACACATTCTGATCCCATAGTCAGATCACACATTCAGATCCCAGAGTCAGATCACACATTCTGATCCCAGAGTCAGATCACACATTCTGATCCCATAGTCAGATCACATAGTCAGATCACACATTCTGATCACACATTCTGATCCCATAGTCAGATCACATAGTCAGATCACACATTCTGATCCCATAGTCAGATCTGAAATCTGATCCCATAGTCAGATCACACATTCAGATCACATAGTCAGATCACACATTCTGATCCCATAGTCAGATCACACATTCTGATCTCATAGTCAGATCACACATTCTGATCCCATAGTCAGATCATACATTCTGATCTCATAGTCAGCTCACACATTCTGATCCCATAGTCAGATCACACATTCTGAACCCATAGTCAGATCACACATTCTGAACCCATAGTCAGATCACACATTCTGATCCCATAGTCAGATCACACATTCTGATCCCATAGTCAGATCACACATTCTGATCCCATAGTCAGATCACACATTCAGGTCACATAGTCAGATCACACATTCAGGTCACATGGTCAAATCACACATTCTGAACCCATAGTCAGATCACACATTCAGGTCACATAGTCAAATCACACATTCTGATCCCATAGTCAGATCACACATTCTGATCCCATAGTCAGATCACACATTCTGATCCCGTAGTCAGATCACACATTCTGAACCCATAGTCAGATCACACATTCTGAACCCATAGTCAGATCACACATTCTGAACCCATAGTCAGATCACACAGTCTGAACCCGTAGTCAGATCACACATTCTGATCCCATAGTCAGATCACACATTCAGGTCACATAGTCAGATCACACATTCAGGTCACATGGTCAAATCACACATTCTGAACCCATAGTCAGATCACACATTCAGGTCACATAGTCAAATCACACATTCTGATCCCATAGTCAGACTACACATTCTGATCCCATAGTCGGATCACACAATCTGATCCCATGGTCATATCTGACATCTGATCCCATAGTCAGATCACACATTCTGATCCCATAGTCAGATCACACATTCTGATCCCATAGTCAGATCACACATTCTGATCTCATAGTCAGATCACACATTCTGATCCCATAGTCAGATCACACATTCTGATCCCAGAGTCAGATCACACATTCTGATCCCATAGTCAGATCACACATTCAGATCCCAGAGTCAGATCACACATTCTGATCCCAGAGTCAGATCACACATTCTGATCCCATAGTCAGATCACATAGTCAGATCACACATTCTGATCACACATTCTGATCCCATAGTCAGATCACATAGTCAGATCACACATTCTGATCCCATAGTCAGATCTGAAATCTGATCCCATAGTCAGATCACACATTCAGATCACATAGTCAGATCACACATTTTGATCACATAGTCAGATCACACATTCTGAACCCGTAGTCAGAACACACATTCTGATCACATAGTCAGATCACACATTCTGATCCCATAGTCAGATCACATAGTCAGATCACACATTCTGATCACACATTCTGATCCCATAGTCAGATCACATAGTCAGATCACACATTCTAATCCCATAGTCAGATCTGAAATCTGATCCCATAGTCAGATCACACATTCAGATCACATAGTCAGATCACACATTCTGATCACATAGTCAGATCACACATTCTGAACCCATAGTCAGATCACACATTCTGATCCCATAGTCAGATCACACATTCACGTCACATAGTCAGATCACACATTCTGATCCCAGAGTCAGATCACACATTCTGATCCCATAGTCAGATCACACATTCTGAACCCATAGTCAGATCACACATTCTGAACCCGTAGTCAGATCACACATTCTGATCCCATAGTCAGATCACACATTCTGAACCCGTAGTCAGATCACACATTCTGATCCCATAGTCAGATCACACATTTACGTCACATAGTCAGATCACACATTCAGGTCACATAGTCAAATCACACATTCTGAACCCATAGTCAGATCACACATTCAGGTCACATAGTCAAATCACACATTCTGATCCCATAGTCAGATCACACATTGTGTTCCCATAGTCAGATCACACATTCTGATCCCAGAGTCAGATCACACATTCTGATCCCATAGTCAGATCACATAGTCAGATCACACATTCTGATCACACATTCTGATCCCATAGTCAGATCACATAGTCAGATCACACATTCTGATCCCATAGTCAGATCTGAAATCTGATCCCATAGTCAGATCACACATTCAGGTCACATAGTCAAATCACACATTCTGAACCCATAGTCAGATCACACATTCAGGTCACATAGTCAAATCACACATTCTGATCCCATAGTCAGATCACACATTCTAATCCCATATTCAGATCACACATTCTGATCCCATAGTCAGATCACACATTCTGATCCCGTAGTCAGATCACACATTCTGAACCCATAGTCAGATCACACATTCTGAACCCGTAGTCAGAACACACATTCTGAACCCATAGTCAGATCACACATTCTGAACCCGTAGTCAGATCACACATTCTGATCCCATAGTCAGATCACACATTCAGGTCACATAGTCAGATCACACATTCAGGTCACATGGTCAAATCACACATTCTGAACCCATAGTCAGATCACACATTCAGGTCACATAGTCAAATCACACATTCTGAACCCATAGTCAGATCACACATTCAGGTCACATAGTCAAATCACACATTCTGATCCCATAGTCAGATTACACATTCTGATCCCATAGTCGGATCACACAATCTGATCCCATGGTCATATCTGACATCTGATCCCATAGTCAGATCACACATTCTGATCCCATAGTCAGATCACACATTCTGATCTCATAGTCAGATCACACATTCTGATCCCATAGTCAGATCACACATTCTGATCCCAGAGTCAGATCACACATTCTGATCCCATAGTCAGATCACACATTCAGATCCCAGAGTCAGATCACACATTCTGATCCCAGAGTCAGATCACACATTCTGATCCCATAGTCAGATCCCATAGTCAGATCACACATTCTGATCACACATTCTGATCCCATAGTCAGATCACATAGTCAGATCACACATTCTGATCCCATAGTCAGATCTGAAATCTGATCCCATAGTCAGATCACACATTCAGATCACATAGTCAGATCACACATTCTGAACCCGTAGTCAGAACACACATTCTGATCACATAGTCAGATCACACATTCTGATCCCAGAGTCAGATCACACATTCTGATCCCATAGTCAGATCACATAGTCAGATCACACATTCTGATCACACATTCTGATCACATAGTCAGATCACACATTCTGAACCCATAGTCAGATCACACATTCTGAACCCGTAGTCAGAACACACATTCTGATCACATAGTCAGATCACACATTCTGATCCCAGAGTCAGATCACACATTCTGATCCCATAGTCAGATCACATAGTCAGATCACACATTCTGAACCCATAGTCAGATCACACATTCTGAACCCGTAGTCAGATCACACATTCTGATCCCATAGTCAGATCACACATTCACGTCACATAGTCAGATCACACATTCAGGTCACATAGTCAAATCACACATTCTGATCCCATAGTCAGATCACACATTCTGATCCCATAGTCAGATCACACATTCTGATCCCAGAGTCAGATCACACATTCTGATCCCATAGTCAGATCACATAGTCAGATCACACATTCTGATCACACATTCTGATCCCATAGTCAGATCACATAGTCAGATCACACATTCTGATCCCATAGTCAGATCTGAAATCTGATCCCATAGTCAGATCACACATTCAGGTCACATAGTCAAATCACACATTCTGAACCCATAGTCAGATCACACATTCAGGTCACATAGTCAAATCACACATTCTGATCCCATAGTCAGATCACACATTCTAATCCAATATTCAGATCACACATTCTGATCCCATAGTCAGATCACACATTCTGATCCCGTAGTCAGATCACACATTCTGAACCCATAGTCAGATCACACATTCTGAACCCGTAGTCAGAACACACATTCTGAACCCATAGTCAGATCACACATTCTGAACCCATAGTCAGATCACACATTCTGATCCCATAGTCAGATCACACATTCAGGTCACATAGTCAGATCACACATTCAGGTCACATGGTCAAATCACACATTCTGAACCCATAGTCAGATCACACATTCAGGTCACATAGTCAAATCACACATTCTGAACCCATAGTCGGATCACACAATCTGATCCCATGGTCATATCTGACATCTGATCCCATAGTCAGATCACACATTCTAATCCCATATTCAGATCACACATTCTGATCCCATAGTCAGATCACACATTCTGATCCCGTAGTCAGATCACACATTCTGAACCCATAGTCAGATCACACATTCTGAACCCGTAGTCAGATCACACATTCTGATCCCATAGTCAGATCACACATTCAGGTCACATAGTCAGATCACACATTCAGGTCACATGGTCAAATCACACATTCTGAACCCATAGTCAGATCACACATTCAGGTCACATAGTCAAATCACACATTCTGAACCCATAGTCAGATCACACATTCTGGTCACATAGTCAAATCACACATTCTGATCCCATAGTCAGATTACACATTCTGATCCCATAGTTGGATCACACAATCTGATCCCATGGTCATATCTGACATCTGATCCCATAGTCAGATCACACATTCTGATCCCATAGTCAGATCACACATTCTGATCTCATAGTCAGATCACACATTCTGATCCCATAGTCAGATCACACATTCTGATCCCAGAGTCAGATCACACATTCTGATCCCATAGTCAGATCACACATTCAGATCCCAGAGTCAGATCACACATTCTGATCCCAGAGTCAGATCACACATTCTGATCCCATAGTCAGATCACATAGTCAGATCACACATTCTGATCCCATAGTCAGATCACATAGTCAGATCACACATTCTGATCCCATAGTCAGATCTGAAATCTGATCCCATAGTCAGATCACACATTCAGATCACATAGTCAGATCACACATTCTGAACCCGTAGTCAGAACACACATTCTGATCACATAGTCAGATCACACATTCTGATCCCAGAGTCAGATCACACATTCTGATCCCATAGTCAGATCACATAGTCAGATCACACATTCTGATCACACATTCTGATCCCATAGTCAGATCACATAGTCAGATCACACATTCTGATCCCATAGTCAGATCACATAGTCAGATCACACATTCTGATCCCATAGTCAGATCTGAAATCTGATCCCATAGTCAGATCACACATTCAGATCACATAGTCAGATCACACATTCTGATCACATAGTCAGATCACACATTCTGAACCCATAGTCAGATCACACATTCTGAACCCGTAGTCAGAACACACATTCTGATCACATAGTCAGATCACACATTCTGATCACATAGTCAGATCACACATTCTGAACCCATAGTCAGATCACACATTCTGAACCCGTAGTCAGATCACACATTCTGAACCCGTAGTCAGAACACACATTCTGATCACATAGTCAGATCACACATTCACGTCACATAGTCAGATCACACATTCAGGTCACATAGTCAAATCACACATTCTGAACCCATAGTCAGATCACACATTCAGGTCACATAGTCAAATCACACATTCTGATCCCATAGTCAGATCACACATTCTGATCCCATAGTCAGATCACACATTCTGATCCCAGAGTCAGATCACACATTCTGATCCCATAGTCAGATCACATAGTCAGATCACACATTCTGATCACACATTCTGATCACATAGTCAGATCACACATTCTGATCCCATAGTCAGATCTGAAATCTGATCCCATAGTCAGATCACACATTCAGGTCACATAGTCAAATCACACATTCTGAACCCATAGTCAGATCACACATTCAGGTCACATAGTCAAATCACACATTCTGATCCCATAGTCAGATCACACATTCTAATCCCATATTCAGATCACACATTCTGATCCCATAGTCAGATCACACATTCTGATCCCGTAGTCAGATCACACATTCTGAACCCGTAGTCAGATCACACATTCTGATCACATAGTCAGATCACACATTCAGGTCACATGGTCAAATCACACATTCTGAACCCATAGTCAGATCACACATTCAGGTCACATAGTCAAATCACACATTCTGAACCCATAGTCAGATCACACATTCAGGTCACATAGTCAAATCACACATTCTGATCCCATAGTCAGATTACACATTCTGATCCCATAGTCGGATCACACAATCTGATCCCATGGTCATATCTGACATCTGATCCCATAGTCAGATCACACATTCTGATCCCATAGTCAGATCACACATTCTGATCTCATAGTCAGATCACACATTCTGATCCCATAGTCAGATCACACATTCTGATCCCATAGTCAGATCACACATTCAGATCCCAGAGTCAGATCACACATTCTGATCCCAGAGTCAGATCACACATTCTGATCCCATAGTCAGATCACACATTCTGAACCCGTAGTCAGAACACACATTCTGAACCCGTAGTCAGATCACACATTCTGATCCCATAGTCAGATCACACATTCAGGTCACATAGTCAGATCACACATTCAGGTCACATGGTCAAATCACACATTCTGAACCCATAGTCAGATCACACATTCAGGTCACATAGTCAAATCACACATTCTGAACCCATAGTCAGATCACACATTCAGGTCACATAGTCAAATCACACATTCTGATCCCATAGTCAGATTACACATTCTGATCCCATAGTCGGATCACACAATCTGATCCCATGGTCATATCTGACATCTGATCCCATAGTCAGATCACACATTCTGATCCCATAGTCAGATCACACATTCTGATCTCATAGTCAGATCACACATTCTGATCCCATAGTCAGATCACACATTCTGATCCCAGAGTCAGATCACACATTCTGATCCCATAGTCAGATCACACATTCAGATCCCAGAGTCAGATCACACATTCTGATCCCAGAGTCAGATCACACATTCTGATCCCATAGTCAGATCACATAGTCAGATCACACGTTCTGATCACACATTCTGATCCCATAGTCAGATCACATAGTCAGATCACACATTCTGATCCCATAGTCAGATCTGAAATCTGATCCCATAGTCAGATCACACATTCAGATCACATAGTCAGATCACACATTCTGAACCCGTAGTCAGAACACACATTCTGATCACATAGTCAGATCACACATTCTGATCCCAGAGTCAGATCACACATTCTGATCCCATAGTCAGATCACATAGTCAGATCACACATTCTGATCACACATTCTGATCCCATAGTCAGATCACATAGTCAGATCACACATTCTGATCCCATAGTCAGATCACATAGTCAGATCACACATTCTGATCCCATAGTCAGATCTGAAATCTGATCCCATAGTCAGATCACACATTCAGATCACATAGTCAGATCACACATTCTGATCACATAGTCAGATCACACATTCTGAACCCATAGTCAGATCACACATTCTGAACCCGTAGTCAGAACACACATTCTGATCACATAGTCAGATCACACATTCTGAACCCATAGTCAGATCACACATTCTGAACCCGTAGTCAGATCACACATTCTGAACCCGTAGTCAGAACACACATTCTGATCACATAGTCAGATCACACATTCTGATCCCAGAGTCAGACCACACATTCTGATCCCATAGTCAGATCACATAGTCAGATCACACATTCTGATCACACATTCTGAACCCATAGTCAGATCACACATTCTGAACCCGTAGTCAGATCACACATTCTGATCCCATAGTCAGATCACACATTCACGTCACATAGTCAGATCACACATTCAGGTCACATAGTCAAATCACACATTCTGAACCCATAGTCAGATCACACATTCAGGTCACATAGTCAAATCACACATTCTGATCCCATAGTCAGATCACACATTCTGATCCCATAGTCAGATCACACATTCTGATCCCAGAGTCAGATCACACATTCTGATCCCATAGTCAGATCACATAGTCAGATCACACATTCTGATCACACATTCTGATCCCATAGTCAGATCACATAGTCAGATCACACATTCTGATCCCATAGTCAGATCTGAAATCTGATCCCATAGTCAGATCACACATTCAGGTCACATAGTCAAATCACACATTCTGAACCCATAGTCAGATCACACATTCAGGTCACATAGTCAAATCACACATTCTGATCCCATAGTCAGATCACACATTCTAATCCCATATTCAGATCACACATTCTGATCCCATAGTCAGATCACACATTCTGATCCCGTAGTCAGATCACACATTCTGAACCCATAGTCAGATCACACATTCTGAACCCGTAGTCAGAACACACATTCTGATCCCATAGTCAGATCACACATTCAGGTCACATAGTCAGATCACACATTCAGGTCACATGGTCAAATCACACATTCTGAACCCATAGTCAGATCACACATTCAGGTCACATAGTCAAATCACACATTCTGAACCCATAGTCAGATCACACATTCAGGTCACATAGTCAAATCACACATTCTGATCCCATAGTCAGATCACACATTCTAATCCCATATTCAGATCACACATTCTGATCCCATAGTCAGATCACACATTCTGATCCCGTAGTCAGATCACACATTCTGAACCCATAGTCAGATCACACATTCTGAACCCGTAGTCAGAACACACATTCTGATCCCATAGTCAGATCACACATTCAGGTCACATAGTCAGATCACACATTCAGGTCACATGGTCAAATCACACATTCTGAACCCATAGTCAGATCACACATTCAGGTCACATAGTCAAATCACACAATCTGATCCCATAGTCAGATTACACATTCTGATCCCATAGTCGGATCACACAATCTGATCCCATGGTCATATCTGACATCTGATCCCATAGTCAGATCACACATTCTGATCCCATAGTCAGATCACACATTCTGATCCCATAGTCAGATTACACATTCTGATCCCAGAGTCAGATCACACATTCTGATCCCATAGTCAGATCACACATTCAGATCCCAGAGTCAGATCACACATTCTGATCCCAGAGTCAGATCACACATTCTGATCCCATAGTCAGATCACATAGTCAGATCACACATTCTGATCACACATTCTGATCCCATAGTCAAATCACACATTCTGATCCCAGAGTCAGATCACACATTCTGATCCCATAGTCAGATCACATAGTCAGATCACACATTCAGGTCACATAGTCAAATCACACATTCTGAACCCATAGTCAGATCACACATTCAGGTCACATAGTCAAATCACACATTCTGATCCCATAGTCAGATTACACATTCTGATCCCATAGTCGGATCACACAATCTGATCCCATGGTCATATCTGACATCTGATCCCATAGTCAGATCACACATTCTGATCCCATAGTCAGATCACACATTCTGATCTCATAGTCAGATCACACATTCTGATCCCATAGTCAGATCACACATTCTGATCCCAGAGTCAGATCACACATTCTGATCCCATAGTCAGATCACACATTCAGATCCCAGAGTCAGATCACACATTCTGATCCCAGAGTCAGATCACACATTCTGATCCCATAGTCAGATCACATAGTCAGATCACACATTCTGATCACACATTCTGATCCCATAGTCAGATCACATAGTCAGATCACACATTCTGATCCCATAGTCAGATCTGAAATCTGATCCCATAGTCAGATCACACATTCAGATCACATAGTCAGATCACACATTCTGAACCCGTAGTCAGAACACACATTCTGATCACATAGTCAGATCACACATTCTGATCCCAGAGTCAGATCACACATTCTGATCCCATAGTCAGATCACATAGTCAGATCACACATTCTGATCACACATTCTGATCCCATAGTCAGATCACATAGTCAGATCACACATTCTGATCCCATAGTCAGATCACATAGTCAGATCACACATTCTGATCCCATAGTCAGATCTGAAATCTGATCCCATAGTCAGATCACACATTCAGATCACATAGTCAGATCACACATTCTGATCACATAGTCAGATCACACATTCTGAACCCATAGTCAGATCACACATTCTGAACCCGTAGTCAGAACACACATTCTGATCACATAGTCAGATCACACATTCTGAACCCATAGTCAGATCACACATTCTGAACCCGTAGTCAGATCACACATTCTGAACCCGTAGTCAGAACACACATTCTGATCACATAGTCAGATCACACATTCTGATCCCAGAGTCAGATCACACATTCTGATCCCATAGTCAGATCACATAGTCAGATCACACATTCTGATCACACATTCTGAACCCATAGTCAGATCACACATTCTGAACCCGTAGTCAGATCACACATTCTGATCCCATAGTCAGATCACACATTCACGTCACATAGTCAGATCACACATTCAGGTCACATAGTCAAATCACACATTCTGAACCCATAGTCAGATCACACATTCAGGTCACATAGTCAAATCACACATTCTGATCCCATAGTCAGATCACACATTCTGATCCCATAGTCAGATCACACATTCTGATCCCAGAGTCAGATCACACATTCTGATCCCATAGTCAGATCACATAGTCAGATCACACATTCTGATCACACATTCTGATCCCATAGTCAGATCACATAGTCAGATCACACATTCTGATCCCATAGTCAGATCTGAAATCTGATCCCATAGTCAGATCACACATTCAGGTCACATAGTCAAATCACACATTCTGAACCCATAGTCAGATCACACATTCAGGTCACATAGTCAAATCACACATTCAGATCCCAGAGTCAGATCACACATTCTGATCCCAGAGTCAGATCACACATTCTGATCCCATAGTCAGATCACATAGTCAGATCACACATTCTGATCACACATTCTGATCCCATAGTCAAATCACACATTCTGATCCCAGAGTCAGATCACACATTCTGATCCCATAGTCAGATCACATAGTCAGATCACACATTCAGGTCACATAGTCAAATCACACATTCTGAACCCATAGTCAGATCACACATTCAGGTCACATAGTCAAATCACACATTCTGATCCCATAGTCAGATTACACATTCTGATCCCATAGTCGGATCACACAATCTGATCCCATGGTCATATCTGACATCTGATCCCATAGTCAGATCACACATTCTGATCCCATAGTCAGATCACACATTCTGATCTCATAGTCAGATCACACATTCTGATCCCATAGTCAGATCACACATTCTGATCCCAGAGTCAGATCACACATTCTGATCCCATAGTCAGATCACACATTCAGATCCCAGAGTCAGATCACACATTCTGATCCCAGAGTCAGATCACACATTCTGATCCCATAGTCAGATCACATAGTCAGATCACACATTCTGATCACACATTCTGATCCCATAGTCAGATCACATAGTCAGATCACACATTCTGATCCCATAGTCAGATCTGAAATCTGATCCCATAGTCAGATCACACATTCAGATCACATAGTCAGATCACACATTCTGAACCCGTAGTCAGAACACACATTCTGATCACATAGTCAGATCACACATTCTGATCCCAGAGTCAGATCACACATTCTGATCCCATAGTCAGATCACATAGTCAGATCACACATTCTGATCACACATTCTGATCCCATAGTCAGATCACATAGTCAGATCACACATTCTGATCCCATAGTCAGATCACATAGTCAGATCACACATTCTGATCCCATAGTCAGATCTGAAATCTGATCCCATAGTCAGATCACACATTCAGATCACATAGTCAGATCACACATTCTGATCACATAGTCAGATCACACATTCTGAACCCATAGTCAGATCACACATTCTGAACCCGTAGTCAGAACACACATTCTGATCACATAGTCAGATCACACATTCTGAACCCATAGTCAGATCACACATTCTGAACCCGTAGTCAGATCACACATTCTGAACCCGTAGTCAGAACACACATTCTGATCACATAGTCAGATCACACATTCTGATCCCAGAGTCAGATCACACATTCTGATCCCATAGTCAGATCACATAGTCAGATCACACATTCTGATCACACATTCTGAACCCATAGTCAGATCACACATTCTGAACCCGTAGTCAGATCACACATTCTGATCCCATAGTCAGATCACACATTCACGTCACATAGTCAGATCACACATTCAGGTCACATAGTCAAATCACACATTCTGAACCCATAGTCAGATCACACATTCAGGTCACATAGTCAAATCACACATTCTGATCCCATAGTCAGATCACACATTCTGATCCCATAGTCAGATCACACATTCTGATCCCAGAGTCAGATCACACATTCTGATCCCATAGTCAGATCACATAGTCAGATCACACATTCTGATCACACATTCTGATCCCATAGTCAGATCACATAGTCAGATCACACATTCTGATCCCATAGTCAGATCTGAAATCTGATCCCATAGTCAGATCACACATTCAGGTCACATAGTCAAATCACACATTCTGAACCCATAGTCAGATCACACATTCAGGTCACATAGTCAAATCACACATTCTGATCCCATAGTCAGATCACACATTCTAATCCCATATTCAGATCACACATTCTGATCCCATAGTCAGATCACACATTCTGATCCCGTAGTCAGATCACACATTCTGAACCCATAGTCAGATCACACATTCTGAACCCGTAGTCAGAACACACATTCTGATCCCATAGTCAGATCACACATTCAGGTCACATAGTCAGATCACACATTCAGGTCACATGGTCAAATCACACATTCTGAACCCATAGTCAGATCACACATTCAGGTCACATAGTCAAATCACACATTCTGAACCCATAGTCAGATCACACATTCAGGTCACATAGTCAAATCACACAATCTGATCCCATAGTCAGATTACACATTCTGATCCCATAGTCGGATCACACAATCTGATCCCATGGTCATATCTGACATCTGATCCCATAGTCAGATCACACATTCTGATCCCATAGTCAGATCACACATTCTGATCCCATAGTCAGATCACACATTCTGATCTCATAGTCAGATCACACATTCTGATCCCATAGTCAGATCACACATTCTGATCCCAGAGTCAGATCACACATTCTGATCCCATAGTCAGATCACACATTCAGATCCCAGAGTCAGATCACACATTCTGATCCCAGAGTCAGATCACACATTCTGATCCCATAGTCAGATCACATAGTCAGATCACACATTCTGATCACACATTCTGATCCCATAGTCAGATCACATAGTCAGATCACACATTCTGATCCCATAGTCAGATCTGAAATCTGATCCCATAGTCAGATCACACATTCAGATCACATAGTCAGATCACACATTCTGAACCTGTAGTCAGAACACACATTCTGATCACATAGTCAGATCACACATTCTGATCACATAGTCAGATCACACATTCTGAACCCATAGTCAGATCACACATTCTGAACCCGTAGTCAGAACACACATTCAGATCACATAGTCAGATCACACATTCTGAACCCATAGTCAGATCACACATTCTGAACCCGTAGTCAGAACACACATTCTGATCACATAGTCAGATCACACATTCTGAACCCATAGTCAGATCACACATTCTGAACCCGTAGTCAGATCACACATTCTGAACCCGTAGTCAGAACACACATTCTGATCACATAGTCAGATCACACATTCTGATCCCAGAGTCAGATCACACATTCTGATCCCATAGTCAGATCACATAGTCAGATCACACATTCTGATCACACATTCTGAACCCATAGTCAGATCACACATTCTGAACCCGTAGTCAGATCACACATTCTGATCCCATAGTCAGATCACACATTCACGTCACATAGTCAGATCACACATTCAGGTCACATAGTCAAATCACACATTCTGAACCCATAGTCAGATCACACATTCAGGTCACATAGTCAAATCACACATTCTGATCCCATAGTCAGATCACACATTCTGATCCCATAGTCAGATCACACATTCTGATCCCAGAGTCAGATCACACATTCTGATCCCATAGTCAGATCACATAGTCAGATCACACATTCTGATCACACATTCTGATCCCATAGTCAGATCACATAGTCAGATCACACATTCTGATCCCATAGTCAGATCTGAAATCTGATCCCATAGTCAGATCACACATTCAGGTCACATAGTCAAATCACACATTCTGAACCCATAGTCAGATCACACATTCAGGTCACATAGTCAAATCACACATTCTGATCCCATAGTCAGATCACACATTCTAATCCCATATTCAGATCACACATTCTGATCCCATAGTCAGATCACACATTCTGATCCCGTAGTCAGATCACACATTCTGAACCCATAGTCAGATCACACATTCTGAACCCGTAGTCAGAACACACATTCTGATCCCATAGTCAGATCACACATTCAGGTCACATAGTCAGATCACACATTCAGGTCACATGGTCAAATCACACATTCTGAACCCATAGTCAGATCACACATTCAGGTCACATAGTCAAATCACACATTCTGAACCCATAGTCAGATCACACATTCAGGTCACATAGTCAAATCACACATTCTGATCCCATAGTCAGATCACACATTCTAATCCCATATTCAGATCACACATTCTGATCCCATAGTCAGATCACACATTCTGATCCCGTAGTCAGATCACACATTCTGAACCCATAGTCAGATCACACATTCTGAACCCGTAGTCAGAACACACATTCTGATCCCATAGTCAGATCACACATTCAGGTCACATAGTCAGATCACACATTCAGGTCACATGGTCAAATCACACATTCTGAACCCATAGTCAGATCACACATTCAGGTCACATAGTCAAATCACACATTCTGAACCCATAGTCACATCACACATTCAGGTCACATAGTCAAATCACACAATCTGATCCCATAGTCAGATTACACATTCTGATCCCATAGTCGGATCACACAATCTGATCCCATGGTCATATCTGACATCTGATCCCATAGTCAGATCACACATTCTGATCCCATAGTCAGATCACACATTCTGATCCCATAGTCAGATTACACATTCTGATCCCAGAGTCAGATCACACATTCTGATCCCATAGTCAGATCACACATTCAGATCCCAGAGTCAGATCACACATTCTGATCCCAGAGTCAGATCACACATTCTGATCCCATAGTCAGATCACATAGTCAGATCACACATTCTGATCACACATTCTGATCCCATAGTCAAATCACACATTCTGATCCCAGAGTCAGATCACACATTCTGATCCCATAGTCAGATCACATAGTCAGATCACACATTCAGGTCACATAGTCAAATCACACATTCTGAACCCATAGTCAGATCACACATTCAGGTCACATAGTCAAATCACACATTCTGATCCCATAGTCAGATTACACATTCTGATCCCATAGTCGGATCACACAATCTGATCCCATGGTCATATCTGACATCTGATCCCATAGTCAGATCACACATTCTGATCCCATAGTCAGATCACACATTCTGATCTCATAGTCAGATCACACATTCTGATCCCATAGTCAGATCACACATTCTGATCCCAGAGTCAGATCACACATTCTGATCCCATAGTCAGATCACACATTCAGATCCCAGAGTCAGATCACACATTCTGATCCCAGAGTCAGATCACACATTCTGATCCCATAGTCAGATCACATAGTCAGATCACACATTCTGATCACACATTCTGATCCCATAGTCAGATCACATAGTCAGATCACACATTCTGATCCCATAGTCAGATCTGAAATCTGATCCCATAGTCAGATCACACATTCAGATCACATAGTCAGATCACACATTCTGAACCCGTAGTCAGAACACACATTCTGATCACATAGTCAGATCACACATTCTGATCCCAGAGTCAGATCACACATTCTGATCCCATAGTCAGATCACATAGTCAGATCACACATTCTGATCACACATTCTGATCCCATAGTCAGATCACATAGTCAGATCACACATTCTGATCCCATAGTCAGATCACATAGTCAGATCACACATTCTGATCCCATAGTCAGATCTGAAATCTGATCCCATAGTCAGATCACACATTCAGATCACATAGTCAGATCACACATTCTGATCACATAGTCAGATCACACATTCTGAACCCATAGTCAGATCACACATTCTGAACCCGTAGTCAGAACACACATTCTGATCACATAGTCAGATCACACATTCTGAACCCATAGTCAGATCACACATTCTGAACCCGTAGTCAGATCACACATTCTGAACCCGTAGTCAGAACACACATTCTGATCACATAGTCAGATCACACATTCTGATCCCAGAGTCAGATCACACATTCTGATCCCATAGTCAGATCACATAGTCAGATCACACATTCTGATCACACATTCTGAACCCATAGTCAGATCACACATTCTGAACCCGTAGTCAGATCACACATTCTGATCCCATAGTCAGATCACACATTCACGTCACATAGTCAGATCACACATTCAGGTCACATAGTCAAATCACACATTCTGAACCCATAGTCAGATCACACATTCAGGTCACATAGTCATATCACACATTCTGATCCCATAGTCAGATCACACATTCTGATCCCATAGTCAGATCACACATTCTGATCCCAGAGTCAGATCACACATTCTGATCCCATAGTCAGATCACATAGTCAGATCACACATTCTGATCACACATTCTGATCCCATAGTCAGATCACAT
Organism: Salmo salar; assembly: GCF_965601325.2. Taxonomy (NCBI): domain Eukaryota; kingdom Metazoa; phylum Chordata; class Actinopteri; order Salmoniformes; family Salmonidae; genus Salmo; species Salmo salar. The sequence continues at coordinate 90,977,324 of NC_138304.1, read as the reverse complement.
AGTCAGATCACACATTCTGATCCCATAGTCAGATCTGAAATCTGATCCCATAGTCAGATCACACATTCAGGTCACATAGTCAAATCACACATTCTGAACCCATAGTCAGATCACACATTCAGGTCACATAGTCAAATCACACATTCTGATCCCATAGTCAGATCACACATTCTAATCCCATATTCAGATCACACATTCTGATCCCATAGTCAGATCACACATTCTGATCCCGTAGTCAGATCACACATTCTGAACCCATAGTCAGATCACACATTCTGAACCCGTAGTCAGAACACACATTCTGATCCCATAGTCAGATCACACATTCAGGTCACATAGTCAGATCACACATTCAGGTCACATGGTCAAATCACACATTCTGAACCCATAGTCAGATCACACATTCAGGTCACATAGTCAAATCACACATTCTGAACCCATAGTCAGATCACACATTCAGGTCACATAGTCAAATCACACAATCTGATCCCATAGTCAGATTACACATTCTGATCCCATAGTCGGATCACACAATCTGATCCCATGGTCATATCTGACATCTGATCCCATAGTCAGATCACACATTCTGATCCCATAGTCAGATCACACATTCTGATCCCATAGTCAGATCACACATTCTGATCTCATAGTCAGATCACACATTCTGATCCCATAGTCAGATCACACATTCTGATCCCAGAGTCAGATCACACATTCTGATCCCATAGTCAGATCACACATTCTGATCCCAGAGTCAGATCACACATTCTGATCCCAGAGTCAGATCACACATTCTGATCCCATAGTCAGATCACATAGTCAGATCACACATTCTGATCACACATTCTGATCCCATAGTCAGATCACATAGTCAGATCACACATTCTGATCCCATAGTCAGATCTGAAATCTGATCCCATAGTCAGATCACACATTCAGATCACATAGTCAGATCACACATTCTGAACCTGTAGTCAGAACACACATTCTGATCACATAGTCAGATCACACATTCTGATCACATAGTCAGATCACACATTCTGAACCCATAGTCAGATCACACATTCTGAACCCGTAGTCAGAACACACATTCAGATCACATAGTCAGATCACACATTCTGATCACATAGTCAGATCACACATTCTGAACCCATAGTCAGATCACACATTCTGAACCCGTAGTCAGAACACACATTCTGATCACATAGTCAGATCACACATTCTGATCACATAGTCAGATCACACATTCTGAACCCATAGTCAGATCACACATTCTGAACCCGTAGTCAGAACACACATTCTGATCACATAGTCAGATCACACATTCTGAACCCATAGTCAGATCACACATTCTGAACCCGTAGTCAGATCACACATTCTGATCCCATAGTCAGATCACACATTCACGTCACATAGTCAGATCACACATTCAGGTCACATAGTCAAATCACACATTCTGAACCCATAGTCAGATCACACATTCAGGTCACATAGTCAAATCACACATTCTGATCCCATAGTCAGATCACACATTCTAATCCCATATTCAGATCACACATTCTGATCCCATAGTCAGATCACACATTCTGATCCCGTAGTCAGATCACACATTCTGAACCCGTAGTCAGATCACACATTCTGATCACATAGTCAGATCACACATTCAGGTCACATGGTCAAATCACGCATTCTGAACCCATAGTCAGATCACACATTCAGGTCACATAGTCAAATCACACATTCTGAACCCATAGTCAGATCACACATTCAGGTCACATAGTCAAATCACACATTCTGATCCCATAGTCAGATTACACATTCTGATCCCATAGTCGGATCACACAATCTGATCCCATGGTCATATCTGACATCTGATCCCATAGTCAGATCACACATTCTGATCCCATAGTCAGATCACACATTCTGATCTCATAGTCAGATCACACATTCTGATCCCATAGTCAGATCACACATTCTGATCCCATAGTCAGATCACACATTCAGATCCCAGAGTCAGATCACACATTCTGATCCCAGAGTCAGATCACACATTCTGATCCCATAGTCAGATCACACATTCTGAACCCGTAGTCAGAACACACATTCTGAACCCGTAGTCAGATCACACATTCTGATCCCATAGTCAGATCACACATTCAGGTCACATAGTCAGATCACACATTCAGGTCACATGGTCAAATCACACATTCTGAACCCATAGTCAGATCACACATTCAGGTCACATAGTCAAATCACACATTCTGAACCCATAGTCAGATCACACATTCAGGTCACATAGTCAAATCACACATTCTGATCCCATAGTCAGATTACACATTCTGATCCCATAGTCGGATCACACAATCTGATCCCATGGTCATATCTGACATCTGATCCCATAGTCAGATCACACATTCTGATCCCATAGTCAGATCACACATTCTGATCTCATAGTCAGATCACACATTCTGATCCCATAGTCAGATCACACATTCTGATCCCAGAGTCAGATCACACATTCTGATCCCATAGTCAGATCACACATTCAGATCCCAGAGTCAGATCACACATTCTGATCCCAGTGTCAGATCACACATTCTGATCCCATAGTCAGATCACATAGTCAGATCACACATTCTGATCACACATTCTGATCCCATAGTCAGATCACATAGTCAGATCACACATTCTGATCCCATAGTCAGATCTGAAATCTGATCCCATAGTCAGATCACACATTCAGATCACATAGTCAGATCACACATTCTGAACCCGTAGTCAGAACACACATTCTGAACCCGTAGTCAGATCACACATTCTGATCCCATAGTCAGATCACACATTCAGGTCACATAGTCAGATCACACATTCAGGTCACATGGTCAAATCACACATTCTGAACCCATAGTCAGATCACACATTCAGGTCACATAGTCAAATCACACATTCTGAACCCATAGTCAGATCACACATTCAGGTCACATAGTCAAATCACACATTCTGATCCCATAGTCAGATTACACATTCTGATCCCATAGTCGGATCACACAATCTGATCCCATGGTCATATCTGACATCTGATCCCATAGTCAGATCACACATTCTGATCCCATAGTCAGATCACACATTCTGATCTCATAGTCAGATCACACATTCTGATCCCATAGTCAGATCACACATTCTGATCCCAGAGTCAGATCACACATTCTGATCCCATAGTCAGATCACACATTCAGATCCCAGAGTCAGATCACACATTCTGATCCCAGTGTCAGATCACACATTCTGATCCCATAGTCAGATCACATAGTCAGATCACACATTCTGATCACACATTCTGATCCCATAGTCAGATCACATAGTCAGATCACACATTCTGATCCCATAGTCAGATCTGAAATCTGATCCCATAGTCAGATCACACATTCAGATCACATAGTCAGATCACACATTCTGAACCCGTAGTCAGAACACACATTCTGATCACATAGTCAGATCACACATTCTGATCCCAGAGTCAGATCACACATTCTGAACCCATAGTCAGATCACATAGTCAGATCACACATTCTGATCACACATTCTGATCCCATAGTCAGATCACATAGTCAGATCACACATTCTGATCCCATAGTCAGATCACATAGTCAGATCACACATTCTGATCCCATAGTCAGATCTGAAATCTGATCCCATAGTCAGATCACACATTCAGATCACATAGTCAGATCACACATTCTGATCACATAGTCAGATCACACATTCTGAACCCATAGTCAGATCACACATTCTGAACCCGTAGTCAGAACACACATTCTGATCACATAGTCAGATCACACATTCTGAACCCATAGTCAGATCACACATTCTGAACCCGTAGTCAGATCACACATTCTGAACCCGTAGTCAGAACACACATTCTGATCACATAGTCAGATCACACATTCTGATCCCAGAGTCAGATCACACATTCTGATCCCATAGTCAGATCACATAGTCAGATCACACATTCTGATCACACATTCTGATCCCATAGTCAGATCACATAGTCAGATCACACATTCTGATCCCATAGTCAGATCACATAGTCAGATCACACATTCTGATCCCATAGTCAGATCTGAAATCTGATCCCATAGTCAGATCACACATTCAGATCACATAGTCAGATCACACATTCTGATCACATAGTCAGATCACACATTCTGAACCCATAGTCAGATCACACATTCTGAACCCGTAGTCAGAACACACATTCTGATCACATAGTCAGATCACACATTCTGAACCCATAGTCAGATCACACATTCTGAACCCGTAGTCAGATCACACATTCTGAACCCGTAGTCAGAACACACATTCTGATCACATAGTCAGATCACACATTCTGATCCCAGAGTCAGATCACACATTCTGATCCCATAGTCAGATCACATAGTCAGATCACACATTCTGATCACACATTCTGAACCCATAGTCAGATCACACATTCTGAACCCGTAGTCAGATCACACATTCTGATCCCATAGTCAGATCACACATTCACGTCACATAGTCAGATCACACATTCAGGTCACATAGTCAAATCACACATTCTGAACCCATAGTCAGATCACACATTCAGGTCACATAGTCAAATCACACATTCTGATCCCATAGTCAGATCACACATTCTGATCCCATAGTCAGATCACACATTCTGATCCCAGAGTCAGATCACACATTCTGATCCCATAGTCAGATCACATAGTCAGATCACACATTCTGATCACACATTCTGATCCCATAGTCAGATCACATAGTCAGATCACACATTCTGATCCCATAGTCAGATCTGAAATCTGATCCCATAGTCAGATCACACATTCAGGTCACATAGTCAAATCACACATTCTGAACCCATAGTCAGATCACACATTCAGGTCACATAGTCAAATCACACATTCTGATCCCATAGTCAGATCACACATTCTAATCCCATATTCAGATCACACATTCTGATCCCATAGTCAGATCACACATTCTGATCCCGTAGTCAGATCACACATTCTGAACCCATAGTCAGATCACACATTCTGAACCCGTAGTCAGAACACACATTCTGATCCCATAGTCAGATCACACATTCAGGTCACATAGTCAGATCACACATTCAGGTCACATGGTCAAATCACACATTCTGAACCCATAGTCAGATCACACATTCAGGTCACATAGTCAAATCACACATTCTGAACCCATAGTCAGATCACACATTCAGGTCACATAGTCAAATCACACAATCTGATCCCATAGTCAGATTACACATTCTGATCCCATAGTCGGATCACACAATCTGATCCCATGGTCATATCTGACATCTGATCCCATAGTCAGATCACACATTCTGATCCCATAGTCAGATCACACATTCTGATCCCATAGTCAGATCACACATTCTGATCTCATAGTCAGATCACACATTCTGATCCCATAGTCAGATCACACATTCTGATCCCAGAGTCATATCACACATTCTGATCCCATAGTCAGATCACACATTCAGATCCCAGAGTCAGATCACACATTCTGATCCCAGAGTCAGATCACACATTCTGATCCCATAGTCAGATCACATAGTCAGATCACACATTCTGATCACACATTCTGATCCCATAGTCAGATCACATAGTCAGATCACACATTCTGATCCCATAGTCAGATCTGAAATCTGATCCCATAGTCAGATCACACATTCTGATCACATAGTCAGATCACACATTCTGAACCCATAGTCAGATCACACATTCTGAACCCGTAGTCAGAACACACATTCAGATCACATAGTCAGATCACACATTCTGATCATATAGTCAGATCACACATTCTGATCACATAGTCAGATCACACATTCTGAACCCATAGTCAGATCACACATTCTGAACCCGTAGTCAGAACACACATTCAGATCACATAGTCAGATCACACATTCTGATCACATAGTCAGATCACACATTCTGAACCCATAGTCAGATCACACATTCTGAACCCGTAGTCAGAACACACATTCTGATCACATAGTCAGATCACACATTCTGATCACATAGTCAGATCACACATTCTGAACCCATAGTCAGATCACACATTCTGAACCCGTAGTCAGAACACACATTCTGATCACATAGTCAGATCACACATTCTGAACCCATAGTCAGATCACACATTCTGAACCCGTAGTCAGATCACACATTCTGATCCCAGAGTCAGATCACACATTCTGATCCCATAGTCAGATCACATAGTCAGATCACACATTCTGATCACACATTCTGATCCCATAGTCAGATCACATAGTCAGATCACACATTCTGATCCCATAGTCAGATCTGAAATCTGATCCCATAGTCAGATCACACATTCAGATCACATAGTCAGATCACACATTCTGATCACATAGTCAGATCACACATTCTGATCACATAGTCAGATCACACATTCTGAACCCATAGTCAGATCACACATTCTGAACCCGTAGTCAGAACACACATTCTGATCACATAGTCAGATCACACATTCTGATCCCAGAATCAGATCACACATTCTGATCCCATAGTCAGATCACATAGTCAGATCACACATTCTGATCACACATTCTGATCCCATAGTCAGATCACATAGTCAGATCACACATTCTGATCCCATAGTCAGATCTGAAATCTGATCCCATAGTCAGATCACATAGTCAGATCACACATTCTGATCACATAGTCAGATCATACATTCTGATTCCACAGTCAGATCTGACATCTGATCACATAGTCAGATCACACATTCTGATCACATAGTCAGATCACACATTCTGATCACATAGTCAGATCACACATTCTGAACCCATAGTCAGATCACACATTCTGAACCCGTAGTCAGAACACACATTCTGATCACATAGTCAGATCACACATTCTGAACCCATAGTCAGATCACACATTCAGGTCACATAGTCAAATCACACATTCTGATCCCATAGTCAGATCACACATTCTGATCCCATAGTCAGATCACACATTCTGATCCCAGAGTCAGATCACACATTCTGATCCCATAGTCAGATCACATAGTCAGATCACACATTCTGATCACACATTCTGATCCCATAGTCAGATCACATAGTCAGATCACACATTCTGATCCCATAGTCAGATCTGAAATCTGATCCCATAGTCAGATCACACATTCAGATCACATAGTCAGATCACAATTCTGATCACATAGTCAGATCACACATTCTGATCACATAGTCAGATCACACATTCTGAACCCATAGTCAGATCACACATTCTGAACCCATAGTCAGAACACACATTCTGATCACATAGTCAGATCACACATTCTGATCCCATAGTCAGATCACATAGTCAGATCACACATTCTGATCACACATTCTGATCCCATAGTCAGATCACATAGTCAGATCACACATTCTGATCCCATAGTCAGATCTGAAATCTGATCCCATAGTCAGATCACACAGTCAGATCACATAGTCAGATCACACATTCTGATCACATAGTCAGATCACACATTCTGATCACATAGTCAGATCACACATTCTGAACCCATAGTCAGATCACACATTCTGAACCCGTAGTCAGAACACACATTCTGATCACATAGTCAGATCACACATTCTGATCCCAGAATCAGATCACACATTCTGATCCCATAGTCAGATCACATAGTCAGATCACACATTCTGATCACACATTCTGATCCCATAGTCAGATCACATAGTCAGATCACACATTCTGATCCCATAGTCAGATCTGAAATCTGATCCCATAGTCAGATCACATAGTCAGATCACACATTCTGATCACATAGTCAGATCACATAGTCAGATCACACATTCTGATCCCATATTCTGATCACATAGTCAGATCATACATTCTGATCACACATTCTGATCCCATAGTCAGATCACATAGTCAGATCACACATTCTGATCCCATAGTCAGATCTGAAATCTGATCCCATAGTCAGATCACACATTCAGATCACATAGTCAGATCACACATTCTGAACCCGTAGTCAGAACACACATTCTGATCACATAGTCAGATCACACATTCTGATCACATAGTCAGATCACACATTCTGAACCCATAGTCAGATCACACATTCTGAACCCGTAGTCAGAACACACATTCTGATCACATAGTCAGATCACACATTCTGATCACATAGTCAGATCACACATTCTGAACCCATAGTCAGATCACACATTCTGAACCCGTAGTCAGAACACACATTCTGATCACATAGTCAGATCACACATTCTGATCCCATAGTCAGATCACATAGTCAGATCACACATTCTGATCACACATTCTGATCCCATAGTCAGATCACATAGTCAGATCACACATTCTGATCCCATAGTCAGATCTGAAATCTGATCCCATAGTCAGATCACACATTCAGATCACATAGTCAGATCACACATTCTGATCACATAGTCAGATCACACATTCTGATCACATAGTCAGATCACACATTCTGAACCCATAGTCAGATCACACATTCTGAACCCGTAGTCAGAACACACATTCTGATCACATAGTCAGATCACACATTCTGATCCCAGAATCAGATCACACATTCTGATCCCATAGTCAGATCACATAGTCAGATCACACATTCTGATCACACATTCTGATCCCATAGTCAGATCACATAGTCAGATCACACATTCTGATCCCATAGTCAGATCTGAAATCTGATCCCATAGTCAGATCACATAGTCAGATCACACATTCTGATCACATAGTCAGATCACATAGTCAGATCACACATTCTGATCCCATATTCTGATCACATAGTCAGATCATACATTCTGATCACACATTCTGATCCCATAGTCAGATCACATAGTCAGATCACACATTCTGATCCCATAGTCAGATCTGAAATCTGATCCCATAGTCAGATCACACATTCAGATCACATAGTCAGATCACACATTCTGAACCCGTAGTCAGAACACACATTCTGATCACATAGTCAGATCACACATTCTGATCACATAGTCAGATCACACATTCTGAACCCATAGTCAGATCACACATTCTGAACCCGTAGTCAGAACACACATTCTGATCACATAGTCAGATCACACATTCTGATCACATAGTCAGATCACACATTCTGAACCCATAGTCAGATCACACATTCTGAACCCGTAGTCAGAACACACATTCTGATCACATAGTCAGATCACACATTCTGATCCCAGAGTCAGATCACACATTCTGAACCCATAGTCAGATCACACATTCTGAACCCGTAGTCAGAACACACATTCTGATCACATAGTCAGATCACACATTCTGAACCCATAGTCAGATCACACATTCTGAACCCGTAGTCAGATCACACATTCTGATCCCATAGTCAGATCACACATTCACGTCACATAGTCAGATGGGATCACAGAACACACATTCTGATCACATAGTCAGATCACACATTCTGAACCCATAGTCAGATCACACATTCTGAACCCGTAGTCAGATCACACATTCAGGTCACATAGTCAAATCACACATTCTGAACCCATAGTCAGATCACACATTCAGGTCACATAGTCAAATCACACATTCTGATCCCATAGTCAGATCACACATTCTGATCCCATAGTCAGATCACACATTCTGATCCCAGAGTCAGATCACACATTCTGATCCCATAGTCAGATCACATAGTCAGATCACACATTCTGATCACACATTCTGATCCCATAGTCAGATCACATAGTCAGATCACACATTCTGATCCCATAGTCAGATCTGAAATCTGATCCCATAGTCAGATCACACATTCAGATCACATAGTCAGATCACACATTCTGATCACATAGTCAGATCACACATTCTGATCACATAGTCAGATCACACATTCTGAACCCATAGTCAGATCACACATTCTGAACCCGTAGTCAGAACACACATTCTGATCACATAGTCAGATCACACATTCTGATCCCAGAATCAGATCACACATTCTGATCCCATAGTCAGATCACATAGTCAGATCACACATTCTGATCACACATTCTGATCCCATAGTCAGATCACATAGTCAGATCACACATTCTGATCCCATAGTCAGATCTGAAATCTGATCCCATAGTCAGATCACATAGTCAGATCACACATTCTGATCACATAGTCAGATCATACATTCTGATTCCACAGTCAGATCTGACATCTGATCACATAGTCAGATCACACATTCTGATCACATAGTCAGATCACACATTCTGATCACATAGTCAGATCACACATTCTGAACCCATAGTCAGATCACACATTCTGAACCCGTAGTCAGAACACACATTTACATTTACATTTTAGTCATTTAGCAGACGCTCTTATCCAGAGCGACTTACAAATTGGTGCATTCACCTTATAATATCCAGTGGAACAACCACTTTACAATAGTGCATCTAAATCTTTTAAGGGGGGGGGTTAGAAGGATTACTTTATCCTATTCCAGGTATTCCTTGAAGAGGTGGGGTTTCAGGTGTCTCCGGAAGGTTGTGATTGACTCTGCTGTCCTGGCGTCGTGAGGGAGCTTGTTCCACCATTGGGGTGCCAGAGCAGCGAACAGTTTTGACTGGGCTGAGCGGGAACTGTGCTTCCTCAGAGGTAGGGAGGCGAGCAGGCCAGAGGTGGATGAACGGAGTGCCCTCGTTTGGGTGTAGGGCCTGATCAGAGCCTGAAGGTACGGAGGTGCCGTTCCCCTCACAGCTCCGTAGGCAAGCACCATGGTCTTGTAGCGGATGCGAGCTTCGACTGGAAGCCAGTGGAGAGAGCGGAGGAGCGGGGTGACGTGAGAGAACTTGGGAAGGTTGAACACCAGACGGGCTGCGGCGTTCTGGATGAGTTGTAGGGGTTTAATGGCACAGGCAGGGAGCCCAGCCAACAGCGAGTTGCAATAATCCAGACGGGAGATGACAAGTGCCTGGATTAGGACCTGCGCCGCTTCCTGTGTGAGGCAGGGTCGTACTCTGCGAATGTTGTAGAGCATGAACCTACAGGATCGGGTCACCGCCTTGATGTTGGTGGAGAACGACAGGGTGTTGTCCAGGGTCACGCCAAGGCTCTTAGCACTCTGGGAGGAGGACACAATGGAGTTGTCAACCGTGATGGCGAGATCATAGAACGGGCAGTCCTTCCCCGGGAGGAAGAGCAGCTCCGTCTTGCCGAGGTTCAGCTTGAGGTGGTGATCCGTCATCCACACTGATATGTCTGCCAGACATGCAGAGATGCGATTCGCCACCTGGTTGTCAGAAGGGGGAAAGGAGAAGATTAATTGTGTGTCATCTGCATAGCAATGATATGAGAGACCATGTGAGGATATGACAGAGCCAAGTGACTTGGTGTATAGCGAGAATAGGAGTGGGCCAAGAACAGAGCCCTGGGGGACACCAGTGGTGAGAGCACGTGGTCAGATCACACATTCTGAACCCATAGTCAGATCACATAGTCAGGTCACATAGTCAAATCACACATTCTGATCCCATAGTCAGATCACACATTCTGATCCCATAGTCAGATCACACATTCTGATCCCAGAGTCAGATCACACATTCTGAACCCATAGTCAGATCACACATTCTGAACCCGTAGTCAGAACACACATTCTGATCACATAGTCAGATCACACATTCTGAACCCATAGTCAGATCACACATTCTGAACCCGTAGTCAGATCACACATTCTGATCCCATAGTCAGATCACACATTCACGTCACATAGTCAGATCACACATTCAGGTCACATAGTCAAATCACACATTCTGAACCCATAGTCAGATCACACATTCAGGTCACATAGTCAAATCACACATTCTGATCCCATAGTCAGATCACACATTCTGATCCCATAGTCAGATCACACATTCTGATCCCAGAGTCAGATCACACATTCTGATCCCATAGTCAGATCACATAGTCAGATCACACATTCTGATCACACATTCTGATCCCATAGTCAGATCACATAGTCAGATCACACATTCTGATCCCATAGTCAGATCTGAAATCTGATCCCATAGTCAGATCACACATTCAGATCACATAGTCAGATCACACATTCTGATCACATAGTCAGATCACACATTCTGATCACATAGTCAGATCACACATTCTGAACCCATAGTCAGATCACACATTCTGAACCCGTAGTCAGAACACACATTCTGATCACATAGTCAGATCACACATTCTGATCCCAGAATCAGATCACACATTCTGATCCCATAGTCAGATCACATAGTCAGATCACACATTCTGATCACACATTCTGATCCCATAGTCAGATCACATAGTCAGATCACACATTCTGATCCCATAGTCAGATCTGAAATCTGATCCCATAGTCAGATCACATAGTCAGATCACACATTCTGATCACATAGTCAGATCATACATTCTGATTCCACAGTCAGATCTGACATCTGATCACATAGTCAGATCACACATTCTGATCACATAGTCAGATCACACATTCTGATCACATAGTCAGATCACACATTCTGAACCCATAGTCAGATCACACATTCTGAACCCGTAGTCAGAACACACATTCTGATCACATAGTCAGATCACACATTCTGAACCCATAGTCAGATCACACATTCAGGTCACATAGTCAAATCACACATTCTGATCCCATAGTCAGATCACACATTCTGATCCCATAGTCAGATCACACATTCTGATCCCAGAGTCAGATCACACATTCTGATCCCATAGTCAGATCACATAGTCAGATCACACATTCTGATCACACATTCTGATCCCATAGTCAGATCACATAGTCAGATCACACATTCTGATCCCATAGTCAGATCTGAAATCTGATCCCATAGTCAGATCACACATTCAGATCACATAGTCAGATCACAATTCTGATCACATAGTCAGATCACACATTCTGATCACATAGTCAGATCACACATTCTGAACCCATAGTCAGATCACACATTCTGAACCCGTAGTCAGAACACACATTCTGATCACATAGTCAGATCACACATTCTGATCCCATAGTCAGATCACATAGTCAGATCACACATTCTGATCACACATTCTGATCCCATAGTCAGATCACATAGTCAGATCACACATTCTGATCCCATAGTCAGATCTGAAATCTGATCCCATAGTCAGATCACACATTCAGATCACATAGTCAGATCACACATTCTGATCACATAGTCAGATCACACATTCTGATCACATAGTCAGATCACACATTCTGAACCCATAGTCAGATCACACATTCTGAACCCGTAGTCAGAACACACATTCTGATCACATAGTCAGATCACACATTCTGATCCCAGAATCAGATCACACATTCTGATCCCATAGTCAGATCACATAGTCAGATCACACATTCTGATCACACATTCTGATCCCATAGTCAGATCACATAGTCAGATCACACATTCTGATCCCATAGTCAGATCTGAAATCTGATCCCATAGTCAGATCACATAGTCAGATCACACATTCTGATCACATAGTCAGATCACATAGTCAGATCACACATTCTGATCCCATATTCTGATCACATAGTCAGATCATACATTCTGATTCCACAGTCAGATCACACATTCTGATCACATAGTCAGATCACACATTCTGAACCCATAGTCAGATCACACATTCTGAACCCGTAGTCAGAACACACATTCTGATCACATAGTCAGATCACACATTCTGAACCCATAGTCAGATCACACATTCTGAACCCGTAGTCAGATCACACATTCTGATCCCATAGTCAGATCACACATTCACGTCACATAGTCAGATCACACATTCAGGTCACATAGTCAAATCACACATTCTGAACCCATAGTCAGATCACACATTCAGGTCACATAGTCAAATCACACATTCTGATCCCATTGTCAGATCACACATTCTGATCCCATAGTCAGATCCCACATTCTGATCCCATAGTCAGATCACACATTCTGATCCCATTGTCAGATCCCACATTCTGATCCCATAGTCAGATCCCACATTCTGATCTCATCGTCAGATCACACATTCTGATCCCATTGTCAGAGCACACATTCTGATCTCATAGTCAGATCTGACATCTGATCCCATAGTCAGATCACACATTGTGATCCCATTGTCAGATCACACATTCTGATCCCATTGTCAGATCACACATTCTGATCTCATAGTCAGATCTGACATCTGATCCCATTGTCAGATCACACATTCTGATCACATTGTCAGATCACACATTCTGATCTCATAGTCAGATCTGACATCTGATCCCATAGTCAGATCTGACATCTGATCCCATAGTCAGATCACACATTCTGATCCCATAGTCAGATCACACATTCTGATCCCATAGTCAGATCACACATTCTGATCACATAGTCAGATCACACATTCTGATCCTATAGTCAGATCACACATTCTGATCCCATAGTCAGATCACACGAACCCGTAGTCAGATCACACATTCTGAACCCGTAGTCAGATCACACATTCTGATCCCGTAGTCAGATCACACATTCTGAACCCGTAGTCAGATCACACATTCTGATCTCGTAGTCAGATCACACATTCTGATCCCATTGTCAGAGCACACATTCTGATCTCATAGTCAGATCTGACATCTGATCCCATAGTCAGATCACACATTGTGATCCCATTGTCAGATCACACATTCTGATCCCATTGTCAGATCACACATTCTGATCTCATAGTCAGATCTGACATCTGATCCCATTGTCAGATCACACATTCTGATCACATTGTCAGATCACACATTCTGATCTCATAGTCAGATCTGACATCTGATCCCATAGTCAGATCTGACATCTGATCCCATAGTCAGATCACACATTCTGATCCCATAGTCAGATCACACATTCTGATCCCATAGTCAGATCACACATTCTGATCACATAGTCAGATCACACATTCTGATCCTATAGTCAGATCACACATTCTGATCCCATAGTCAGATCACACGAACCCGTAGTCAGATCACACATTCTGAACCCGTAGTCAGATCACACATTCTGATCCCGTAGTCAGATCACACATTCTGAACCCGTAGTCAGATCACACATTCTGATCTCGTAGTCAGATCACACATTCTGATCCCATTGTCAGAGCACACATTCTGATCTCATAGTCAGATCTGACATCTGATCCCATAGTCAGATCACACATTGTGATCCCATTGTCAGATCACACATTCTGATCCCATTGTCAGATCACACATTCTGATCTCATAGTCAGATCTGACATCTGATCCCATTGTCAGATCACACATTCTGATCCCATTGTCAGATCACACATTCTGATCCCATAGTCAGATCACACATTCTGATCACATAGTCAGATCACACATTCTGATCCTATAGTCAGATCACACATTCTGATCCCATAGTCAGATCACACGAACCCGTAGTCAGATCACACATTCTGAACCCGTAGTCAGATCACACATTCTGATCCCGTAGTCAGATCACACATTCTGAACCCGTAGTCAGATCACACATTCTGATCTCGTAGTCAGATCACACATTCTGATCCCGTAGTCAGATCACACATTCTGATCCCATAGTCAGATCACACATTCTGAACCCATAGTCAGATCACATATTCTGAACCCATAGTCAGATCCCACATTCTGATCCCATAGTCAGATCACACATTCTGATCCAATAGTCAGATCACACATTCTGATTCCTTAGTCAGATCACACATTCTGATCCCATAGTCAGATCTGACATCTGATCGCATAGTCAGATCTGAAATCTGATCCCTAAGTCAGATCACACATTCTGATCCCAGAGTCAGATCTGACATCTGATCCCATAGTCAGATCACACATTCTGATCCCATTGTCAGATCACACATTCTGATCTCATAGTCAGATCTGACATCTGATCCCATAGTCAGATCATACATTCTGATTCCATAGTCAGATCTGACATCTGATCCCATAGTCAGATCTGACATCTGATCCCATAGTCAGATCACACATTCTGAACCCATAGTCAGATCTGACATCTGATCCCATAGTCAGATCTGACATCTGATCCCATAGTCAGATCACACATTCTGATCCCATAGTCAGATCACACGAACCCGTAGTCAGATCACACATTCTGAACCCGTAGTCAGATCACACATTCTGATCCCGTAGTCAGATCACACATTCTGAACCCGTAGTCAGATCACACATTCTGATCTCGTAGTCAGATCACACATTCTGATCCCGTAGTCAGATCACACATTCTGATCCCATAGTCAGATCACACATTCTGAACCCATAGTCAGATCACATATTCTGAACCCATAGTCAGATCCCACATTCTGATCCCATAGTCAGATCACACATTCTGATCCAATAGTCAGATCACACATTCTGATCCCATAGTCAGATCACACATTCTGATCCCATAGTCAGATCTGACATCTGATCGCATAGTCAGATCTGAAATCTGATCCCTAAGTCAGCTCACACATTCTAAACCCATTGTCAGATCCCACATTCTGATCCCATAGTCAGATCACACATTCTGATCCCATAGTCAGATCACACATTCTGATCCCAGAGTCAGATCTGACATCTGATCCCATAGTCAGATCACACATTCTGATCCCATTGTCAGATCACACATTCTGATCTCATAGTCAGATCTGACATCTGATCCCATAGTCAGATCTGACATCTGATCCCATAGTCAGATCTGACATCTGTTCCCATAGTCAGATCACACATTCTGAACCCATAGTCAGATCCCACATTCTGATCCCATAGTCAGATCCCACATTCAGATCACATAGTCAGATCACACATTCTGATCCCGTAGTCAGATCACACATTCTGATCCCATAGTCAGATCACATATTCTGAACCCATAGTCAGATCCCACATTCTGATCCCATAGTCAGATCCCACATTCTGATCCCATAGTCAGATCACACATTCTGATCCCATAGTCAGATCTGACATCTGATCCCATAGTCAGATCTGACATCTGATCCCATAGTCAGATCTGACATTCTGATTCCATAGTCAGATCTGACATTCTGATTCCATAGTCAGATCTGACATCTGATCCCATAGTCAGATCTGAAATCTGATCCCATAGTCAGATCACACATTCTGATCCTATAGTCAGATCTCACATTCTGATCCCATAGTCAGATCAGACATTCAGATCCCATAGTCAGATCACACATTCTGATCAGACATTCTGATCATAAAGTCAGATCAGACATTCTGATCCCATAGTCAGATCACACATTCTGATCACACATTCAGATCACATAGTCAGATCACACATTCTGATCCCATAGTCAGATCACACATTCTGATCCAATAGTCAGATCACACATTCTGATCCCATAGTCAGATCACACATTCTGATCGCATAGTCAGATCTGAAATCTGATCCCTAAGTCAGATCACACATTCTGAACCCATAGTCAGATCCCACATTCTGATCCCATAGTCAGATCACACATTCTGATCCCATAGTCAGATCACACATTCTGATCCCATAGTCAAATCACACATTCTGAACCCATAGTCAGATCACACATTCTGATCGCATAGTTAGATCTGACATCTGATCCCGTAGTTAGAACTGACATCTGATCCCATAGTCAGATCGGACATCTGATCCCATAGTCAGATCGGACATCTGATCTCATAGATCGGACATCTGATCCCATAGTCAGATCGGACATCTGATCCCATAGTCAGATCGGACATCTGATCCCATAGTCAGATTGGACATCTGATCCCATAGTCAGATCGGACATCTGATCCCATAGTCAGATCGGACATCTGATCCCTAGCCTTGTTAGCACAGAGAAGAGGGGAACTCTGGATTGTCTGGTCTGTTAGCATCCTGCTGTAAGGAGAGGACAGAGGCAGGGCTAGGTATATATGTGTGTATGCATGTGTGTGTGTGCATGTGTTTGTGTTTGCGCGCATAAGACAGGCTAGGTGGGGTCTTGTGAGTCTCCCTGGGACACAATGAGTTATAAAAGCTTGTGTGTTCAGGACCTGGCTCCTGGCCAACTCTGCCTGGAGGTAGAAGGCAGGACCTTTGATGTCTCTGTACAGCACCCCTCGTTCACTTTCACTCTCTCTGACCTGCAGGTGATTAAGGTGGCTTTTTAAAAGGCCACCTGTTACAGATTAAAGGGCACCTGGGAACAACCTCTGACTGAGTCAGAGGGAGCGAGAGAGAGAGAAAGAAAGAAATCAATGTACCCAAACAACAAGTGTGCAGTTAAAATTGGCAATAAACACACATATTTCTTTCCTCAGGGCCGTGGGGTGAGACAGGGATGGAGCTTGAGCCCCATCCTCTTCAACATTTATATCAATGAATTGGTGAGGGCACTAGAACAGTCTGCAACACCAGGCCTCACCCTACTAGAATCCGAAGTCAAATGTCTACTGTTTGCAGATGACCTGGTGCTTCTGTCCCCAATAAGGAGGGACTAGATCTTCTGCACAGATTCTGTCAGACCTGGGCCCTGACAGTAAATCTCAGTAAGACACAAATAATGGTGTTCCAAAAAAGGTCCAGTAGCCAAGAAAAAAATACACATTTTATCAAGACACTGTGGCCCTAGAGAACACAAAGAATACATACCTCGCCCTTAACATCAACACCACAGGTAACAGCCACAAGGCTGTGAACGATCTAAGAGACAAGGCGAGATGCCATCAAAAGGAACATTGAACTCAACATCCTAATTAGGATATGGCTAAAAATACTTAAATCAGTTATCGAACCCATTTTCCTTTATGGTTGTGAGGTCTGGGGTCCACTCACCAACCAAGAATTCACAAAATGGGACAAACACCCAATTAAGACTCTGCATGCAGAATTCTGCAAAAATATATTTGTGAACAACGCAAAACCCCTAACAATGCATGCAGAGTATAATTAGGAATGTGCCAGCTAGTTAACAAAATCCAGAAAAGAGTAGTTCAATTCTACAACCACCTAAAAGGAAGCAATGCCCACACATTCCACCACAAAGCCCTCACCTACAGAGAGATGAACCAAGAGAAGAGTCCCTTCAGCCAGCTGGTTCTGGGGCTCTGTTCACAAATACAAACAGACCCCACAGAGCCCCAGGTCAGAAACACATTTAGACCCAACCAAATTATGAGAAAACAAAAAGATAACTATTTGACATACTGGAAAGAACTGTGACTGACCCCAAATTAAGAAAATCCTTGACTGTACAGACTCAGTGAGCATAGCCTTGCTATTGAGAGAGGCCGCCATAGGCAAACCTGGGTCTCGAGAGACCACTGCCCACAAAATGAGTTGGAAACTGAGAACATTTCCCACAGATCACAAACAATTTGAAAACAAATCAAACATTGATAAACTCCATATCTGTGCAATCACTGCAGCAACATGTATGGCACATTGCCATGACAAAAGGCCAACCAGTAGAGCACAAACTACATTGTAAATACAACCTATATTTATCTAGTTATTTTACCTTTCATACATCAACTATTTGCACATTGTTACAACACTGTACATAGCCAATAATATTACATTTGAAATGTGTATATTATTTTAAAACTTTTGTGAGTGTAATGTTTACTGTTAATTTCCATTGTTTATTTCCCTTTTGTTTATTGTCTATTTCACTTGCTTTGGCAATGTAAACATATGTTTATCATGCCAATAAAGCCCTTTGAATTGAATTGAGTGGGAGGCCTCAGCCCCTGTGTTGCATAAATGCTCATTGCTGTTTACTGTAAGGGCCAGGGCTGAAGACATACAGTACATGGAAATAACAGGGCAGGTATCATGACATTTTAAGTATTTCCAAAAGAAACATTGGTGATCATTCTGGTATAGTTTGTAGTTTTACTCACATTCACATGACTGGCTCAGACACCTCAGACATGATTGGTTAGTTCAGCCCTAAGCTGCTGCAGTAGGGCTCCCCCATGATGTGGCAATCTACTGTCACTGCCACCTTATTCAGTAGGTGAGTGATTACTCTACTGTAGTAGACAGAGAGGTCCCCTACCATGACTCTACTGTAGTAGACAGAGAAGTCCCCTACCATGACTCTACTGTAGTAGACAGAGAAGTCCCCTACCATGACTACTGTAGTAGACAGAGAAGTCCCCTACCATGACTATACTGTAGTAGACAGAGAAGTCCCCTACCATGACTATACTGTAGTAGACAGAGAAGTCCCCTACCATGACTCTACTGTAGTAGACAGAGAAGTCCCCTACCATGACTCTACTGTAGTAGACAGAGAGGTCCCCTACCATGACTCTACTGTAGTAGACAGAGAGGTCCCCTACCATGACTCTACTGTAGTAGACAGAGAAGTCCCCTACCATGACTCTACTGTAGTAGACAGAGAAGTCCCCTACCATGACTCTACTGTAGTAGACAGAGAAGTCCCCTACCATGACTCTACTGTAGTAGACAGAGAGGTCCCCTACCATGACTCTACTGTAGTAGACAGAGAAGTCCCCTACCATGACTCTACTATAGTAGACAGAGAAGTCCCCTACCATGACTCTACTGTAGTAGACAGAGAGGTCCCCTACCATGACTCTACTGTAGTAGACAGAGAGGTCCCCTACCATGACTCTACTGTAGTAGACAGAGAGGTCCCCTACCATGACTCTACTGTAGTAGACAGAGAAGTCCCCTACCATGACTCTACTGTAGTAGACAGAGAAGTCCCCTACCATGACTCTACTGTAGTAGACAGAGAAGTCCCCTACCATGACTCTACTGTAGTAGACAGAGAGGTCCCCTACCATGACTCTACTGTAGTAGACAGAGAGGTCCCCTACCATGACTCTACTGTAGTAGACAGAGAAGTCCCCAGTCTCTCTCTGTTGTCCTCCACTACCAGCACTTGTAAGACTCACTCCCTTCATCAAAGTTTTTCCCCCAAATACTTCCATCTCTTACTCATAGCTTTTTGAAGGAAAAAACTGTTTCACGTACTGATAAGCATAAGTACTATTTGTCTCAGGAATTTTAAGCAAATATCAGGCAAGTCTGTATCTGCGTGGTTTAGATTGGATAGTAATTATTCACCGAGCTGTGAATGACACAGAGGGCTGTGTTGACATTCCGCTAATCTAAAGGCTGGACATGTTATGTTAATGTAGCCAACGCAGGAGAAGATCACTTCCCTGTTTACTTTCTCACAGTGGACTGGCACATTGATAAACCTCTCGAAGACATAACCTCACACACACGTGTGTGTGCATCCACACACATAGATTTCACTTACAGACACACGTGCACCTGAACACAAATGCACTCCCTCCCAAACTCCCTCACATACAGTACACACACACCACACACACACACACACACACAGACAGGCACACGTATGTGCATGCACACACATTCCAGAGGTTGTATGGAATGTGGGACAGAATGGTTGGCACAAGGGGAGCGTGACTCAGCTGCCGGTCCCAGCCCTATCCCCCTTATCACCTCTAGGTTGGGTGTGTGTGTGTGTGTGTGTGTGTGTGTGTGTGTGTGTGTGTGTGTGTGTGTGTGTGTGTGTGTGTGTGTGTGTGTGTGTGTGTGTGTGTGTGTGTCAGTGTCAACCCTGTGTGAAGCCAGTCATCCATTCAAACCACTCCTGGTTTAAAAATGGATCTCTTGGAAATTGTACTTGTTTTGGCATGATGCCGTTGTTATAGGTGATGTTTTCCATCTAAAGGCAGAGAACTGGTTTGGTCTGATCTCTATGGTTCAACCCTCAGACTCTCAACATGCCCTTACAGCAACCAGTATAAAGGGATGCCAGTGAAGTGAGCCATTGATAGAAATGTGGTTAGAGGGGGTGTATTGGTTAGGATGGCATCTACTTGGTGAAATAGGGCATAGATCAGTTCCCACACTGTTGCTGTTAGGTTTGTATAGCGTGCTATGGAGCACCCTTAACCCGTCAAAGTATGTGACAACATAATTCCTGTCACTGTAAAATGTGCAAACTACCATCAAACTACCTGTGTCTAATCTTCAAAGTCTTAGCATGTAGGGAAAGTGTGGGGGTTTAGCTATTTGGGGAAAGTGTGGGGGTTTAGCTATGTAGGGAAAGTGTGGGGGTTCAGCTATGTAGGGGAAGTGTGGGGGTTCAGTTATGCAAAGAAAAGATTACGGCAGATGTTAGATGCATTGACATCTGGTGGTGACTGTTACTTTATATATCTCCCAGCTAGTCTCTGTTAGAATAATCCAATAGTTCTTTCACACAGGATTTGCACTGCTCACCCACTCCCAATGCTGCACAGGCACACACACAGACACACACACACACACACACACACACACACACACACACACACACACACACACACACACACACACACACACACACACACACACACACACACACACACACACACACACACACGCACACACACACACAGGCCCACAGAGAGCTAAGGCACACACACGAGGGTTAAATCTATGTTTTTCTACCCGTTGGCTGGTTGGTTGGTTGGGAGCAGTGGTTGGCTGGGGTTTGAGTTGAGACATGAATGAACTGATGATGACTGCTGGAATTGCTGTGGGTGCCGGGGGAAGCATACCCAAAGCCACAGGAACCACCAGCAGGCCTGCTCCTTCCCTCCATCCCTAGCCCCTCCACCTCCTCCCTCTCTCCCTCCCATGAGTGTGCCTTTCTCCCATGTCTGCTGAAACAGTCCTCAGTACTCTCTGGTCTGACCAGAACCAGGAAAGCCACCTCTTTACAGTAGAACAGAGTGAGGGTTGGACTGGTTATGTCAGTTAAGGATGATGCTGGCCTGCGTCTGCCAAAATGAGATGTCATTTTGTGTTGAGAAGATGAAGAGTCAGCATTAAGGCTACCTGCATCACCGCCACAGATCTCATTGATTTATGAAGGACAAATGAAAGCTCATTTATCTGATTCATTGAAGGTGTATAACACAGTTTGATAGTGCAACTCTACACCAATCAGCTTCAGTTATATTGACATGTGCTCTTCCTCTCCCCAGACCTTTGTTTAGAGGAAGCTCAGATGTTGATCAGCTGGGCAAGATTTTTGAGTAAGTACCATGTTCAACATCATGCTATAAATCATATTTACAGTTTTAACAATCAATGAGGCTTGTGATTCTGATAATCATGATAATGATGACGATGCAAATAGTGGTGAAGATGATGATGATGATGATGATGATCCCTCAGTGTGGTCGGGGTTCCCTCGGTGGAGGACTGGCCCCAGGAAGTTGCCTTACCACAGAGTGCCTTCTCTCCACGACCCCCTCAGCCTATCGGAAACCTCATCCCTGACATGGACGAGCTGGGGAAGTCCCTAATACTGGTGAGTATTAGACACACACACCACACTCTAAATATAGTACGTACTGTTTCAAATTGATTTGTCCAATAGGAATGAAACTCACACTTTTCTTTTTGTTGAGGAAAATGTTATCATTATAATATTTGTCTTTCTCTTTTCTTTCTCTCTACAGCAATTCCTGGCATTCAATCCCGCCAAAAGGATATCAGCGTTTGCTGCTCTGACCCACCCCTACTTCCAGAGTGTGGATAGTGACAGTAAGAGTGTGTACGCTCAGCCCATTGCCAGCAACAAGCCCACCATGGAGGAGAGCGCTGCCTGACAGCCCCCCAGCCCAGGACGAGAGAGAGAGAGCGAGAGAGATGGACACAAAGACAGAGAAAGAAAGCAACAGACAGACATTTGATTCTAAAATGCAACAGTGCTGTCTTCCACAATGTACTGATTTGAATGCTGCTTTTTAGGATAATTTTTTTTAAATAAAAAAATGTAAACAATGCAAGGACCCCTAAAGCTGAGATGTACTGCCACCAGGGGAGAACCTCTGGATGTCCAGGAGCTGCTGCCTCTTGTCTCTTCTGCCTTAGCCTGAGAAGAGGCTCCTCGGTGAGGGAACACAAAGCACCAAGGGTAGGTCGGCATGGATCTCACCTGGAGCTCATCTCCACGACTGAACTGAGAGAGAGGATACACACACATATGTTTATCCCATGCAGGAGGACCTCACACTGCCTAGCGCTGCTTATGGTCCAAACATACATTTGTGTTTTTATATCACTGCCATCTACAGGTAGTCCTGTGTTACTGCAGGCTGGAGCAGGATTTTGATGGGCTTCAGCTTTAAAGACTTTGACTGGTGTGAACGAAGCACCACGGAACAACTGAAAATTGATCATTTTGAGTTCTTCTTATGGCATCTGTACTTCAGTGTCATAAAATGAGATGAAAGCTGATGGACACCATTCAAGAGCCTATGTGTTACTCTTTCTGATGACCTGATCAATCAATCAAATGTATTTCTAAAGCCCTTTTTACATCAGCTGATGTCACAAAGTGCTATACAGAAACACAGCCTAAAACCCCAAACAGCAAGCAATGCAGATGTAGAAGCACGGTGGCTAGGAAAAACTCCCTAGAAAGGCAGGAACCTAGGAAGAAACCTAGAGAGGAACTGAGGGGTGGCCAGTCCTCTTCTGGCTGTGCCGGGTGGAGGTTATAAGAGTACATGACCATTTAAGGCCAGATTGTTCTTCAAGATGTACAAACATTCATAGATGACCAGCAGGGTCAAATGATAATCACTGGTTGTAGAGGGTGCAACAGGTCAGCACCTCAGGAATAAATGTCAGTTGGCTTTTCATAGCCGATCATTCAGAGGTTGAGACAGGAGGTGCGGTAGAGAGAGAGAGTCGAAAACAGCAGGTCTGGGACAAGGTAGCACGTCCGGTGAACAGGTCAGGGTTCCCTAGTCGCAGGCAGAGGAGTTGAAACTGGAGCAGCAGCACGACCAGGTGGACTGGGGACACCAAGGAGTCATCAGGCCAGATTGCCTTGAGGCATGATCCAAGGGATCAGGTCCTCCAGGAGGGGAGGGAGAGAGAAAGAATTAGAGGGCGCATACTTAAATTCACACAGGACACCTAATAAGACCGGATAATAACACAAAATAGGACAGACTGACCCTTGCCCCTGGGACATAGACTATTGCAGCATAAATACTGGAGGCTGAAGGGGGGGGACAGGTCCAAACAGGCAGGATATAACCCCACCCATTTTGCCAAAGCACAGCCCCCAAACTACTAGAGCGATATCAACAGACCACCAATTTACTACCCTGAGACAAGGCTGAGTATAGCCCACGAAGATCTCCTCCACCTCACGAGCCCGAGGGGGTGCAAAACCGGACAGGAAGATCACGTCAGTGACTCAACCCACTCAAATGACGCACCCCTCCTAGGGACGGCATGGAAGAGCACTAGTAAGCCAGTGACTCAGACCCCGTAATAGGTTCAGAGGCAGAGAATCCCAGTGGAGAGAGGGGAGCTGGCCGGGCAGAGCCAGCAAGGGCAGTTCGTCGCTCCAGTGTCTTGCTGTTCACCTGTTCACCCCTGGGTCAGACAACACTCAATCATAGGACCTACTGAAGAGATAGATGAGTCTTCAGTAAAGACAAAGGTTGAGACTGAGTCTGCTTCTCTCACATGGATAGGCAGACTATTCCCAAAAAAATGAGCTCTGTAGGAGAAAGCCCTGCCTCCAGCTATTTTCTTAGAAATTCTACGGACAATAAGGAGGCTTGTGTCTTGTGACCGTAGCGTACGTGTAGGTATGTACGGCAGGACCAAATCGGAGAGATAGGTAGGAGCAAGCCCATGTAATGCTTTATAGGTTAGCAGTAAAACCTTGAAATCAGCCCCAGCCTTCTCAGGACGCCAGTGTAGAGAGGCTAGCACTGGAGTAATATGATCAAATGTTTTGATTCTAGTCAGGATTCTAGCAGCCATGTTTAGCACTAACTGAAGTTTATTTAGTGCTTTATCCGGATAGCCGGAGAGTAGAGCCTTGCAGTAGTCTAATTTAAAATAATTTTTAGACAAATAGTTTCCGATTTTTGTAATGTTATGAAGATGGAAAAAAGCTGTCCTTGAAATATTCTTGATAAGTTTGTCAAAAGAGAGATCAGGGTCCAGAGTAACGCCGAGGGCCTTCACAGTTTTATTTGAGACGACTGTACAACTATCAAGCTTATTTGTCAGATCCAACAGCAGATCTCTTTGTTTCTTAGGACCTAGAACTAGCATCTCTGTTTTGTCCAAGTTTAAAATAATTTGCCGCCATACACTTCCTTATGTCTGAAACACAGGCTTCCAGAATAGGCAATTTTGGGGCTCCACCATGTTTCAAACAGAACCTTGAGGAATGCCGAAACGTACAATTGATTTGTCAGAGGACAAACCATCCACAGAGACAAACTTTTTTTAATTTTATTTAACCTTTATTTAACCAGGAAGGGCTCATTGAGATTTAAAATCTCTTTTTCAAGAGCGTCCTGGCCAAGATAGGCAGCGCCAAGTCATTACAAAACTTACAGACAAACAACATGAAAAACTACAAGTAATCTAGTAAAAACCATAGAATTCACAAGAGTATAACAAAATCAAAAATAGCTAATTAAAAACATTGACAGGTCAGGGAATCAGACTCAAGATCGTTCATCAGTGATTTAAAAATACCAATTGGGACAAGTTCTTCCAGTTTAAAAGTATTTTGTAAGGCGTTCCAAGACGATGGCGCAGAGTACATAAAAGCCCTTTTACCAAATTCAGTTCGGACATTTGGAACAGTTTGCAGGATAAAGTCCAGTGAACGAAGAGAGTACCCACCACATTTCTGAACAATAAAAATGCCCAAATAAAAAGGTAGTAAACCCAAAATGGCTTTGTAAATAAAAGTATACCAGTGACTGAGCCTACGAGTGACTAGAGAACTGATATCTTTCCGACAGAAAATGACCTGATGACCTGATGCACAGAGCATAGTGGAGTGACTATATGTTGAGTAAGAATAAGGTCGATGTACGCACCATTGTTGACAGTCGATTTCTTATTTTCTATTTTGTATTCATTTTATTGGACTTTAAATAATGTGTGTGGATTGAAATTAAAAATGATATTGCAAAGTTCCCCGGTAGAAAATAAATTACAAGACTAGGTCAAATCCAAAGGAGGAAAGGTTTGACAATGTGAGGCATGTAGAATGGATCGGGTATTGGTCTGGTATAGGCTAGTGCTAGAGACTGCACTTATCCTGGCAGTAGTGGTGTGACTTGCATATCCAGCACACTGGCATGTGTAGCAGGGTAGCAGTAGTATAGGTGTTGGTCAGTGAAATGTTGTTAGTTGTGAGATTTTGTATTGAGAAAAGGGAGGTTGATACATCGGATTCAGAGGATGATGAACATTGTACCTTCTTCATTTGGACTTAGTCTCAGAGGGTTACATAGAAACATACAGTGGTTCATGTTGAAACACACAGCTGTTCTGTGTTAAGAATGGTTGTTTTAACAATGATGCTCACCTTACTTATTATGCTCACGTTGAGGAGCACTCCAATGGCATATTGATTCAATATGACAAGCTAGAGTGCTTTCAGACTCGCTCCCTCCGGGGGATTGGCTGAAAACAAGTCAAGGTAAATAGTTTGTTTGTTTGTAAAACTTCTTACTGCACAGTAATACATCTAGACCATAACTTTCCCTCTGGTATATCTAGTGCTGCTAGCACACAAATACACTCAGGATCCTTTTAGAAATCAAATCAGAAATCATTCTGACACACTTTGCACATTCATGATTAGACTGCATCAACTGTTTCAGTGGCTGATAATAATATATAACTATACTCATATTACAGAATTCATGACTGTGTGAATCAAACTGCACGTCTGCTATGATATGTTTGATATCCTACGTGTTTTCAGTGTCAGGGCACACTTGGTTTAATCACATGAAATCCATTTGGACTGAGCTCTCATCTCCATGTAGCAGCAGATGTGTTTGTACTCATCTCTGTCCTGTCAGGTTCATGTCACTGATGGATACATTGCAGACTTCATGTTACAACTCTCTAGAAATAGGGATTGTCAAGCTTTCTTGGTATCGGTCAGTTCAACGTCAACTGCCCTACTAACAAGTACCCACTGGGCACAGACATCAGTTCGACGTCTAGTTTTGATTTACATTTGGTTGAGTTGTCAATTCAGTGTGAAATCAACAAAAAATGTCATTGGATTTAGGTTAAACGTTGGGTGAAAAAAATACGAAATGCCCTATTATTGATTACTTTTTGCAAATCCAATTATTTTCCCACGTTGATTCAACGTTTTTGCCTAGAGGGTAGACTATCATCATTTTAGTCTATATTCACTTGAAACTATCACTGTGTTATTTTATTTAAGAGGTTTATTGGTCATTTGTAAACCTAAAACACAGGACAAGAATACTTTTGTCTATGTAATAGAAAATAATAAAGTTATACTTTTTTACAGCCACCTATATGGGGTCTGCCATACATTTCCTACGATTACACAAATGCACCTACAGTATGATAGCTTTGTATTGCAAATACCCTTTAGCTAATGAACAGTACTGAAAAATGTAGTATTTTAGCAGATTTAGCTCCAAGGATGAAAGTAAAGGCCACAAATGTATTTGAAATGCCCACTTATGACATGGTAACTTAATTTACAATGATGATATGGAGGTAATGGGCATTATGTTTACATGAATAAATGCCATCAGTGGTGATTGCTTCATGTTGCACCATTTGAATAAAAAATCTGCTTTGTATATGCGAGCGTTCTTGTTTGGGATTCATTCAAATAATTAACAAATGTATAATGTGCTTAATATTGAATTGGGTTGCGTTAGGCTGTGGATATTTAGTTGTTGTATTTGTTGTGGTATTTCAATGTTGTTAACATGTGAAGCTGCAAAAAATGCTGGGGGAAAAAAATGTGTAAACATCACAATATACACTGAGTGTACAGAACATTAAGAACACCTTCCTAATAATGAGCCCTCAGAACAGCCTCAATTCATCAGGGCATGGACTCTACAAGGTGTCGAAAGCATTCCACATGGATGCTGGCCCATGATAACTCCAATGCTTCCCACAGTTGTGTCAAATTGTCTGGATGTCCTTTGGGTGGTGGACCATTCTTAATACATACAGGAAACTGTTGAGTGTGAAAAACTGTTGTGCTGCAGTTCTTGACACAAACCAGTGTGTCTGGCACCTGCTACCATACCCTGTTCAAAGGAACTTAAATCTGTTGTCTTGCCCTTTCACCCTCTGAATGGCACACATTCACAATCCATGTCTCAATTGTCTCAAGGCTTAAAAATCCTTGTTTCACCTGGATTCACCTGGCCAATCTATGTCATGTTTAGTACACTCAGTATATTTTATTATAAACAATCTGTAAAGAATGTGTATCTTTCTATTTGACAAAAGAGCATCATATAACAGAAATGACAGAATATCATGACATAGCAGAATTGACAGAATATCATGACATAGCAGAATTGACAGAAGAGCATGACATAGAAATATTGACAGAAGATCATGACATAGCAGAAGTGACAGAAGATCATGACATAGCAGAATTGACAGAAGGTCATGACATAGCAGAATTGACAGAAGAATATGACATAGCAGAAATGACAGAAGATCAGGACATAGCAGAATTGACAGAAGGTCATGACATAGCAGAATTGACAGAAGAGCATGACATAGCAGAATTGACAGAAGATCATGACATAGCAGAAGTGACAGAAGATCATAACATAGCAGAATTGACAGAAGATCATGACATAGCAGAAGTGACAGAAGATCATGACATAGCAGAATTGACAGAAGGTCATGACATAGCAGAATTGACAGAAGAACATGACATAGCAGAAGTGACAGAAGATCATGACATAGCAGAAGTGACAGAAGATCATAACATAGCAGAATTGACAGAAGATCATGACATAGCAGAAGTGACAGAAGATCATGACATAGCAGAAGTGACAGAAGATCATGACATAGCAGAAGTGACAGAAGATCATGACATAGCAGAAGTGACAGAAGATCATGACATAGCAGAATTGACAGAAGATCATAACATAGCAGAAGTGACAGAAGATCATAACATAGCAGAAGTGACAGAAGATCATGACATAGCAGAATTGACAGAAAATCATGACATAGCAGAAGTGACAGAAGATCATGACATAGCAGAAGTGACAGAAGATCATGACATAGCAGAAGTGACAGAAGATCATGACATAGCAGAAGTGACAGAAAATCATGATTCCCTTTTCTTTTTGCAACAACACATTTAACATTCCACGCGAATCTCTTCTATACTGCATATCAAAACAACAATGGATTACATAGTATTACATAACAAATATTGATCATTCCTATACATTTTAATTTACTTCTCTCACTACTGCTTATCTAAACAATGCAGAATTAGCACCATACAGTCATACAAGTCTTATTTTGAAATAGACCCAATATATTATGTTTGAGATTTGTTATTATAACTTATGTCCTTAAACAGAGGCGGAGACCCTAATGGAACCCTATTCCCTTGGGCCCTGGCCAAAGGTAGTGCACAATCTAGGGAATAGGTTGCCATTTGGGCACATCCAGCGAGGCCAAACAGATAACAAGCTGATACCCACCCGCCCAATGCAATACAGATCACCTTGCCTACATTAAGCATAGAAGCCCAACCAGTTGATATTGTGGTGTCTTCTGTACTTTAGCTACAGGTGTACAATATTAATGATCGTAGTAGAAGGACTTGCTCAATGACTCGGCAATGAAGCCCCAAATTATTTAGGCATTAGTGGTTTTTACTTGTACATAAGGTCTTATTTGTGCAGTTTACTTGTTTAGTATTTTTCTATTATTTGTAGTGTTCTTTTTTTAAATGATGTTTCATGTACAGTACAGTGATGATGTGTTTTTCATGTGAAGAAGTTACTGATTTTGGGGGAGTTATGCTATTTAACTAATTAAAGGTCTTGCTATATAACATCATGTCTAGTCTAGGTCCATTATGTAGCCTGGCCTTATGTTTGTTCAGCACCATATTTAAAATGAAATGCATTTTATATGTTGTGATTCAAAGCTGTTCTGAAGCAGGTTGTTGATGCCAGAATCCACATTTTTACAATGCCCTTTTTTGCTAATATTGTAGTTTTGCCAAGAAACCGGATTTTAGGAAACACAGAGTATCAAATAGGAACATAGTTTGCTACTTATTTTTATTTCAATTGTATTTATCCATTTTGGTTTTCTCTAAACTGGTTTTGCTGCTATGCAGTAATGCTCTCAAAACGTATTTTAACAACATATTATGACCCACCATAAGGTTATCTAAGTGTATGTAGCAGCTTAACGTTTCTGATATTGTCTTCACAACTGCTTGTTGTTATTTTAGTCAAATAAATGTTTAGTGTGTTAATTGTGTTTCCACTGGCATTATTGTGTATTATCTTACTAACGCAATTCCTGTCATTTTATAAAGGTAATTATAAACCAGGTCATTCGAGCCCTGGATGCTAATTGGCTGAAAGCCGTGGTATATAAGACTTTATAAACCAGGTAGTTTGGCTCCTGGATGCTGATTGGCTGAAAGCTGTGGTAAATGAGACTATACCACGGGTATGACACAATATTACTTGTTTACTGTTCCAATTAAGTTGGTAACTTGTTTATAATAGCAATAAGGCACCTCAGGGGTTTGTGGTATATGGCCAATATACCACGGCTATACAACTCCGCGTTGCATCGTGCCTAAGAACAGCTCTTAGCTGTGGTATACTGGCCATATAACTCACTCCCTAGGCCTTATTGCTTAAATCTACCTGTGTTTTTAATCTCTAGCTCAGGTGAAATCCCCACCTGCTTCAAGATGTCCACTATCATCCCCATGCCCAAGAAAGGGAAAATAACTGAAATTAGTGCTACTAGTAGCACTAACTTCCGTCATCATGAAGTGCTTCGAGAGGCTAGCCAAAGACTACATCACCACCTCCCTCCCTGACACACTCGACCCTCTCCAATTTGCCTACCTCCCTGAAAGATCCAGGGACGACGCAATCGTCATTGCACTGCACACTGCCTTCACCCACCTGGACAAAAGGAATGCATATGTGAGGATACTGTTCATCGACTACAGCTCAGCCTATCAATACCATAGTGCCGACTTAGCTCACCACAAAACTTACGGCCCTGGGACTGATCTCCTCCCTATGCAAACTGGGTCCTGGTCTTCCTGATGGGTATTCTCACCCCCCTCCTGTATTCCATGTATACCCACGACTGTGTGGTCTCACACAACTCCAACTCCATCATAAAGTTTGCTGACGACACGACAGTATTAGGCCTGATTACCAACAACAATGAGGCGGCCTACAGGGAGGAGGTAGGCACTCGGCGTGGTGCCAGGTAAACAACCTCAACGTCAGCTAAACAAAGGAGCTGATTGTGGACTTCAGGAGGTACCAGACTGGGCATGCGCCCATCCTCATCAACTGGGCCACCATGGAGACGGTCAAAAAGTTCAAGTTCCTCTGCGTACACAACTCCAAGGAGCTGAAATGGTCAAACCCCATGGACACTGTGGTGAAGGCACAATAGCGACTCTTCAAAGTCAGGATTCTGAAGAACTTCAGTCGGTCCCCGAGGGCATTCAGTGTTCTACAGGAGCACCATCAAGAAAATACTGTCGGTTTGCATCACAGCCAGGTACGGCAACTCCCCCGCCATAGACCACAAGGTGCTACAGAGGGTGGTACGCTCAGCTGAACGCACCACTGGGTGCACAGTGCCTGACCTTCAGGACACCTACAACACCAGGTGTCACAGACCACAAGGTGCTACAGAGGGTGGTACGCTCAGCTGAACGCACCACTGGGTGCACACTGCCTGACCTTCAGGACACCTACAACACCAGGTGTCACAGAAAGGCCAAGAAGATCATCAGGGACCCCAGTCACCTGTGCCATGACCGGTTCTCTCCGTTTCCATCACTCAGACATGGGCATTATAGGAGCATCATGGCAAAAACTGTAAAACTGGCCAATAGCTTCTACCCACAGACCATCATCACTAGTCAGCTACCTGTCCCCCCTCCCCCCTCTATTATATTTGTACTGTTTTATTTCACATTGTACTGCATTGTTGGAGCTCGGAGCTCAATAATTTCACTGTACCCTGTCATTACATACATCTGCAACCCTGTACGTGGTCTCTCTAATCCAATCTAATATGTGTATTTACCGCTAGGTGGCAGTCATCACAGGTCTGTATGTCCGTCGTCGTCAGAGAATCTAGCTACGTAGCTGGAGAAGCTCGCTTGTTGTGGTGGCTAACGACGGGAAGCATGCTACGGTTCTCAATTTAGTGATATTCGCCCAATACTAGGCGAAATCTGCAGAAATGGGGAAAAGGGACAATAGAGTGGTAAGCCACGTGTTTAATGATTACAGGCATGTAGATATTTAGCTTTTTACGATAAATTGTAACGTTATGCATGAAAACAAACAAACGTGTTGGCTATAGCTAACTGGCACTGAACGCATGGGCCTGTAACGTTAGGTTTGTTAACTAGGCCCTATAAGTTAGCTAGCTAACAGTAGTTTACGTTAGTGTGCAGACAAGTCGAATCCCATTAAAACTAGCTATATCAAAGGTGCGGAAATTTGAGTTGTTTTAACATACGATATATATATATATCGAACGAATATAGCTAGGTAGGCAAACTAACCTGGCAGATACCGAAGAACAAGTTAACGTTAGCAGGTCGCATGAAGGACCGCTAAACGGAGCCACGCCTGAACTAACGTAGCTAACTATTTAGTTCGACATATCTAGTTATGTTATTAATTAGTGTATAATAATATAGCGAACTAGCGAGCACATCCTGTGCCTGTTCTGCCAACATAATCCAAAGCGCGCAGTCGGAAAAAAACAACTAACTAGCTATTGCTGTAACTACGCCTGCCAACTAGGCTCGAGTTCATCACCCGAATTGGCCGGACTGGCTGTCTACGTTGTTTCTATGTTATGCATGTATTAACATTACCATTGTATGGAAAGGCCATAGAGTTGGTATTGACAGTCAAGTCAAAATTACTGATCCAACCTAGCCAGGTCAAAATATTGTGTTATTATGCTTCCAATCCTGTCTAGACTAGTGTTTCTTGTCTACGGTAGCCAGATGTCATCATTGAGATGTCTGACTGTCTTCCTTGTTTGTTTTCAGTCATATGTGAACCCCATAGCTGCATCACGAGCCAAGGGACCTGCACCCAATGCAGGACCGTCTATCCAGGATTACCTGAGCAGACCACGGCCAACATGGTAAGCATAAGATAACACACCTAAGGACCCAGGATTTGTGCCTGAAAGGGCTCCAGGTTGTATAACTGGCGAGATGGACATACCCTAATTGATGCTACTGAATAATGTCAACGGGCAACATGGTGGATCCTATGTGTGTACATCGGGGTGGTAAGGCGTTGCTGTCTTATAGTAATAGGCTACACGCTATGAAATGCTGCCAGCAAGTCACAATAAAATGTTGCTATACCCTTGAATGTTTGGACCTAGGCTTACATCACCATCAGTTGTGATCCATTAATTTTCATTGAGTGATGATGGTTTTTGTTCATCAGGGAAGAGGTGAAAGAGATCATAGAGAGGAAGAAGAAAGGCTCCAGAGCTCTGGCGGACTTTGAGGATCAAATGAACGAGGTATTGTTCAAATGTCAACAATTGTACTTTATTGACCGGTCGTTATTATACCACAAATCCAGTGTTTTATTTTTTTCTTACATTCAAATATCACAATTTGCTTTGTATAGAATTGGAAGAAAGAGCTGGCGAAGAACAGAGAGAAGTTACTAGGTGGCGTTGACAAGGAGAAAGAGGAGAAGGAGAAGAAAGAGAAGGAGAAGAAAGAGAAGAAGGAGAAGAAAGAGGTATGCTTCCAGTTCTATCCATGTCTAACATTCTAATACAAACATTTGTTTTAAAGTATCCACCTCTCACACCAGATCTCTGTTTTGTGTTTAGAAAAAGAAGAAAGAGAAGGGAAAGAAAGAAAAGGGAAAGAAATCCAACAGGGTGAGGAAAGCGGTCTCCAATGTGTTGTTGAAGACTGTTGGTATGCATTTTGCGGTAGTGGTTTCTGTCATCTAAAGTGTACGCTTTTCACAAAGGTATCTTTGTCAGTTGCTGTCTTCAAATCTAATGAGCTCTGCTTTCATTGTGTTTGGTCAAGCATTCCTCTCCCTCCTCCTCCTCATCGAGTTCTGATTCCTCTAGCAGCTCCTCCTCAGACTCTGAAGATGAGGTATGTACCAGAGTATTTGGTGACAAGTCTGTGTCAGCTTGCCATACTGTTTCCCAGCCACCCTATTGGCACCATAGAAATCTTATAAATTAGAAGTAATTGTATTTCTAAGGTAGACATGAAGAGCTGTGTGAAGTATTGTGAATACATATTGTCAACACATTTATACTGTTGATATTTTGTTTGGGTATTGGCTTCTAACCCCTTTATGAATATTGAGAAAGTAATGGATCGTATTCAATGCGTTTCCAGTTAAATATTGTCCTACTATTTCAAAGAGGGTAAATATGATAGATTGAAACTGAGTTTTTATCTGATGTCTGTTTGGTCAGAATGAAAAGAAGAGTGTCAAAAAGAAACGGAAAAAGAAGCGGTCCTCCTCGAAGAAAGCATCAGAAGACTCAACTGTAGAATCGGAGCCCGACAGCAAGGTTAGTTTGATGTGGAGAGTATTCAACCTATTTCCTTACATAATGAAATGTCATTTTAATTGAAGACATTTCTGCACTCTTAATCTCTTTTGGTCACGTCCACCTGGATACCTCTGGTCTAGATCTTGTGTTCTGGTTGATGCACTATTTCATCTTCTTAACATCCCTCTTTTTATGTTGGTCCTCACTGTCATTGTGCTTCTCTGTTCAGCCATTGTTTGATTTCTGTTCATTCATTTCAAAGTTGAACTTTTTTTGTTACGTGAGTACTTCATTATATCTTCATGTTTTGTATGCAAAAAAAGGGCTCCTTCCCTCTCATTCTGTTTCTCTCCAAGAAGACGAAGATGGAGATGGAGATGAAGAAGAAAGAAAAGGTAATTTAAGGACATTCGTGTGGCTGTTAGTCCTATTTTGTGAATTGCTGCCTGAAGAAGTTTTTGAACATGCTGGGCTACAGTGAACTGAGGGCTGTAAATGTTTAACCTTCAGGATGAAAAGAGCCGCAAGAAGAAGAGGAAAGCCGAGCAAAGTCATAAAGACTCATCCTCGGAGTCGTCGGCTGACTCAGAAGTGGAGGAGGGTGTAAGTACATTCACCGTTGTCGCCACTATATTCATTTGCCATGTTTTATGACTGAAAATAATGTGTTACGTATTGACTTAGATGACCACTTATGGGATGTATTTTTGTTCCTCGTTGGAGGGCATAGGTCATCTGCAGTTTAAGTATTATATGGAGGGAACTTTTTTTGCATTCTGTATCATTGTGAAATACTGCACTTTTTGATTGGACGTTAGGAAACTGTCAACGGACTTTCCCCATACATTGTGGTTGGTTAATTTTTGCAATGTCCCTGTAGGGTGAACCCAAGAAGAGAAAGAGAAGTAATGAGGAGAAAGAAAAAATAGCAGCAGTAAGTGGTTGTCAGATAAGCATACACTAACCACAGGATGAAAACGGCCACTCCCGTATGTCAGATTTAGTGACTAGTGACCAAAATACACTATATTTACAAAGCTATGTGGACACCCCTTTAAATTAGTGGATTAGTCTATTTGAACCACATCGTTGCTGACCGGTGTGTAAAATTGAGCACACCGCCATGCAATCTCCATAGACAAACATTGGCAGTAGACTGGCCCATACTGAAGAGCTCAGTGACTTTCAACATGGCACCGTCATAGAATGCCACCTTTCCAACAAGTCAGTTTGTAAAAATTCTGCCCTGCTAGAGCTGCCCCGGTCAACAACTGTTCAGCCAAGGGAGTGGTAGGCCACACAATCGTCTGTCCTCGATTTCCATGGCTGAGCAGCTGCACACAAGCCTAAGATCAGCATGCGCAGTGCCATGCGTTGGCTGGAGTGGTGTAAAGCTCGCCAGCATTGAACTCTGGAGCAGTGGAAACGTGTTCTCTGGAGGGATGAATCACACCTCACCATCTGGCAGTCCGGCGGACGAATATGGGTTTGGTGGATGCCAGGAGAACGCTACCTGCCCCAATGCATAGTGCCAACTGTAAAGTTTGGTGGAGGATGAATAATGGTCTGAGGCTGTTTTTTATGGTTTGGGCTATACCCCTTAGTTCCAGTGAAGAGAAATCATAACGCTACAGCATACAATTACATTCTAGACGATTCTGTGCTTCCAACTTTGAAGCAACAGGAAAGGTCCTTCCCCAAACTGTTTCAGCATGACAATGCCCCGTGCGCAAAGTGAGGTCCATACAGAAATGGTTTGTCGAGATCGGTGTGGAAGAACTTGACTGGCCTGCACAGAGTCCTGACCTCAACCCCATCAAACACTTTTGGGATTAATTGGAACACTGACTGCAAGCCAGGCCTAATCACCCAAAATCATTACCCGACCTCACGAATGCTCTTGTTGCTGAATGGCAGCAAGGGTCTGCAGCAATGTTCTAACATCTAGTGGAAAGCCTTCCCAGAAGATTGGATGCTGTTGTGGCAGCAAAGTGGGGACCTACTCTATATTAATGCACATGATTTTGGAATGAGATGTTTGATGAGCTGGTGTCCACATACTTTTGGTCATGTAGTGTATGTTAGCAAATGTCCAGAAAATGGCAACATGCCTCAGTCAGCAGATGGCTACATGACTAACTCTTGTGATTGTTTAAAATGTAACACATTTGTAATATAATATATCCAGATGCTTTTATCCAAGGCATCTTAGTCATGCATGCATACATTTTAAGATATGGGTGGTCCTGGGAATGGAACCCACTACCCTGGCGTTACAAGTGACGTGCTCTACCAACTGAGCCACAAAGGACCACATACAATACTGCCTAATTAATATTTTTCTGCACCGACAGATTTTATACAAAAACATAGCAGAATGGAAGTTTAACACTTACTTATCCAACTGTTGTAAATGTTAACAGGACAAATCAAAGAAGAAGAGGAAAAAGAAGCACAAGAAACATGGCAGGAAGAAGAAGAAGAAGACCTCTTCTGACGTTGAGTTAGACTAACATCTAGCGCTGTGGTTCTGTCCAACTGTCCACCACTAGAGAGCATCTGCCTTTCCACTACCAAAAAATCCCATCTAGGCTGCTCCCATGATGGGGGTAGTTGATGGACTAGAGGAACCGCTAGCTTCCTGCTCATGAGAGTTGAGATGGTGGGGATATGGGGTTTCTAATGTTAATTAAGGACTGGTGAACTGGGAGTTACGGGTCATCAAACCCTCTGTGACAACTTTGCATATTTGTTTTTCTTTTGTCTGTTGCTAGTTTTTATTCGATCCAAATGAACGTCGTCAAGGACACCATAAGTCGTCGTCAAGTGTGGCCCAACTGAACTGAAACATTTGCATATGAAACGAAAATGAACTTCCATACATGGATATTGATCAGCAGTGTACATTTTTTACACCCTTGGTATGCTGCCCTGCTATGTCTATTTTACCATTCTTGGCGATCTCGTGCGTCACTAGCTACACTGAGGTCATTTTGGGACTTTGTTATGCTGGTGCCCAGTGTCATGATGCATGCATTCTGAAATGATGGTCACTTCTCTTGCCAGCCTCATATTGAAGTTGGGATTGTGAAAATACGAGTGAAATTGTCATAATCACAAGGGATAAACTGTTCAATTCTGTTAATGTAATGAATTCTACAACTGAATATCTATAAATGAATGGGTTTTAATTATTAAAGTATTGTTTATCCTTGATAATATAGTGATTATTTTTTTGTGTATGGATGAATGATTTGTATGGGATGAGTAACAAATAACATTTCTACTTGTAATATACCATCCTGGAAGCATCATGAATTACATGTACAATGTTTACAAATATTGGAGTAAAACACGCTTATATTTTGGGTTGTGGTGGGGTGTGACAGTTAAACTAAGCTCATGAGGCATTTATACGTTATATTCAACAATAAATCCGTTTTAATTCATTTATAAGTCCAAAAATTATTGTAGCAACTGCAGATTGCCCCTTTAAAGGTGAAATCTGCAGTTCGTGGGCGATCATACGCCGGCCACTTGTGTAGTGTTTTCACTTTGAACGAAAACAAGGGGGTTGAGCCCTGAGCTGCCACAAAGATTATGGATATACTGACAAGATACATATCTCTCCGCCCTAACAATAAGACTCGTTGTCCACAAAGTGGCACAGTGGGCTGTCTATCTCCCGTCTATCCTTCCGTGGATTGGTGGATACATCTCGTTATTGTTTTTGTAACGTTCAATGAGGGTTGTCAATGTCAATTGTCTGTATTCAATGGAGAGAGATGCTATGCTTCTAACCTCATGCCATGGATATGCAAAGCCATCTCAGATAGTTTTTTTCTCATAGTTGCCGGGATTTCACGTCTTATATCAGTACACTTGTAACAATTTAAGCACTACGAAACTTATATTTGATCAAATAAACCTCACCCATTAATTTTGACCAAATCCAACACTCTCATTGACCTTCCTTGGTGGGTAAAACAGTGCTACCTGCTGGAGGGGAGACAGATTTTCCTCCGAGTTGGGCCTCAGCATCTTTAGTGTCTTAAGTTTTCATAACTGTGACCTTAATTGCCTACCGTCTGTACGCTGTTAATGTCTTAACGACCAACGACGATCAATATTAGTTATTTATTGTGAAGGCTGCTATCCTACTTGAAAATAAATGTAAAAGAAAAAATGGCCACTTTAGCTCCCACCGGCGCACGACCGTGATACCCAGTAGCGGTAGGAAGCACTTGAAGTCAGCAGGCATGTAGCTACAACACCAGTGCACTGGTCGCCGGCTTCTCTCGTCGTGCAGCCCAATCAGCCACGCCAAATGTTCTTGAGTGGCAAAGAATCTGCCAAATTAGCTGATTTGCTTTCCATACACCCACTCCTTTCAACACACCCACTCCGGGGCTGCAGCTACCCACACTTGCCTTTGGCTGGATTGTTGGGCTGTCTATGCAAGCTGCTGGGGGCAGGGCTTTCTCCTGTAGAGACCCATTTTTATATAACAGTCTGCCTATCCATGTGAGAGAAGCAGACTCAGTCTCAACCTTTGTCTTTACTGAAGACTCATCTCTTCAGTAGGTCCTATGATTGAGTGTAGTCTGGCCTAGTGGTGCGAAGGTGAACGGCAAGACACTGGAGTGATGAACCACCCTTGCTGGCTCTGCCTGACCGGCTCCCCTCTTTCTACTGGGATTCTCTGCCTCTGACCCTATTATGGGATCTGAGTAACTGGCTTACTAGTGCTCTTCCAAGCCGTCTTTAGGAGAGGCGCGTCACATCATGCCAAGGCTTTTTGCAATATACTATACTTGAGTGGGTTGAGTCACTGACATGATCTTCCTGTCCTGTTTTCCGCACCCTCGGGCTTGTGGGGTAGAAGAGATATTCGTGGTCTATACTCAGTCTTGTCCCAGGGTAGTAAGTTGGTGCTCTGTTGATATTTTTTATTGAACCTTTATTTAACTAGGCAAGTCATTGAAGAACAAATTCTTATTTACAATGACGGCCTACACCGGCCAAACCCGGACGACACTGGGCCAATTGTCCGCCACCCTATGGGACTCTCAATCACGGCCGGTTGTGATACAGCCTCTAGCACTGAGATGCAGTGCCTTAGACCGCTGCGCCACTCGAGAGCCCTGATATCCCTCTCGTGGTTTGGGGGCTGTGCTTTGGCAAAGTGGGTGGGGTTATATCCTTCCTGGTTGGCCCTGTCCGGGGGTATCGTCGGACAGGGCCACAGTGTCCCCCCCCCCCCCCCCTCAGCCTCCAGTATCTATGCTGCAATAGTCTATGTGTCAGGGGGCTAGGGTCAGTCTGTTCTCTCTGGTGTAATTCTCCTGCATTTAAATGGGGCTGATATAATGTTGATTCGATCACTGAAAAAACAATCTATATAGTGAAAACTAATGGGGCGAACTCAGTGAGATTCAATCTCTTGTGTCTCTGCGTGGCATGACATTTCTTCTGTGCGGCAGTCCTGGAGGAAGTGTGCAGTTTGGAGGGAACATTGCTTGCAACCTGATGTTACACCACCAGAAACAAACTGAGTAGATGAAGCCAACAAGCATCATTCTCTGTTCTTGGATCTGAATCAACTCGACCCCAAAAGAGAAAAATAAATGAGAAAAAGACTGCTGATGACTAATCCATAAACTGGATAACATTGGAATTACACTGAACAAAAATATACATGCAACAATTTAAAATATTTAACTGAGTTACAGTTAATAAGGAAATCAGTCAATTGAAATACATGCATTAGGCCCTAATCTATGGATTTCACATGACTGGGAATAGAGATAAACTCTTAGAAAAAAAGGTGCTAAGTAAAACCATACAGGGTCCTTCAGTGTGTCCCCATAGGGGAACCCTTTTTTTGTGCTGGGTAGAACTCTTTGCAGAGGGTTTTTATCTAGAACCCTCTATGTAGGGTTCCTGAAAGAACCCCCTGTATGAATGGATCTACCAAGAACCATTTTATAATCTAAAGGTTCTTCCTAGAACTATCTATGAATAGCTCTGCCAAGAACCCTTTTTTCTTTGGAGGGTTCTTCGTAGAACGGTTCCGTTCTATTAGCCTTTGAAATTGTATTATTTTAGACAATACATTACATATATCATAATGCCTTTCTTTGAGGGCCTAGTTAAACCCTAACACTGTGGTATTAGGAATCTCCTGTTTTACAGGCCACATCAGGCATGCAAGTCACATTATGCTGGCTTGCAAAGTGATGTGTAATTCCTAATTGAATCCAGCCAAAGTTAGGATATCCAACAAGTGGAATTGTCAATCACCCACAACCTGCATTCGGAATGACTGGCAGGGTAGGGAAGATTGAATACTGAGACTACCTCAATCATCTAAACTGGAACAACCATCTCATTAACAGGTGCAATAAATCCAACAGATTGGATTAATTTAGAAAACTGTATGTTATTTATCTTTGTGCAGCATAAAATGTATTGACCAATCAATGTACATGCAAAAACCCAGATACAGTATTACAGTAAAACAAATAATTCTGAAAATCTCCCTGCATGCTGGGAAA
Source organism: Salmo salar (assembly GCF_965601325.2). Classification (NCBI taxonomy): domain Eukaryota; kingdom Metazoa; phylum Chordata; class Actinopteri; order Salmoniformes; family Salmonidae; genus Salmo; species Salmo salar. Next base: position 90,935,018 of record NC_138304.1, on the reverse strand, counting down.
TATTGTATATGGTTCAATGAGAACACTTCTTGCCTTCCAAAGAATCCTTCTTGCCTCCCAAAAAATCATCAAAGAGCCCTTTCTTGCAAAAATTTTTCTTAGGATGTTAAAGGTTCTAGGTAGAACTCTTTGCCTTACAAAGAACCCTTGTGGAACCCTTTTTTCTAAGAGTGTACGTATCTGTTGGTCACAGATACCTTAATAAAAAGGAAGGGGCGTGGATCAGAAAACCAGTCAGAATCTGGTGGACCACCCTTTGCCTCATGCAGCGCAACACACCTCCTTCACATAGAGTTGACCAGGCTGTTGATGTTGTCCCACACCTCTTCAAGGGCTGTGCAAAGTTGGAGGATATTGGCAGAAACCGTCAATCCAGAGCATCCCAGACATGCTCAATGGGTGGCATGTCTGGTGAGTATGCAGGCCATGGAAGAACTGGGACATTTTCAGCTTCCAGAAAATGTGTACAGATCATTGTGAGAATTGGGGCATGCATTATCATGCTGAAACATGAGGTGATGGCGGTGGATGGATGGCACAACAATGGGCCTCAGGATCTCATCACAGTATCTCTGTACATTCAAATTGTCAATCTATAAAATGCTAGTGTGTTCATTGTCCGTAACTTATGCCTGTCCATACCATAACCCCACCGCCACCATGGGGCACTCTGTTCGTAACGTTGTCATCAACAAACTGCTCGCCCACTCGAAGCCGGGATTCATCCGTGAAAAGTACACTTCTCCAAACATGCCAGTGGCCATCGAAGGTGAGCATTTGCACACTGAAGTCAGTTACGACACTGAACTGCAGTCAGGTCAAGACCCTGGTAAGGACGAGAAGGACACAGATTAGCTTCCCTGAAATGGGAAAACCTACAGTTTCATCAGCTGTCCGGGTGGCTGGTCTCCGACAATCCCACAGGTGAAGAAGCTGCATGTGGAGGTCCTGGGCTGGCGTGGTTACACGTGGTCTGCGGTTGTGAGGCTGGTTGGACGTACTTCCAAATTCTCTAAAACAACGTTGGAGGCGGCTTATGGTAGAGAAATTAACATTCACTTCTCTGGCAACAGCTCTGGTGGACATTCCTGCAGTCAGCATGCCAATTGTTGTGTGACAAAACTGCACATTTATAGTGGCATTTTATTGTCTCAGGCACAAGGTGCACCTGTGTAATGATCATGCTGTTTAATCAGCTTCTTGATATGCCACACCTGTCAGGAGGATGGATTATCTTGGCAAAGGAGAAATGCTCACTAACATGGATGTAAACAAATTTGTGCACAGAATTTGAGAGAAAAAAGCTTTTTGTGCATCTAGAAAATGTCTGGAATCTTTTATTTCAGCTCATGAAACCAACACTTTACATGTTGCGTTCATATTTTGTTCTGTGTTTAATTTAAATATTGAAATAGCATGGGTGACCGAGAAAAACTAATTGATTGGCTGACTGAGAAAAACTATTTAAGCTCAAGTGGCAAACAATAATGCAAGCACTAGTCATTGTTTGTGTGTCTGTAAGTAGTTGTTTGTATGTATAAGTTTGTATATGGAGTAAAAAAATACAAATAATAGAATGATGGCCCTGTTGCCAGGTCTCTCACCTCCAGGTCACAAACTGTTATGTGGTGGTCCTGGTTCCCACCTTTCACCCCCTACTAGGTGGTCATCAGAGCCGCAGTGCATCCTTACGGCCCTGCTACAGAGGGTCCAGTCTCAATGGCTCACACGCAAGTTCATTCTATCTTGTGAATTGAAATATTGAGAAATACAGTTGATGTGGGTGGTTTCTTGTGTAGCAGGTAGAATGTTACATGGACACTGGTGAAGGGTTAGGAGGGCTGTCAACATCTATGGCTGACTGTTTCCTCCATCCAGCAGGTCCAAGCTATCCTGTGCATTACAGGTTGATGTTGAGAAAACATGAAAGAAATTGTTACTTCAATAGTACAAAGTAGTACACTTCAATAGTACACAGTAGTACACTTCAACAATACACAGTAGTACACTTCGATAGTACACAGTACAATATAATGTCATATTCCTGAATACATCAGACTGTATCCTGTGCCAAATAAACGTTGATTTTGATTTGATAACAATATTGATGGAACAAGAGTACATTATAGTGAAAACGTGTGCACCATTTATGAATTCAACCACTTCTTCAATGCTCTCCAGGGTTGTGAATCGCCATCAATGCTCAGGTGACAACAGCTAAATGGGGGGGGGGGGGGGAAGACATTACCACCAAATAAGTCAGTGTCACACTCACAACAGTGTCCTTTACATACATAGGATGTGGTGTTGTGCTGTAACCAGTGTGTGGATTGCAAACCAATTTGATGTGCGAGCTCTGTCTAAAACCTGCATGTGATTCAATATCATCTGTCATATCCTGGATTGTAGTGTGACAGTGTCATTGGAAAGTGGGATTTCACTGACCTTTGTAGCAGCGGTTGGGCCTGAAACCTCTCGGCAAGCATCCACGACTGAGGGCATGACCAGCTTTTCAACTATAGTGAAAGGAGCCTGGCACTTGGAAATGTTATGAGAGAGGAAGTACGAAACCTTCAGTAAACTCTCGTCTGTGAAATGAATGTGCAGCATTTTTGTTTGGTTGGTCATCTCTTTTTTTTCTTCTTTTTTTATTATCTGGCTTATCCTTGAAATGTGGATGCTTTGTTTCTAAATGTCTGCACATTTGCAGGCTGCACAGCAGTGTGTGTGTGTGTTTGGTGTAACTATACTTTTTATTTTTTAACCTTTGTTTAACTAGGCATGTCAGTTAAGAACAAATTCTTATTTACAATGACGGCCTACCAAAAGGAAAAAAATCCTCCTGCAGGGATAAAAAAATATACACTGCTCAAAAAAATAAAGGGAACACTTAAACAACACAATGTAACTCCAAGTCAGTCACACTTCTGTGAAATCAAACACTTAGGAGCAACACTGATTGACAATAAATTTCACATGCTGTTGTGCAAATGTAATAGACAGCAGGTGGAAATGATAGGCAATTAGCAAGACACCCCCAATAAAGGAGTGGTTCTGCAGGTGGGGACCACAGACCACTTCTCAGTTCCGATGCTTCCTGGCTGATGTTTTGGTCACTGTTGAATGCTGGCGGTGCTTTCACTCTAGTGGTAGCATGAGACGGAGTCTACAACCCACACAAGTGGCTCAGGTAGTGCAGCTCATCCAGGATGGCACGTCAATGCGAGCTGTGGCAAGAAGGTTTACTGTGTCTGTCAGTGTAGTGTCCAGAGCATGGAGGCGCTACCAGGAGACAGACCAGTACATCAGGAGGCGTGGAGGAGGCCGTAGAAGGGCAACAACCCAGCAGCAGGACCGCTACCTCCACCTTTGTGCAAGGAGGAGCAGGAGAAGCACTGCCAGAGCCCTGCAATATGACCTCCAGCAGGCCACAAATGTGCATGTGTCTGCTCAAACGGTCAGAAACAGGCTCCATGAGGGTGGTATGAGGGCCCGACGTCCACAGGTGGGGGTTGGGCTTACAGCCCAACACCGTGCAGGACGTTTGGCATTTGCCAGAGAACACCAAGATTGGCAAATTTGCCACTGGCGCCCTGTGCTCTTCACAGATGAAAGCAGGTTCACACTGAGCACATGTGACAGACGTGACAGAGTCTGGAGACGCCGTGGAGAACGTTCTGCTGCCTGCAACATCCTCCGCATGACCGGTTTGGCGGTGGGTCAGTCATGGTGTGGCATTTCTTTGGGGGGCCGCACAGCCCTCCATGTGCTCGCCAGAGGTAGCCTGACTGCCATTAGGTACCGAGATGAGATCCTCAGACCCCTTGTGAGACCATATACTGGTGCGGTTGGCCCTGGGTTCCTCCTAATGCAAGACAATGCTAGACCTCATGTGGCTGGAGTGTGTCAGCAGTTCCTGCAAGAGGAAGGTATTGATGCTATGGACTGGCCCGCCCGTTCCCCAGACCTGAATCCAATTGAGCACATCTGGGACATCATGTCTCGCTCCATCCACCAACGCCACATTGCACCACAGACTGTCCAGGAGTTGGCGGATGCTTTAGTCCAGGTCTGGGAGGAGATCCCTCAGGAGACCATCCGCTACCTCATCAGGAGCATGCCCAGGCGTTGTAGGGAGGTCATACAGGCACGTGGAGGACACACACACTACTGAGCCTCATTTTGACTTGTTTTAAGGACATTACATCAAAGTTGGATCAGCCTGTAGTGTGGTTTTCCACTTTAGTTTTGAGTGTGACTCCAAATCCAGACCTCCATGGGTTGATAAATTGGATTTCCATTGATTATTTTTGTGTGATTTTGTTGTCAGCACATTCAACGATGTAAAGAAAAAAGTATTTAATAAGATTATTTCTTTCATTCAGATCTAGGATGTGTTGTTTAAGTGTTCCCTTTATTTTTTTGAGCAGTATATATATACATTTGAAGTCGAAAGTTTCCATACACCTTAGCCAAATACATTTAAACTCAGTTTTTCATGCTTCCTGACATTTAATCCTAGTAAAAATTCCCTGTATTAGGTCAGTTAGGATCACCACTTTATATTAAGAATGTGAAATGTCAGAATAATAGTAGAGAGAAATATGTATTATTTAATATTTATTAATATTTACCTTCAGGCGTTTGGAAATTGCTCCTAAGGATGAACCAGACTTGCGGAGAGCCCCAATTTTTTCCTGAGGTCTTGGCTGATTTCTTTTGATTTTCCCATGATGTCAAGCAAAGAGGCACTGAGTTTGAAGGTAGGCCTTGAAATACATCCACAGGTACACCTACAATTGACTCAAATTATGTCAATTAGCCAAACGCCTGAAGGTATCAGAAGCTTCTAAAGCCCTGACATTTTCTGGAATTTTCCAAGCTGTTTAAAGGCACAGTTAACTTAGTGTATGTAAACTTCTGACCCACTGGAATTGTGATACATTGAGTTATAAGTGAAATAATCTGTCTGTAAACAATTGTTGGAAAAATGACTTGTGTCATGCACAAAGTCGATGTCCTAACCAACTTGCCAAAACTAAAACCAGAAAGAATTCCTCCACGGACCTACGCCGGTCCACAGACCAGGGTTTGAGAAAGGCTGGAATAGGCTATGGATAATTTTTCTGAGACTACACTAGGAACACTTGATATTGCAAGCCCAGCAGAGAATCAGGGATGAGGGGCATCATCGGGCACACATGAGAGACTATAATACTGTAAGCAACTAATTCTCAAACACTTAGCAGTATGACATTTAATTGATACAAATTACATGACCCTCTCCTGGACTAAATTACAAATTGCATAACCCTCCCCCATTTTCCTCTGGGTAACTATTGTGTACATTTTTTACCTCTCCCTTAGTTTGCAGTGACTTTCACTTCCTCTCCAACTCTGAGGCAGCAATGTCATTCGAGTAGCCAGGATTAGCCCAGAAGGCTAATATTTCACAACTATTCTTTCAAAATAATATTTATTGTAAGACACATATTGATGTATTCAGTCAATGGTGCCACCTGTCAATGATCGATTGTTTGGTGCCACCACCTTGTTTTCGTTCTAAGTGAAAACACTACACAAGAAGTAGGGCAGCATATGGTCGCCCACAACCTGCGGATTCTGGCTTTAAACAGAACATTTGTAGACATCCTCAATCTGGACAAAGTTCCTCATGGTTACACCCAGATTCCCTAAAACAGACTGTATTCCTTATCACTGTGTTTTGCAACACAAAACTAAATAGACTTATACAGCAGTCACTTTCACCAAACTGACTATGAAAACCATAGATGGCTATGCTGTATTAAGAAATGCTGCAATTTGTATGACAATAACTTTACAGCACAGTTAAGGACTCAGGTCACACAGAGGAATCCATCGTACTACAGACAACCGCAATAACAGTAATGCTGTACCTTACATAATTTCTCACTTTTTCCTTCCCTATATTCCACATTTCTCTGAATATGATTAATCGTTTTTGAAGTAACTCCTAGACTTATAAAGCAACTATTGTGATGAACACATTTGAGGGGAGTGAAGAATGTGTCATAGGAATGATTGGTATCAAAGGTTAAAGGAGGCCTATTTAAGTCCTTCATGTAGTTTGAGCTATTGTTAAGATCTAAATTAAATCTGAACTCAGCCCCTGAATGACTTCCAAGAGGTTAGGAGTCACCATAAAAGCAGAATCTGGTATCCTAGGTGACATCCCTGAGGTCATGTAAATTCAGCCATCGGTGGTTTCAAATGATAGAGATATGTAATATATGGCTCACTGAACCAAGTGGTCTTGATTTCCTTGATTAATGTTTTGACCAGGGGCCCAGAACACTTGGAGAATGAACAGATAAGCAAAAGTATTTATGCCTGCCTGCCTGCCTTTGACAAGGTTGGCAGATTGCTACGAACCTATCAGAGGAGCTTGTCTGTCTCCCCGTATGCATATTTCTGTCTATTGTTTGTCTATTAAAACTTTAAATATAGAAGTCGTTGTTGTTCTTCATTTTCCACACCTTGACCAAATTCCTGATTCCTGAGACTATAAGGTCTAGTGATCATTGTATTGATGTACAGACTGACATAATGAAAACCAAAGGGTCTATAAAGCCAACTGGTGCTATTGGAGATGGTAATATATTGTTAACTACTTCTGGATTCGTCACTGACCTAAGCTTCTGTTTAGTGCATTGTTGGCATACATGCGGAAATGAGATTAAGTTACTTATTTGTTATAAAAAGTGTGAGAATCAAATCTAGTGTATGAAGAGCAGTTTATTGGTCAAGGAGTCATGCAGTCACCCCATTGTGTAATCTCATCACAGGAAGTGTTTGGATCACTAAACTGAGAACAATATCAAGGCTAAGGTAAGTGAGATTTAAAAAAGAGAAAATCATTTTATATTAAACTATGCAATTAGAAATCACAAACTATAAGAATTAGTAAACAACAAATGTATTCAATTATTTGAATCTTAGTCAAGTAATTCAGAAGTCATATGAATTTAGATGCATTTGAAATTGAAAGTAAACTAAGACACCATGTTCGTGCTGTGGCAGCGTATTCGTAAATTCACTCTGGATTCTGGAGTGCCAGAGTGCGTTCAAAGTGTGCTCTGGGCTATCATAAATTCAGAGCGTTGTCAGATTGTTTGTAGGCTAAAGTCAGAGCATTTCGCTCTGGCACTCTCAAACCACCCTCATGTTTTTCCATCTCAATTTTGCTCATCTAAGGGTGCGTTACAAATGAACAATCTGACAGAACTGGCACTCCAGAGTGAATTTACAAACGTACCCGAAGATAAAGACAAAGAGTCCCGTGCGGCTCAGTTGGTAGAGCATGGTGTTTGCAACGCCAGGGTTGTGGGTTCGATTCCCACGGGGGACCAGTTCGAAAAATGTATGAAATGTATGCATTCACTACTGTAAGTCGCTCTGTATAAGAGCGTCTGCTAAATGACTAAAATGTAAATGAGTTGGAAATTCCACTTGGTATAATGATCAAGTAAACTAAAGAAAATAAACATCATACTCAACCTACAACAAAATTCCTCTAAATCGTAACCACTTGTTTAATCCCTATCCTTTAGATGTGGAGCATAGCTGCATTGGTGTTAGTGCTGACAGGGTCTGCCTCTTGCTACATCACCTGCCCTGGTGGGAAGGTCTGCTCTGATCAATCAACCTGTTGTTTGACTAAAGGAGGATACGCCTGCTGTCCAGTTCCCAATGTGAGTAACCAGGGTTCACATTAGGGCAGTTTGTAGCCTGGTCCCAGATCTGTTTGTCAGTACGGGGAAAAAAAGAAGAAAATGTATGAAATGTATGCATTCACTACTGTAAGTCGCTCTGGATAAGAGCGTCTGCTAAATGACTAAAATGTAAAAATGTAATGTCAACAGCCATAGCAATTGGCAGCACAAACATCTGGAACCAGACTAGGGAATTTCATCACACTAGTAAATGGGATTCTCAGCAGCACAAAGGTTGTAAATACTGGAAAAAGAAACCAGCATACTGGTACTGTTGTTTCCTTTTCTTTTGGATTACAAAACCAATATTTTAGTTGAAAGACCTTGGGTTTAAAAAGCTGTATGAGCAAAGACCCCATAAAGGTATTTTCACTGCATATCACCTTTTTTTCATGATGTTTTCCAGGCGGTGTGTTGCTCTGACATGGCCCACTGTTGCCCGTCAGGCTTCAACTGCAATGCCATCACCCAGAAGTGTGAGAAAGGCGACCATCCATGGAGCAGTGTGCCCATGCTGAACAAGGTGGCTGCAGAGGAACCAAGCTCTCCTGTCTCTGCTCCGCTCCAGTCTGACAGCAGCCCTGTCCAGAGCAATGCAGTGGAGAGCTCCATGGTCGGCAAGGTGCAATGTGACAACTATTATGCATTGTCCCGATGGCACCACCTGCTGCCACCACCCCACAGGCCTGTGGTTCTGCTGTCCGTACTCTCCTGTGAGTTGACTAGTGTTTCTCTGCTTGTAGTATGTTGGCTTGAAGGGCTCTTGTCAATTTGTAATAGTGTTATAGAGTAGCTGGCAGTATCAGGAATTAGTGACACTTTTGTTGTTATTGTATTATGTTTTATTACAGCTAAAAAACAAAACATACTACACAATAATTAGTTATTCATATTTTTCTAAACTGGATATTTTCTCAGAAATATTAAAAACAAGAATTTGAGAGCTGTGGTATGCAAAATGGGTATGCATGAAACAATATACTCAATATACGTTATACTTAATTCCAAAATGGTTATTGTCAATATACAGTGAGCTATAAAAGGATTGGGACAGTGACATTTGTTGTTGTTGTTTTGGCTCTGTACTCCAGCACTTTGGATTTTAAATTATACAATGACTATGAGGTTAAGATGCAGACTGTCAGCTTTCATTTGAGGGTATTGTCATCTATATCGGTTCAACCGTTTAGAAATTACAGCAATTTTTGTACATAGTCCCCCCATTTCAGGGGACCAAAAATATAAGGTAGAATTTCACTTATATGTGTATTGAAGTAGTCAAAAGTGTAGTATTTGGTCCCATAATCCAAGCACACAATGATTACATCAAGCATGTGACTCTACAAACTTGTTTCAGATTATCGATTGTGTAATTTTAGAGTCACTTTTATTGCAAATAAGATTATAATATATTTCTAAACATTTCTACATTAATGTGGATCAAATGTGGACTATCCATGATTATGGATAGTCCTGAATAAATCGTGAATAGTGATGAGTTAGAAAGTTAGACGCACAAATATCATACCCCCAGAGCAAAAACAACAAATGTGTCACTGTCCCAATACTTCTGTAGCTCACTGTATCAACTTGTATACGTCTGTTTTTCCACAGGGTAGGTGCTGTCTAGATGGGTACCACTGCTGTCCCTACGGCTATGACTGTGACCCCACATACACTAAGTGTGTGAGGTACGGCAACCTGAGGTACCCTTTCGCTCCGAGGCAGGCCCCTTCAATGATCGAAGCCATCAAGGTCTCCAAACCGGAAAACAAGGTCCACGATCAGGTAGGTACCTATGTGTCACACTCACAGGCAACCAATGTTTGTGTAGGCAGTGGACATTGTTCTCTTTCTGTGTTTGTTATTGTGCCATTCAAGTCAGTCTAAGAGAAAATCACTTTTGATTCCCACCTTATGGGCATTAAAAATAATAATGAATAGAGAATGATTTCCTGCACACTGGTATGCTATTACATTTTACCCTGTGAGAGTAGTTAGTAATGTAATCACATTATTCCCACGCAACCAGATACTCAGATGTGCGAGTTGTTTTAACATGTTGAACCCCTGAGTAGAACATTGATGGTGTGGTTCTCTTGTTTCCCTCGTCTTTTAGCAGGTCTCATGGACAGCTCTAGTTCAGGCCGCTGACAGCCCGCCACAGGCTGGAGTCACTCACTGTGACACTAAATTCTATTGTCCTTCTGCAACCAGCTGCTGCAAGGGACCTAATGGCAAATGGGGATGTTGCCCATTCCCACTGGTAAATATACTGAGTGTTGGGTGTACTGTAGAGGGGATTTAATACAACTGACATTAAATACCACTCAGCTATCATTTGATAAAGTAGTATATCAATGTTATGTAGGTAGAGCATGTTTAATAATGTAATGAACATTTTATCTGTAGTGCACGTACAGAGCAGTGTGAAATGTTTTAATCAAATCAAATGTTATTTGTCACATGCGCTGAATACAACAGGTAAGTAAGAAAGTAAGAAATAAAAGTAAGAAATGATTAAAGAGCAGCAGTAAAATAACAATAGCGAGGCTATATACAGTTGAAGTCGGAAGTTTACATCACTTAGGTTGGAGTCATTAAAACTCGTTTTTCAACCACTCCAAACATTTCTTGTTAACAAACTATAGTTTTGGCAAGTCGGTTAGGACATCATTTTCCCAACAATTATTTACAGACAGATTATTTCACTTATAATTCACTGTATCCCAATTCCAGTGGGTCAGAAGTTTACATACACTAAGTTAACTGTGCCTTTAAACAGCTTGGAAAATTCCAGAAAATTATGTCATGGCTTTAGAAGCTTCTGATAGGCCAATTGACATAATTTGAGTCAATTGGAGGTGTACCTGTGGATGTATTTCAAGGCCTACCTTCAAACTCAGTGCATCTTTGCTTGACATAATGGAAAAATCCAAAGAAATCAGCCAAGACCTCAGAAAGAAAATTGTAGACATCCACAAGTCTGGTTCATCCTTGGGAGCAATTTCCAAATGCCTGAAGGTACCACGTTCATCTGTACAAACAATAGTACGCAAGTATTAACACCATGGGCCCACGCAGCTGTCATACCGCTCAGGAAGGAGATGCGTTCTGTCTCCTAGAGATAAACGTACTTTGGTGCGGAAAGTGCAAAACAATCCCAGAACAACAGCAAAGGACCTTGTGAAGATGCTGGAGGAAACCGGTACAAAAGTATCTATATCCACAGTAAAACAAGTCCTATATCGGCATAACCTGAAAGGCCGCTCAGCAAGGAAGAAGCCACTGCTCTAAAACCACCATAAAAAAGCCAGACTACGGTTTACAACTGCACATGGGGACTAAGATCATACTTTTTGGCCAAACGTCCTCTGGTCTGGTGAAACAAAAATAGAACTGTTTGGCCATAATGACCATCATTATGTTTGGAGGAAAAGGGGGAGGCTTGCAAGCTGAAGAACACCATCCCAACCGTGAAGCACGGGGGTGGCAGCGTCATGTTGTGGGGGTGCTTTGCTGCAGGAGGGACTGGTGCACTTCACAAAATAGATGGCATCATGAGGCAGGACAATTATGTGGATGTATTGAAGCAACATCTCAAGACATCAGTCAGGAAGTTAAAGCTTGGTCGCAAATGGGTCTTCCAAATGGACAATGACCCCAAGCATACTTCCAAAGTTGTGGCAAAATGGCTTAAGGACAACAAAGTCAAGGTATTGGAGTGGCCATCACAAAGCCCTGACCTCAATCCTATAGAAAATGTGTGGGTAGAACTGAAAAAGCATGTGCGAGCAAGGAGGCCTACGAACCTGACACAGTTACACCAGCTCTGTCAGGAGGAATGGGCCAAAGTTCACCCAACTTATTGTGGGAAGCTTGTGGAAGGCTACCAAAAGTGTTTAACCCAAGTTAAACAATTTAAAGGCAATTCTACCAAACACTAATTGAGTGTATGTAAACTTCTGACCAACTGGGAATGTGATGAAAGAAATAAAAGCTGAAATAAGTCATTCTCTCTACTATTATTCTGACATTTCACATTCTTAAAATAAAGTGGTGATCCTAACTGACCTAAGACAGGGTATTGTTACTAGAATTAAATGTCAGGAATTGTGAAAAACGGAGTTTAAATGTATTTGGCTAAGGTGTATGTAAACTTCCGACTTCAGCTGTACAGGGGGCACCGGTTAGTTGAGGTAATTGAGGTAATATGTACATGTAGGTAGAGTTATGACATTAAGATCTTGTGCAATATTACGCAGATGTTATATTACTATCATGTTCTGAGACCTATTTTTAATTTTTAGGCGAAGTGTTGTGCGGATGGCCTGCATTGCTGTGAATATGGATACACCTGTGACCCAAACTCATACAAGTGCAGGAAATGGTACTCTCAGATTCCTTCAGGTCTGAAGGATGAGGCTAATCAGGACTGACACTATTTCAAATTGTTTATGATCTTGTCACTGTACTGACATTGGATTGTACCTTTTGTGAATGCATTGTAATTTAACCTTGCACTGATGAATACAAGAATGTTGAATCATGTCACCCAATCATTAAAATGTTTCCTTGTTGAGTATTTAGTGTATCATTCCTTATGGGTTATCAATCTCCACTGGCTAAATTGTATCAGTCATATATCTATGTACAGTATGGGTGTGTTCGTAAATTCATTCTGGAGCGCATGGGTGTGCTCAAGGTGCGCTCTGGGCGATCATAAATTCAGAGCGCTGTCAGATTGTCAGTTCCTACATTCAGAGTGCACACTGGACGCTTTGGCCAAGGAATAGGGTTGATCCTAGCATTCTGACCTCACAACTGCAGTCAAGCACCCAAGCTAACTGGCTAACTTTGGCTAGCTAACGTACTTCCAGACACATATGAGAGAACACCTCAGTGTGACCATTTTACTCAGCCTATCAGAGCTGGTTAGGTTGTTTTCATGTTATCCAGAGCGTTGGTAACTGTAACTGTACTGCTGGCATCAATTTCATTACGCTTTTTTTGCCAACGTTTACTGACACCGGCCTTATTCAACGGGTGTTGAGCGTTCGTAAATTCATCAGTCATTCTGCGCTCTGGCACACAGACAAGAGTGCTCTGAAATCGGAGAAGATAGCCAGAGTGAATTTACGAACGCACCATATGTATTATCCATGCTCCTCACTCTCTGAGCCATTGACTGTATTATACGTGAAGCTCTGAGCACGTGGATTGGCGTTACTATGGTAATAACATCAAGTAGCTAACTTTAGTGTTTACGTATCCACGGCTAGCTACTAGCCAACAATCCTGCCCCCTATCTACAATGGCTGAAATGTCTGCTATGAATAGAAAATTTATTCAGAATCTCGCTGAAACTCTTTCTAAACACGTCAAACACTGTAAGTATGAGTTTTGATAGCTAACGTTAGTTGGCAGAGATAGTCTACCTTGTATGCTGAGATAGCTACGTTACAGTAACGTTTAGCAGAACTTCTAAAAAGAAAAGCTAGCTAGCCAACTACCTAGTTTCTACTTATCTGCATTTATCTAGCTACAGTAGCTATATATCTAATAACAAAACGTGCAAACAAAAGAAAAGTTAATAGCTAGCTATTGTTTCCTAGCTCCTCCAACCAAAACTCACCTTCCATTGAACGTGTTGGCACCACTGTTTACGTGACAGATGGGGGGCGCTATAATCTTGCTTTGTTGAGATCATGTCAAAGTATGTCCTGTGTTTATGCAAATTAATAAAATCACATATCAGTCTATGTAAACTGAAATGATGCATATGGAAGCAGTACTAACACTAAACAGAAACGGAGTGTCTGATCCGACTATTCAATGGACTCCTGGGGGATCAGAGTGACAGGAGGATAGGGAATGGCCTGGACTGAGGGAAATTCAGGAATATTCTGCACAACACCTTTGGAATGACTGATGATATGATCATGGATAGAGGTAGGTGTGTCTCTTTTGTCACATGAAACAGAATGTCATAAGGTGAATGCACCAATTTGTAAGTCGCTCTGGATAAGAGCGTCTGCTAAATGACGTAAATGTAAATGTAAGCATCAAATAAAGTATGATACTGATGTGGTAAGGTATCACCAATTTTTTTTAATTATATTCCAGTCTTTTGCGCATTTGACAAGGACAACGACAGCTACGTCAGTGTGAAAGAGTGGATTGAGGGACTATCATTCTTTCTCCATGGGGCATTGGATAAAAAATAAAGTTTAAGAAAGCTATAAAGTGTATCATGTAGGCTTTTTGACTGTTATCTACGACATTACTATCCATGTATTGACTCTGACCCCCATTTGGTTTTCACAGCTTTGATGTGTATGACTTGGGTACATTTCCCAGAAAGAGATGTTCCACATGCTGAAGAACAGCCTGATCAGACAGCCCAGAGGAGGACCCAGACGAGGGCATCACTGACCTGCTGGTGATCACGCTCAAGAAGATGGTAATGACAAAATGTTTATCTTCATTTTCATCAAGTTAAATCAGGCTGAATGCTGTGCTACCTATTGTTTAACCTGCCAGGCTAACTGCATTGTACCCTGTGTTTACAATCACTGTTTAACTTGGCCACAATTGACCAATTCATGTTTCAGATTAAATATACTGTCTGAACATAAAATATCAATGAGTTGTTTCCTTCCTCAGGACCATGACAGCAGACTGTCCTATGCAGACTTGGAAAAGGATGTGAGAGATGAGAATCTATTGCTTGAGGCTTTTGGAACCTGCCTTCACGATGCCAAGGTGACCCTTGAAGTTAAGACTGTAAAAACAGTCGGTCGTATAGTTATTGGACAATAATAAAATATTGGACAATATTTTGCCATTGTCTGACATGTTCCTTCCTTTTGTGTTACAGAGCATATTGGCATTTGAGCAGCATGCATTCCAGGATCCACTTGAGCATTAAGGACATCACTAAGTTATTCATTTTCATAACACCATTTTTTATTTTTTATAAACAAAAATCTGCTCATACACTGATGGGAAATGTATAAATAAAACATGTTGAGGAAATATGATGTTCCGTTTGAATGGTGTAAATGTAGGAACTTGCTAATGTCCACCTCATTCCCTGTGAGAAGCAGTCTTTCAGGACAGGTCTGTTAGATCCTCCTCCGAGGCTTTGCGGACTTTGTCTTCTTCTCTGCTGGCTTGACTTCAGGAACTGATGCAACCTGACAACAAGGAAAGAAATGAATTTACTGTAGTGTAGTATGACTCTTCAATGATATGAAATTGTGAGTGAACAATTTTAAGAAGCAAATGACCACGAATATACCTTTTTCAATGTATTTCTGATCATGTTGGCTGTTATGTTCAATGACTCGTCTGCCATATCCATCTTAGGCCGGTCTGGTAGTTTTGGTCCAATGAGGGTTTCATTTTTGTCCACGAAGCCAAAAAGTGAGTCTTTATTCGTTTCTACTATTTTCCGTTTTCTGTTCTCCAAATGGGTGGTCCTCGGTATGAATCTTGGGGGTGCTGCAGGGGGTGGATTCTTACTCAGTCTTTTCACTATTCCTCTGTCTCCCCCAGAAGAGGATGGAACGCTGCTTACACTGGGTGCCAGCTGCTGTTTAATATTTATGGCATTATGCAATGACCCCATTTTGTCCTCTGTTGGAATAGTCCTGCATTGGTTTGCCTGATAACTATACGACCGATCATAAGGTGGGGCATGTCTGTAAGGAAGAAACTCCTGTGGGGGTAAAGGCAATAAGGGAAATCCTAAATAATGGCCTTGGCTGGTACTCGAAGTCTCTCCCTTATTGCTGGTATCACTGGATCTCTGATCATCACCTGAGGAAGTCCTGGCTGTGGTAGCAACTGTATATGAAGACATGGGCTTTTTGCTCTCTTCATCCCCCTGGTCCTGTTCCTTTGCTTCTCAACCAACAAAGAATAATCATACATGTCAACTAACTACATCATAATAATCATTCTTACATTGGGAATGACATACCTGAGATAGTTCTGATAATATTCTACTAGCACAACATCTGTACCTTTATTTTGAGTCATCGTGTTCACATATCGTCTCCTGTCTTGCAGCTTTAGTCTGGTGTCCTCCACCGTCTCATACTCTGGGGCATAACACACATGTAGTAAACCTCCAAAGAAACTCTTCTCATCCATGTGCCGTTTGGCCGCCCTGAAACACAATTACTTTAAAGTGTAACTGGCTGAGACAGGTGGTCTACCAGCTTGTGTACAACTAGGCTAGATAAAACTAGGGCCTGAAGTTTTTCCTGATCAGGTTACATGATGGTCAGGGGAAATACCTGTCCCTGTCTATCTCATCCTAACCTATAAAACCTGTCCTAACCTTGCACTGGTGAGTTTCTGGAACTTGACGAGGTAGACCTCTGTGAATTGCTCTGCAGGGTACTCATCCAGCACCCTGTACTCATCCACAGCCCCGTACAGCGCAGAGAGCTCGATCAGTTCTGTCATCACCCCGATGGCTGGGACTCCTTGCAACATCAGGTAACGAGACTCCAAGTTGATGGTGTACACCTACATGGGCAATATTGCACGGGTTAGAAATACAATAAATTGTATCTATCAATCAACCAAATACATTCGATTTCTAGCTAGCTAATTCGCTAGCTCATTTGGCCAAGTATTGAGCATGGATACAGCATTTCGCTGAAGGAAACGATATTCCTACCTTAACTGCTTTAGGTCTCCTCCCTTCTCTATACTTCGGTCGTGAGGGGCAAATCTTTTGCTGCTCATGATGTTTATAAACCTCTGGAGTGCTCCAACATGAGCTGTTGGTAAATCCTGCCATGTTTGCGAATTACAACAAAACCAAACCGGAAGTAGTTTCCCAGACGACAATAATCGGATCTGAGCTCATCGATGTCTCTGTGAAAAACAAAAAAGCAGGTCAGCTACTTTTGCCTGCCAGACATAGCACCGAATGCATCGATTCCCAAGAGTACATTCACGTCGCTTAGCTAGCTAGCTACTAACAGTATATTTCCATGCTCTGAAAAGGGGAATTTTGATCATATTGCAAACATATTTAGTTATGTTGGGCAATCATGGCATCCAACCTGTCACTCTGATTTTCCACAACACGAAGAACTGTTTTCTTCACCTTCCTTCAAACTTGTTAAAACAGCTCTCTCTCCATGACGTAAGCTATAAACTAGCTAGCTAGCTAACAGCTAGTTAGTGTTGTCTTTTTAGTTGTGTCAAGTAATAACTATGCCAAACTATCAGCAAACTACCGGTAGATAACTTGCACTTGTAACCATTGCATGCCATTTCTTCTGGTCTGATCTGTAGTATGACATTTTCCCAACGTTTTTTCATGCAATTAGCTATATTCTGTGTTATAAAGAACCAGGCCCTGGAGCTGTCCTGGGGTCATGATGCCCGTGTGTTCCTCAGCTGGACCAGAAGCAGAAGCCCTGCCAACCAGGAGGACCATAAAGTAGCGCTGAGCAGGCAACTGGGAGAGAAGCTTGGACTCAGAGATGGAGAGCAGGTAATAATGTCCCATTCACTAATTATCTTCTTGCCCATTCCCCAAACTCATCATGCCTTGATAACCCCACATTTCCTGATTACTAACTCATGTTGGATGGTTTCAGGGCTTCTTGCGGTCGTGCCAGCAGGTCCTGTCTGTACAGCAGGTGTTTGTGGAACCACTCTCCTCTGACGACTGGGAAATCCTGGTGAGAACCTATAGAGAGGCTTTTGTACAGTATTGTGCAAAAGGCAAGCTCACCCATCAGAAACAATTAGTACCGTATGGTTTTAGTATAGCCTGGGAGTGTTGCCTGTGGGTTTCTTATTCATTCAACTATTTTGTCGTTGTTATGCAACAGACAGCTACCCATGCTAGTTTTGATCCTTTGCTGTCAGAGCAAATTCAACATTGAAGAGCAACTGTCAATATGGTTCGTAAATGTACAGTCTGGGATGGGCAAATATTTAACCATGTCTTGTCCTCAGGAGCTCCACAGTGCAGCGCTGGAGCAGCAGCTCCTGGATCAGATTAGAGTGGTGTTTCCTGATGCAGTGTTTCCTGTGTGGGTGGACCAGAGAACAGTCATCTACATCAGAATCGGTCAGCACTGATTTTCACTTTTTACATTTTCTCAACATCTAACAGATATGAAATCACCAGCTCCTATGTTATGACCAAAGAAACAGTTGATCAGAGGAGGCTGGTTGGGGGAGCTATAGGAGGACGACAAGCTCATTGTAATGTCTGGAATGTAATTTATGGAATGGTATCAAACATATGGAAACCACATGTTTGACTCCATTCCATTTACTCCATTCCAGCCAATACAATGAGCCCGTCCTCCTATAGCTCTTCCCACCAGCCTCATCTGCAGTTCATGTAATACTATCGTTCATACTCTTCTTCTTCTGCAGCTTCACTCACCCCAACTGTACCGTACGGTCGATTAGAGCAGTTCACAGAGCTACACGTCTCTCCTAAAATCCGTGCTGGAAGTGAGGACCTCTCCTGCGCTCCTTTTGGATCATCCTTATCCAATCAGAACCAGCCCCTCCACAGGCAGCCGAACTTTGACCTCTCACCCTCCTCCAGGTCCTCTCAGGAGTTCAGCGTTCAGGAGACTGGACTTCCTGTAGAACAACGTCCTAACACTGCTGCCCTCCAGAGCCCCCAGCAGTGGGGTGGGATTGCAGACGTAAAGAGCCTGGTCAGGTACATGCTAACAGGGAACTATGACCCTGTGAGAGAGACTCCCCCCATCCCCACCATCCCTGCCCTCCTCAGTGACTCAGTCTTCAGAGTGTGCAGAGCACCGCCCGTGTCTCCTGGCCCTCTGAGTGCCACCCATGGGGTTGTCCACATCCTGCCCTGGGGCCAGCAGATGGGAGGTAATATCAATGGAGGCCAGCCAGCTGTGACGTACGGCCTACTGTCCAAGGTCCTCTCTCCCAAGGAGGTGAGAGAGAGGGCTAAGCAGGCCATGGAAAAGAAGAAGAGTGGCGGTGCTGGGGGTGCTCCCCAGCCCGGTGGTGCTGGTGGGGCAGGAGACAGGGAGGAAAAAGAGGATGCCACTGTAGTCAAGGTGGTGTGTCACCTTACAGAGGGGCTGAAAGGGAAGCAGGTGTCATCTAGAGAGAGAGAGCTCCACAGTGGAAAGGTCTGGGTGAGTACATGTACTTAAGCCATGGTCTAAACTCAAGTTAGGCACGATGTAGGCCTAATCAAATGACCCATTCTCAATCGTTCTACCCATGGTTTCCAGGTTTCTCAGCTCTAACTTATTCATATTGAGGCTCATATGTATCCATGCCTCATACAGTTGTTTTTCTCAGATCCCACAATCCCTGGAAACTAGTCTTCATATCAATCCACACTCATCAGTGAGAATCAAGCCAATCAAGTCAACTCCTAAAGTAGCCACCAGTATCCACCTGCAGCCTTTAAAACCACTGGTAACATTTATTTTTACATCATGTTATATCTCCAGAACTTTGACATATTGGTACGTTTGGTATATGTAATTCTATGGATTCTACTGTTCTATTCAGCCTAATCTTGTACTTTCCGTGTTGCTGTTTGACCCCTGGCCTGATGTCCTCCTAGCTTGCAGCAGTGAGTGAGGTGGAGATTCAGACTGCCTTCCTGGGTTGGCTGCACACCCAGAGCCACGAACCACTAGCCTGTCTGACCGGCCGCTGCAACACCATCCTCCTACCTGCCACTGAAGGTACACATAGGTTGCATCACAAATGGCACCCTGTACCCTTTATAGTGCACTATAAAAATCAAATCCAAGTTTATTGGTCATTTGGCAGATGCTATAGCGGCTGCAGTAAAATGTTTGTGTTACTAGCTTCTAACTGTGCAGTAAAATGTCAAACAAATACAGTGCTTTCAGAAAGTGTTCACACCCCTTGACCTTTTTCACATTTTGTAGTGTTATAGTCTGAATTTAAGTGGTTTAATTTAGATTATGTGTCGCTGATCTTCACACAATACCCCATAATGTCAAAGTGGAAATTTGTTTGTTGAACTTTTTTGAAATTAATACAAAATTAAAAGCTGAAATGTCTTGTCAGTAAGTATTCAACCCCTTTGTTATGGAAAGCCTAAATAAAGGAGTAAAAATGTGCTTAAGTCAAATAATAAGTTGCATGGTCTCATTTTGTGTTCAATAATAGTGGTTAACATTTTCGCAAAGAAAGGCACCGCTTGGTAGATGGGTAAAAAAAAAAAAAAGTAGATGCTGCATATCCCTTTGAGCATGGTGAAGTAATTAATTAGGCTTTGGATAGTGTATCACTACAAAGATACAGGCGTCCTTCCTAACTCAGTTGCCGGATAGGAAGGAAACTGCTCAGGGATTTCACCATGAGGCCAATGGTGATTTTAAAATGGTTACACAGTTTAATGGTTGTGATATGAGAGCTGAGGATGAATCAACAACATTGTAATTACTCCATAGTACTAACCTAAATGACAGAGTGAAAAAAAGGAAGCCTTAACAGAATAAAAAATATTCCAAAACATGCATCCTGTTTGCAACAAGGCACTTAAGTAATACTGCAAAAAATGTGAGAAATAAATGTACTTTTTTTCCTGAATACAAAGCGATATGTTCAGGGAAAATCCAACACATCACTGAGTACCACTCTTCATATTTTCAAACATGGTGGTGGCATGTTATGGGTATGCTTGTCATTGGCAAGGACTAGGGAGTTTTTTTAGGATAAAAAGAAATGGAATACAGCTATAAGCACAGGCAAAATCCTAGAGGAAAACCTGGTTCAGTCGGCTTTTCAACAGACGCTGGGAGGCAAATTCACCTTTCAGCAGAACAATAACCTAAAACACAAGGCCAAATCTACACTGGAGTTGCTTACCACGGCGACATTAAATGGTCCTGAGTGGCCTAGTTACAGTTTTTACTTAAATCAGCTTGAAAATCTATGGCAAGACTAAGAAATGGCTGTCTAGCAATGATCAACTTGACAGAGCTTGAATCATTTTTTCAAGAATAATGTGCAAAGATCTTAGAGACTTACCCTGAAAGACTCACAGCTGTAATAGCTGTGAAAATAGATTCTATAAAGTATTGACTCAAGTGGCGTGAATACTTATGAACATGAGATTTCTTTATTTCATTCTCAATACATCTGCAAACATTTCTAAAAACATGTTTTCACGTTGTCATTGTGTAGATGGGTGAGAAACAAATCTATATCCATTTTGAATTCAGGCTGGAACACAACAATGTGGAATAAGTCAATGGGTATGAATACTGTCTGAAGGCACTGTACACAAATAATAAACAAGAAATCAAGAAATGTCAGAGGGAATAAGTCACTCTGTGATGGTTGGCAGCAGGTCCTTCAATCTCACCCAAAGCGTATGGATTGCATTGTAAATGTAATACAATCTTGGTCTTCTCACTTCAGGCAAGGTGGAGTTTGCTCTGACTGTGTTGAAGTCAGAACCTGAGCCGGAGAGTAAAGCTCCTGACCAGTTGTTTCTGTTGGCTCCATGTGTGATACAGAAATCAGACATACAGGTATCAGGGACAAGCTTTGCTTACTCAGACTTCATACACTGAGTGTACAAAACATTAAGAATACCTTCCTAATATTGAGTTGCACCCCCCCGTTCTCATGATGTCTAGGTTGTCAGGGAACCTGTAACCATGCCTACAGTGAAAGCCATGGGTGAGACCCCTAATCAAGATCTACCCTCTCTCAGCAGTCTTGGGTAAACCACCAGATTCCTTACAGAACACACCGTAACCTGTTGAAGTGATAGCTGTGTGAACCAAATAGATATTCTTATACTAAACATCTCACAAACTGTATAGAATTGATGTTTTTGCTTGATTGTTGATTAATGGTAATGTTTTTATATTGGTCGAGTTCCAGGCCGACTACATTGCAGACGTTGCATTGCGTCAACCAATGGTTGTGTGCCACATCATCCACTGCGCAGTCGGGCAACAGACTGCCATATCAAATGATTTGCTTAGTTGACATGTTAAACACCTATCCAGGCATTATGCGATCTGGCATGCATCTGCAATGTAATCGGCCTGGAACGCAGCCAAAGTGTGTCACTGCCCTGCCTCTGCCATGATGTGACCTGTGTTCTCCTCTTGTGCTGTCCCCAGTGGTGTGGAGGAGCAGAGTAAGACGGGGTTTGACTTCCTCTCCCACAGCCTGATGGGACGGCCTCTCTCCTGGGAGCTGGTGTCCACCGGTCGGGGCCTCCGGGGCGGAGCCCTGCTCATTACAGGGGCCAAGGTAACCTCTGACCTCATCAGGTCATTCTGTCAATCTTTCCCAGAAATCAGCAGGACTGATTCTGACATGATCTGAATGTCCAAGTCAGATCACATTGAGTTAAAAGAGTTTGATCTTGATATTAAGGGCTAATATGTAGGTTAAAACAGATACCACTGCCAGCTGTAGTGACACACTCAATCGGATTGTGGACTGTGAGCATTGGTGACTGTCCGGTGTGTGTTTTGTATTCCCTCACAGGGAAGTGGGAAGACGGCTCTCTCCAAAGCTCTGTGTAGGAAAACTATGGAGGACCTGGATGCTCATGTGGAGGTGGTTGACTGCAAAAAGCTGAAAGGTGGGAGTTGGACCTTTCACTTATGTCTGTGGTGACTTGTTTATTTTTGACCATGATGATACAGTGTTGTTGTATAATGTTCTGCAGGGAAGAGAGCAGAGACCGTGAGGCAGATATTGGAAGAGGTTTTTGAACAGGCGGTGTGGAGACAGCCCTCGGTGGTCCTGCTGGATGACCTGGATCATGTGACGGGGGCACCGACCTCACCGGAACATGAACACGGACCAGAGGCTCTCCTAAGGCTGCACATTGCCCAGAGTATGATCCTATACAACTCTGTGTGTGTGTGTATTTCTTGTTCATAGACATCTAATATCTGTGTGTGTGTCGTGACCCCTCCCTGTGTGTGTTGTCCAGGTCTAAGAGACATGGTACATGACGTGGTGGTGCGCTCCAGCCTAGTGTGTCTGGTCATCAGCAGTCACTGTGAACATTCCCTCCACCCGTCACTCAGGGAGGTGCAGGGCTCCCACTTCCTCCAGGGCTTCATACACATCCAGCCTCCTGATCAGGTAACTGGGGTAGGGTCAAGTTGCCCCTGCGCTGATTTTGGGTCAGTTTAGCATTTCTACCTCTAATGGCTCAGGTTAGCATCGGGGGAGAATAAGCTAATCCTAGATCTGGGAACCACATCCATTTATCCAGTTTGACTTTGCGCTGGTTGCCAATGCTCTGAAATATCTATTTTGTCTTACCATCAAAGTAGCAAGAAGTAACTGAATGAATATTTCTTGGACATGATGGTGTCTTTGTTGTCCGCGGACATGATAGTGTCTTTGTTGTCCGCGGACATGATGGTGTCTTTGTTGTCCGCGGACATGATGGTGTCTTTGTTGCTACACGGACATGATGGTGTCTTTGTTGCTACACGGACATGATGGTGTCTTTGTTGTCACACGGACATGATGGTGTCTTTGTTGCTACACGGACATGATGGTGTCTTTGTTGCTACACGGACATGATGGTGTCTTTGTTGCTACACGGACATGATGGTGTCTTTGTTGCTACGCGGACATGATGGTGTCTTTGTTGCTACGCGGACATGATGGTGTCTTTGTTGTCACGCGGACATGATAGTGTCTTTGTTGCTACGCGGACATGATGGTGTCTTTGTTGTCCGCGGACATGATGGTGTCTTTGTTGTCACGCGGACATGATAGTGTCTTTGTTGCTACGCGGACATGATGGTGTCTTTGTTGCTACGCGGACATGATGGTGTCTTTGTTGCTACGCGGACATGATGGTGTCTTTGTTGCTACGCGGACATGATGGTGTCTTTGTTGCTACGCGGACATGATGGTGTCTTTGTTGCTACGCGGACATGATGGTGTCTTTGTTGCTACGCGGACATGATGGTGTCTTTGTTGCTACGCGGACATGATGGTGTCTTTGTTGCTACGCGGACATGATGGTGTCTTTGTTGCTACGCGGACATGATGGTGTCTTTGTTGCTACGCGGACATGATGGTGTCTTTGTTGCTACGCGGACATGATGGTGTCTTTGTTGCTACGCGGACATGATGGTGTCTTTGTTGCTACGCGGACATGATGGTGTCTTTGTTGCTACGCGGACATGATGGTGTCTTTGTTGCTACGCGGACATGATGGTGTCTTTGTTGCTACGCGGACATGATGGTGTCTTTGTTGCTACGCGGACATGATGGTGTCTTTGTTGCTACGCGGACATGATGGTGTCTTTGTTGCTACGCGGACATGATGGTGTCTTTGTTGCTACGCGGACATGATGGTGTCTTTGTTGCTACATGTAGCTTTCTTTCTTTCTAATAATGTGTATTACATAATTATGTCTCGCTTTGTCACTGTCGAGTAATTTGTATAAAGGCATCATATTCACCTTTGTGATAATAATTATGCCAAACAGTTCATGTGGACCATCTGTAAACGGTTAATGTGGACCATCTGTAAACGGTTAATGTGGACCATCTGTTAGCGGTTAATGTGGACCATCTGTAAACGGTTAATGTGGACCATCTGTTAGCAGTTAATGTGGACGATCTGTTAGCAGTTAATGTGGACCATCTGTTAGCAGTTAATGTGGACCTACTGTAAACAGTTAATGTGGACCATCTGTTAGCGGTTAATGTGGACCTACTGTAAACAGTTCATGTGGACCATCTGTTAGCGGTTAATGTGGACCATCTGTTAGCGGTTAATGTGGACCATCTGTTAGCAGTTAATGTGGACCATCTGTAAACAGTTAATGTGGACCTACTGTAAACAGTTAATGTGGACCATCTGTTAGCGGTTAATGTGGACCATCTGTAAACGGTTAATGTGGACCATCTGTAAACGGTTAATGTGGACCATCTGTTAGCGGTTAATGTGGACCATCTGTTAGCGGTTAATGTGGACCATCTGTTAGCGGTTAATGTGGACCATCTGTAAACGGTTAATGTGGACCATCTGTAAACGGTTAATGTGGACCATCTGTAAACGGTTAATGTGGACCATCTGTAAACGGTTAATGTGGACCATCTGTAAACGGTTAATGTGGACCATCTGTAAACGGTTAATGTGGACCATCTGTAAACGGTTAATGTGGACCATCTGTAAACGGTTAATGTGGACCATCTGTAAGCGGTTAATGTGGACCATCTGTAAGCGGTTAATGTGGACCATCTGTAAGCGGTTAATGTGGACCATCTGTAAACGGTTAATGTGGACCATCTGTAAGTGTAGCATTTATATTTTTTTCTGGAAAAAAGGACCCGTAAGTAAGCATTTCGCTGTTAGTCTACAGTCGTGGCCAAAAGTTTTGAGAATGACACAAATATTAATTTCCACAAAGTTTGCTGCTTCAGTGTCTTTAGATATTACTATGGAATACTGAAGTATAATTACAAGCATTTCATAAGTGTCAAAGGATTTTTTTGACAATTACATGAAGTTGATGCAAAGAGTCAATATTTGCAGTGTTGACCCTTCTTTTTCAAGACCTCTGCAATCCGCCCTGGCATGTTGTCAATTAACTTCTGGGTCTCATCCTGATTGATGGCAGCCCGTTCTTGCATAATCAATGCTTGGAGTTGAGAAGCAACCCCACACATGAATGGTCTCAGGATGCTTTACTGTTGGCATGACACAGGACTGATGGTAGCGCTCACCTTGTCTTCTCCGGACAAGCTTTTTTCCGGATGCCCCAAACAATCGGAAAGGGGATTCATCAGAGAAAATGACTTTACCCCAGTCCTCAGCAGTCCAATCCCTGTACCTTTTGCAGAATATCAGTCTGTCCCTGATGTTTTTTCTGGAGAGAAGTGGCTTCTTTGCTGCCCTTCTTGACACCAGGCCATCCTCCAAAAGTCTTTGCCTCACTGTACATGCAGATGCACTCACACCTGCCTGCTGCCATTCCTGAGCAAGCTCTGTACTGGTGGTGCCCCGATCCTGCAGCTGATCTGTTATTCAAACTCAATCAGCATGACAGAGTGATCTCCAGCCTTGTCCTTGTCAACACTCATACCTGTGTTAATGAGAGAATCACTGACATGATGTCAGCTGGTCCTTTTGTGACAGGGCTGAAATGCAGTGGAAATGTTTTTTGGGGATTCAGTTCATTTGCATGGCAAAGAGGGACTTTGCAATGAATCTATTTCATCTGATCACTCTTCATGACATTCTGGAGTATATGCAAATTGCCATCATACAAACTGAGGCAGCAGACTTTGAAAATTAATATTTGTGTCATTCTCAAAACTTTTGGCCACGACTGATGTTTACGAAGAATGTGACAAGTAAAATTTGATATGTATTGTGACTGTGTTGTCTGTCTGTCAGGCCCAGAGAGGAGAGATCCTGCGCTGTCTGATCCTCAGTAAGACTGCTGTATCCAAGGAGACCCTACACACGCTCGACCTGGGGATTGTTGCCAAGGAAACAGAGGGCTACCTGCCCCGTGACCTGGCCCTGCTGCTAGAGAGGGCCATCCATGCCAACGCCCTACACAGGGCACGCAGCACCCAGGGTTAGTACCCTATCTATCCCAGTCCCTACACAGGGCACGCAGCACCCAGGGTTAGTACCCTATCTATCCCAGTCCCTACACAGGGCACGCAGCACCCAGGGTTAGTACCCTATCTATCCCAGTCCCTACACAGGGCACGCAGCACCCAGGGTTAGTACCCTATCTATCCTACTAGCTTTTGGCCCATATATAAAACTATCTCTGTTTGTGGCATCCTTCAGATTCCTAAAAATGACGTTGAATTAGTAAACAAAGGCTATAGATATTTCATTCACACCAAACCCATAACACACATCTCCCAACTTCAAACACAACACATGGTTATCACATGACTACAGTAATAGAGTACTGTACTTGGTTGTCCATTTGAAATGAGAATCAGTCCTTATGCTGTCTTTATTGTAACGTCGTATACTCTGTCTTCTTCTCGTCCCAGGGGTGTGTCTGTCGTGGAGGGATTTTGTGCAGGCTCTGAAGGGCTTCACCCCTCCCACTCTGTGGGGGGCTCAGCTGCAGAGCCCCAGTGGTGCAGGCCTTGAGAGGGTAGGGGGGCTGCATCAAGTACGCCAGTTACTCATGGACACCATCCTGCTACCGGCCAAGGTGAATCTCACTAGCCTGGTCCCAGATCTGTGTGTGTTGTCTTGCTAACTCCTATAGTGAGCGTAACAATGATCTGGGATCAGGTCAGTACAAATCTCACAGGAAGACCAGGTTGTTATTGTACCAGAAAAATGGTTCTCAATTACTTACCCAGGTTATACAGTATACAGGACAGGTTGGATGAATACATGAATTGGTGCTGCTGTAGATCTTTGTCTCAGTTTTGGTGGAGCTGTTCGTCTATAGAATTTGATATGAGGTACTTGGTGTGTTATTGGATAGTCACCCATCTCTCACTCATGTCAGTCTTCTCTGTATGTTCCAGTATCCGGTGCTCTTCTCCAGCCTTCCCATCCGGCAGCGCTCAGGACTTCTGCTGTACGGCGCTCCAGGCACTGGGAAAACCCTGCTGACTGGTGCCGTGGCCAAGGAGAGTGGGATGAACTTCATCAGTGTCAAGGTGGGTTTGAAATGTACCAGGACCCGTCTCAAATCGCACCCTATTGCCTATATAGTGCACTACTTTTGACCAGGGACCATAGGGTAGTAGTGCACTATGTAGGGAATAGGGTGCCATTTGTGTTCACAGCCCCAGTATCGGTGACTAGATATATGAATGCTTAAAGGCTGGGTTTCTGTATAGCACTTTGAGAAATCTGCTGATATAAAAATGGCTTTAGAAATGCATTTGATTGATTGAAATACGTTCTAGTACAAGAATACATGGTAAGAGTTAACACTGGGAACTTATTGTTGCATGGTCTCATTGAGTCGCATATGAGTGTGTTTTTTTTAATACTGTTGTCAGGGTCCCGAACTCCTCAGCAAGTACATTGGAGCCAGTGAGCAGGCTATCAGAGACATCTTCCAGAGGTGTGTGCACTTTGCTACACAATACTGTAACCATAGCTACAAACTGTGCTGGTGTAGTGTTATCCTATACTTCCCTGTGTTTCTGTTCCCCTGCAGAGCCCAGGCTGCTAAGCCCTGCATCCTGTTCTTTGATGAGTTTGACTCCTTGGCACCCAGGAGGGGCCACGACAACACAGGGGTCACTGACCGGGTGGTCAACCAGCTACTGACCCAGCTGGATGGGGTGGAGGGACTACAGGGTACGGAGAGAGGAGAGCGGCACCTAGAACAGACACTGCTGTCATATGTTTAACATACATTTCATTAGGCTTTGCTTAGTCGGCTTGATTTAGTTTTATGATATATTTTCATTTTTTATATATTTAGACAAATGATCAGGTTAGTACCCTATCTATCCCAGTCCCTACACAGGGCACGCAGCACCCAGGGTTAGTACCCTATCTATCCCAGTCCCTACACAGGGCACGCAGCACCCAGGGTTAGTTCCCCATCTATCCCAGTCCCTACACAGGGCACGCAGCACCCAGGGTTAGTACCCTATCTATCCCAGTCCCTACACAGGGCACGCAGCACCCAGGGTTAGTACCCTATCTATCCCAGTCCCTACACAGGGCACGCAGCACCCAGGGTTAGTACCCTATCTATCCCAGTCCCTACACAGGGCACGCAGCACCCAGGGTTAGTACCCTATCTATCCCAGTCCCTACACAGGGCACGCAGCACCCAGGGTTAGTACCCTATCTATCCCAGTCCCTACACAGGGCACGCAGCACCCAGGGTTAGTACCCTATCTATCCCAGTCCCTACACAGGGCACGCAGCACCCAGGGTTAGTACCCTATCTATCCCAGTCCCTACACAGGGCACGCAGCACCCAGGGTTAGTACCCTATCTATCCCAGTCCCTACACAGGGCACGCAGCACCCAGGGTTAGTACCCTATCTATCCCAGTCCCTACACAGGGCACGCAGCACCCAGGGTTAGTACCCTATCTATCCCAGTCCCTACACAGGGCACGCAGCACCCAGGGTTAGTACCCTATCTATCCCAGTCCCTACACAGGGCACGCAGCACCCAGGGTTAGTACCCTATCTATCCCAGTCCCTACACAGGGCACGCAGCACCCAGGGTTAGTACCCTATCTATCCCAGTCCCTACACAGGGCACGCAGCACCCAGGGTTAGTACCCTATCTATCCCAGTCCCTACACAGGGCACGCAGCACCCAGGGTTAGTACCCTATCTATCCCAGTCCCTACACAGGGCACGCAGCACCCAGGGTTAGTACCCTATCTATCCCAGTCCCTACACAGGGCACGCAGCACCCAGGGTTAGTACCCTATCTATCCCAGTCCCTACACAGGGCACGCAGCACCCAGGGTTAGTACCCTATCTATCTATCCTACTAGCTTTTGGCCCATTTCATTAGGCTTTGCTTAGTCGGCTTTATTTCCTTTTATTTTTTTTTATAAATTTAGACAAATGAACAGCAGTACAGTCATTTTACCAGCAATGTTCCTTTTGCTTAGCGGTTTGCTTGTCTTATGTTTCCCTCTGTGTGTGCGTGTGCGTGCATGCTCATGTCCAGGTGTGTATGTCCTGGCTGCCACTAGTCGTCCAGACCTTATAGACCCTGCCCTGCTGAGGCCTGGCCGCCTGGACAAGTCCCTCTACTGCCCCCCTCCTGACCAGGTCTGGACCACACTCAGTCCTATATAGTCTATACTGTTCCCCTCCTGACCAGGTCTGGACCACACTCAGTCCTATATAGTCTATACTGTTCCCCTCCTGACCAGGTCTGGACCACACTCAGTCCTATATAGTCTATACTGTTCCCCTCCTGACCAGGTCTGGACCACACTCAGTCCTATATAGTCTATACTGTTCCCCTCCTGACCAGGTCTGGACCACACTCAGTCCTATATAGTCTATACTGTTCCCCTCCTGACCAGGTCTGGACCACACTCAGTCCTATATAGTCTATACTGTTCCCCTCCTGACCAGGTCTGGACCACACTCAGTCCTATATAGTCTATACTGTTCCCCTCCTGACCAGGTCTGGACCACACTCAGTCCTATATAGTCTATACTGTTCCCCTCCTGACCAGGTCTGGACCACACTCAGTCCTATATAGTCTATACTGTTCCCCTCCTGACCAGGTCTGGACCACACTCAGTCCTATATAGTCTATACTGTTCCCCTCCTGACCAGGTCTGGACCACACTCAGTCCTATATAGTCTATACTGTTCCCCTCCTGACCAGGTCTGGACCACACTCAGTCCTATATAGTCTATACTGTTCCCCTCCTGACCAGGTCTGGACCACACTCAGTCCTATATAGTCTATACTGTTCCCCTCCTGACCAGGTCTGGACCACACTCAGTCCTATATAGTCTATACTGTTCCCCTCCTGACCAGGTCTGGACCACACTCAGTCCTATATAGTCTATACTGTTCCCCTCCTGACCAGGTCTGGACCACACTCAGTCCTATATAGTCTATACTGTTCCCCTCCTGACCAGGTCTGGACCACACTCAGTCCTATATAGTCTATACTGTTCCCCTCCTGACCAGGTCTGGACCACACTCAGTTCTCTATAGTCTCTACTGTCCCCCTCCTGACCAGGTCTGGACCACACTCAGTCCTATATAGTCTATACTGTTCCCCTCCTGACCAGGTCTGGACCACACTCAGTCCTATATAGTCTATACTGTTCCCCTCCTGACCAGGTCTGGACCACACTCAGTCCTATATAGTCTATACTGTTCCCCTCCTGACCAGGTCTGGACCACACTCAGTCCTATATAGTCTATACTGTTCCCCTCCTGACCAGGTCTGGACCACACTCAGTCCTATATAGTCTATACTGTTCCCCTCCTGACCAGGTCTGGACCACACTCAGTCCTATATAGTCTATACTGTTCCCCTCCTGACCAGGTCTGGACCACACTCAGTCCTATATAGTCTATACTGTTCCCCTCCTGACCAGGTCTGGACCACACTCAGTCCTATATAGTCTATACTGTTCCCCTCCTGACCAGGTCTGAACCACACTCAGTCCTATATAGTCTATACTGTTCCCCTCCTGACCAGGTCTGGACCACACTCAGTCCTATATAGTCTATACTGTTCCCCTCCTGACCAGGTCTGAACCACACTCAGTCCTAAATAGGGCCAATGGTAAACTTGTGCACTATGTTGGGAATGGCGTGTCATTTGGGACGCAGCCTTTTGAGTGATTGTAATGGAGGAAACCATTTTATTTTAGTATGAACATGAGTGATCATTTGACACCCTGTCACATCTCATTGTTCCAGTGTTTCTCAGTGATCAATAGAATATCAAGTCCAGGGCTGTTCTAGCTACGTATATATATATATAACCCGATGGGCCTGTCCCCCCCCCCCCCCCCCCAGGAGGCGCGTGTAGAGATCCTGAGGGCTCTGAGCCACTCGGTTCCCCTGGCTGACGATGTGGACCTGGAGCAGATAGCCGGGGCCACAGACACGTTCACTGGCGCTGACCTGAAGGCCCTGCTGTACAACGCCCAGCTAGAGGCCATCCACAGCAGCCTGGGGCCCAGCCTGCTGCATGTGAGTCATCCTACCGCCAGGGGTCGCTGTGGGTCTAATGGTAGAGATACACTACAGCAATGTATGATATTCAGTCAGCTATTGGTTCTAATACCATAGCTTCAGTAGAGAGGGCTACGGGTTTAATAGTAGAGCTACATGGATTTATGTCATTAACAGTGTAGTAGTTGTAATGAATGGTAGAGGTAAATGGATCTGTAAAAGGAACCAACAAAGATTTGCTGGGCTCGCTGTGAAGGACCAATAATATTTTGAGGTTTCTGACAGTGGAGGCTGGAGCTATAGGAGGACGTGCTCCTTGTAATGGCTGGAATGGAGTCAAACACGGTATCCATATGTTTGATCCCGTTTCATTTATTCCATCCCAGACATTACAATGAGCCCGTACTCCTATACAGTGCATTTGGAAAGTATTCAGACCCATTGACTTTTTCATCATTTTGATAAGTTACAGCCTAGTTCTAAAATGTATTAAATATTTTTTTCTCCCTTATCAATCTACACACAATGCTCCCTAATGACAAAGCGAAAACAGGTTTAGAAATGTTTGTAAATTTATAAAAAAATATGTAAATAAGGTATCTGTTTTTTTAAGTATTCAGACCCTTTGCTATGAGACTGTAAATTGAGCTCAGGTGCATCCTGTTTCCATTGATCATCCTTCTTTCTACAACTTGATTGGAGTCCACCTGTGGTAAATTCAATTAATTAGACATGATTTGGAAAGGCACACCTGTCTATATAAGGTCCCACAGTTTGCTCTGACATGCAGAGCAAAAACCAAGCCATAAGGTGGATGGAATTGTCCGTAGAGCTCCGAGACAGGATTGTGTCGAGGCACAGATCTGGTGAAGGGTACCAAAAAATGTCTGCAGCATTGAAGGTCCAAGAACACAGTGGCCTCCATCATTCTTTATTTTGTGTGTTTTTGTTTGGGTAAAAAAAGGGTTTTAAAAAAGCCCCATTTCGCCCCATTGCTGCAACTCCCGTACGGACTCGGGAGACGCGAAGGTCGGGCCTGTGCCTCCGAAACACAACCCAGCCAAGCCACACTGCTTCTTGACACAATGCCCGCTTAACCCAGAAGCCAGCCGCACCAGTGTGTCAGCATGCATGCGCCCGGCCCGCCACTGGAGTCGCTAGAGCGCGATGGGACAAGAACATCCCTGCCGGCCAAACCCTCCCCTAACCCGGACAGCGCTGGGCCAATTGTGTGGCGCCCCATGGGTCTCCCAGTCACGGCTGGCTGCGACAGAGCCTGGACTCGAACCAGGATCTCTCGTGGCACAGCTAGCACTGTGATGCAGTGCCTTAGACCACCGCGCCACTCTGGAGGCACCTGCCTCCATCATTCTTAAATGGAAGAAGTTTGGAACCACCAAGACTCTTCCTAGAGCTAGCCACCAGGTCAAACTGAGGAATCATGGGAGAAGGGTCTTGGTCAGGGATGTGACTAAGAACCCGATGGTCACTGACAGACTTCCAGAGTTCCTCTGTGGAGTTGGGAGAACCTTCCAGAAAGACAACCATCTCTGCAGCACTCCACCAATCAGGCCTTTATGGTAGAGTGGCCAGGTGGAAGCCACTCCTCAGTAAAAGGCACATGACAGCCCGCTTGGAGTTTGCCAAAAGGCACCTAAATGACTCTGACCATGAATAACAAGATTCTCTGGTCTATTCTCTGGTCTACTCAACTCTTTGGCCTGAATGCCAAGTGTCACGTCTGGAGGAAACCTGGCACCTTCCCTACGGTGAAGCATGGTGGTGGCAGCATCATGCTGTGGGGATGTTTTTCAGTGGCAGGGACTGGGAGACTAGTCAGGATCGAGGCAAAGATGAACCAAGAGGTCTGAATACTTCCGAATGCAATGTAGCTCCTCCCACCATCCTCCTGTGGTTTCTGGGATCCGTTGTCTGGGCATAGAAGTGTAACAACTTCATCCTCAAAGCACTAGATGCAGCAATAACGTTGCAATATCCTCCTAGGATTGTGACTACAGTAAAACTCTCCTCCCTCTCCCCCTCCAGAACCAGTAAACCTCTCCTCCCTATCCCTCTCTCCCTCCAGAACCAGTAAACCTCTCCTCCCTATCCCTCTCTCCCTCCAGAACCAGTAAACCTCTCCTCCCTATCCCTCTCTCTTCCTCCAGGACCAGTAAAGCTCTCCTCTCTCTCCCTCCAGAACCAGTAAACCTCTCCTCCCTATCCCTCTACACTACCAGTAAACCTCTCCTCCCTATCCCTCTCTTCCTCCAGGACCATAAACCTCTCCTCTCTCTTCCTCCAGGACCAGTAAACCTCTCCTCTCTCTCCCTCCAGGACCAGTAAACCTCTCCTCCCTATCCCTCTCTCTTCCTCCAGGACCAGTAAACCTCTCCTCTCTCTCCCTCCAGGACCAGTAAACCTCTCCTCCCTATCCCTCTCTCCCTCCAGAACCAGTAAACCTCTCCTCCCTATCCCTCTCTCCCTCCAGAACCAGTAAACCTCTCCTCTCTCTCCCTCCAGAACCAGTAAACCTCTCCTCTCTCTCCCTCCAGGACCAGTAAACCTCTCCTCCCTATCCCTCTCTCCCTCCAGAACCAGTAAACCTCTCCTCCCTATCCCTCTCTCTTCCTCCAGGACCAGTAAACCTCTCCCTCCAGGACCAGTAAACCTCTCCTCTCTCTCCCTCCAGGACCAGTAAACCTCTCCTCCCTATTCCTCTCTCCCTCCAGGACCAGTAAACCTCTCCTCTCTCTCCCTCCAGGACCAGTAAACCTCTCCTCTCTCTCCCTCCAGGACCAGTAAACCTCTCCTCTCTATCCCTACAGGACCAGTAAACCTCTCCTCTCTCTCCCTCCAGGACCAGTAAACCTCTCCTCTCTCTCCCTCCAGGACCAGTAAACCTCTCCTCTCTCCCTCCAGGACCAGTAAACCTCTCCTCTCTCTCCCTACAGGACCAGTAAACCTCTCCTCTCTCTCCCTCCAGGACCAGTAAACTCTCCTCTCTATCCCTACAGGACCAGTAAACCTCTCCTCTCTATCCCTACAGGACCAGTAAACCTCTCCTCTCTCTCCCTCCAGGACCAGTAAACCTCTCCTCTCTCTCCCTCCAGGACCAGTAAACCTCTCCTCTCTCTCCCTCCAGGACCAGTAAACCTCTCCTCTCTCCCTCCAGGACCAGTAAACCTCTCCTCTCTCTCCCTCCAGGACCAGTAAACCTCTCCTCTCTCTCCCTCCAGGACCAGTAAACCTCTCCTCTCTCTCCCTACAGGACCAGTAAACCTCTCCTCTCTCTCCCTACAGGACCAGTAAACCTCTCCTCTCTCTCCCTACAGGACCAGTAAACCTCTCCTCTCTCTCCCTCCAGGACCAGTAAACCTCTCCTCTCTCTCCCTCCAGGACCAGTAAACCTCTCCTCTCTCTCCCTCCAGGACCAGTAAACCTCTCCTCTCTCTCCCTCCAGGACCAGTAAACCTCTCCTCTCTCTCCCTCCAGGACCAGTAAACCTCTCCTCTCTCTCCCTCCAGGACCAGTAAACCTCTCCTCTCTCTCCCTCCAGGACCAGTAAACCTCTCCTCTCTCCCTCCAGGACCAGTAAACTCCTCCTCTCTCCCTCCAGGACCAGTAAACCTCTCCTCTCTATCCCTCCAGGACCAGTAAACCTCTCCTCTCTATCCCTACAGGACCAGTAAACCTCTCCTCTCTATCCCTCCAGGACCAGTAAACCTCTCCTCTCTCTCCCTTCAGGACCAGTAAACCTCTCCTCTCCTCTCTCTCCCTCCAGAACCAGTAAATCTCTCCTCTCTCTCCCTCCAGAACCAGTAAACCTCTCCTCTCTATCCCTCTAGGACCTGGGCTCGGGTTCGGACAGCGACATAAGCCTGTCCTCCATGATCTTTCTGAACCACAGCAGTGGGTCTGATGACTCGACGGGGGAAGGGGAGAGAGGGTGCGGGCTGGACCACTCCATGGTGCTGCTGGACCTCGGTGACGTCCCCCCTGAGGACCCCCGTGGTAACATCTGGAGGCTGTACTTCGGCAGCTCCTTTGAGTCTGAGCTGGGCAACCCTTCCCCCTCAGGACTGGTGAGATGATGGGCTGCGTCCCAAACAGCACCTTGTTCTCTATGTAGTGAACTACTGTACCGTAATTTCCGGACTATAAGCCGCTACTTTTTTCCCACGCTTTGAACCTCGCGGCATAAACAATGACGCGGCTAATATATGGATTTTTCCCGCTTTGAAATAAAAAAAATTTAATAAAAAAAACATTCTGTGACGTGCTCAGTTTTTTGCCGGCATGAAGCTTTCATTAGACCAATGAAATTGCCGACCGGGTTAAGGTCAAACAACTTTTTTGTTTACTGTTTAGATTAAATCGAGCGCGCCCAAACTTCCCATCATTCTGATTACGGTGGTCATTTTGTCACCCTCATCATGGCAAAGACACGGAGAAATGCATATGATGCAGCTTTCAAGTTGAAGGCGATTGTTCTGGCTGTTGGAAAAGGAAATAGAGCTGCTGCACGGGAGCTTGGTCTGGAGCAATGACTTTCTTGGTAGGCTTCTGTTTACTGCAAATGTTTTCTTTTTTGTTACTAGCGGTGTTTCGTTAAAGCCTATTTATTTTTGTTACAAGCGGTGTTTCGTTAAAGCCTATTTATTTTTGTTACAAGCGGTGTTTCGTTAAAGCCTATTTATTTTTGTTACAAGCGGTGTTTCGTTAAAGCCTATTTATTTTTGTTACAAGCCGTGTTTCGTTTAAGCCTATTTATTTTTGTTACAAGCGGTGTTTCGTTAAAGCCTATTTATTTTTGTTACAAGCCGTGTTTCGTTAAAGCCTATTTATTTTTGTTACAAGTCGTGTTTCGTTAAAGCCTGTGTAAAGTTAATTTGTTTCAATGTACCGGTAGGCACCTGCGGCTTATAGACATGTGCAGCTTATTTATGTTAAAAAAAAAACTTAAAAAAAAATTCTGTGCTTATATTCAGGTGCGCTCAATAGTCCGGAAATTACGGTACATTTAACCAGGGTCCTATGGGGCCATAGGGTACTAGTCAAAAGTAGTGCATGATATTGGTCATAGGGTGCCATTTGGGACACAATATTATGATTGATTGTCCAATCTATCAATCACATAGTGTCATGGGAAGGGAACTAGAGGGATGACAATAATGTAATATGTAAAGAACTGTGTAGGGTAACACTTTATTTGGATAGTAAGTCCCATATAGATCTATGGATGGTCAATCTAAGCATCTGCATGCTAACAATAAGGGTTAGGGTTAGTGGATAGTTAGTTGAAATGTTGTTGAACAGCTACAAACCATCTTCTTGGAACTATCCAATAAATGTTACCCCTTGTAGGTCTATAAGTTATTAGCTAATCTTTTTAAATGACATGCACTCCTTTGTGGAGAGCTCTGTCTAAAGCTGTTTTGTTCTCACCCTCCCTTTGTCTGTCCCCCTAGAACTCCCAGGGTGTCTCGGGGCCCAACTCTAATGACCTGACCGGTGCGTCGGTCAGAGACCCTGGCTTCTCCCACCCCCCGGCCTATATGTCCTCTCTACAGGATGGCTACGAGGAGCTCAGCCATGAGCAGCTAGACCGCCTCCGTCTGGAAATCAGCAACATCAAGAGCAACTACAGACGAGCTACTGTCAGTACTTTATCTGGAATAGTAACTCTGTTTATAAAGCACTTTTCATACATTACTCTCAAAGCACTAGTAACTGTAGGAGGTGTTTGTCTGTCTGTGCAGGAGGACAGTGTCCCAGTCCAGGGTGGCCCCATCAGGCCTGGTCTGCTCCTGTGTCAGGCCCACCTCACCTCAGCCCTGGATGCCACCAGAGCCTCCCTCAGCAAGCAGGACTGGAGGAGGTACACAGACCTGTGAGTAGTACTGCAGTACATCTTTGCTTTCCATAAAAATGTCAATACTTTGATCAATTTCTCAGGAAATCAAAACACCAAATATATATATATGCATACCCACCAGGCACTGCGGCCCCTCATGATGAGTTCTGTTTTTTGTGGCCCCCACCCCCATCAAAGTTTCCCATCCCTGGTCTAAAGCATTTTCTTTCCAGCCTTGTTGTTTTCTGTCTCATCAGGTATGAGTCCTTTGGAGCTTTGGGAGAAGGAAAGTCTCAGAGCACAGTGACATTCAAACCCGGCCAAAGAGTAACGCTCGCTTAATGACACGTGTATGTCTATCTGTTCATTTTGACCTGCTAATTTAATGGTCATTTTGTAATTTAGCCATTTTTATTTAATGTATCTGCTACATAATATAAATCCATGCACACGTATGCATTTAAATGTAAATATGATTGTACACTATTGTATGATACGGACATATTGACGATTAATGTTTCCAACTAAATTATCATGGGGAAAAAACATGTAAATCTGTACAATGTATCACAAATTAAACAATTAGCATTATGATATTACTTGATATTTTTTGCATTTCATTTATCATGTTTATTTTCTGATGTTACACCTACAGTACTGTATAAGTGTGATATCACTAATGCAGAGGCACAGGTTTTCCTGCTAGGAACCAGCAGATCAGGGGTCCTCAATTTCGTTCAGCTATTGACACTTTTTTTCTTGAGCAGCTGGGATATGGTTATAATTTGTACACTGCAAATTGACCGCATGAAGCCCAACAGATATAGTATTTGACCAAAAAAAAAGAATTTCAAACCTTGATTTACCTTGGGATATGATCACATGACTCTTTACACATGTCCAACGAAAATAATTTGGGGCCAAATAAAATGGCCCTGGGGGTGACTATTGGGGAACCGTGCACTAGATGGAGAAAACGATGCTACCCTAGATCCGCTTAGACCTTTGTGGTTTTCGTCATCCGATCAAGATTGGTCAGGTCTACACAATAGCCCCATTGATACCTGGTGCTAATGTGTCCTGATCATCAATCAAATGTATTTATAAAGTCCTTTTTACATCAGCAGATGTCAAAGTGCTTATACGGAAACCCAGCCTAAGACCTCAAAGAGCAAGCAACACTGTGGCCCTGTCCGACGATACCCCCAGACAGGATATACAGTGCATTTGGAAAGTATTCAGACCACTTGACTTTTTCCACATTTTGTTACGTCACAGTCTTATTCTAAAATTCTCATCACTCTACAGTGAAAACAGATGTAGATTTTTTTTTGCAAATGTATTAAATAAAAATATAAAATACCTTATTCACATAAGTATTCAGAGTCTTTGTTATGAGACTCGAAATTGAGCTCAGGTGCATCCTGTTTCCATTGATCATCCTTGAGGTGTTTCTACAACTTGACTCGAGTCCAGCTGTGGTAAATTCAATTGATTGGACATGATTTGGAAAGGCACACACCTGTCTATATAAGGTCCCACAGTTGACAATGCATGTCAGAGCAAAAACCAAGCCATGAGGTCGAAGGAATTGTCCGTAGAGCTCCGAGACAGGCTTATGTCGAGGCACAGATCTGGTGAAGGGTACCAAAACATTGAAGTTCCCCAAGAACACAATGGCCTCCATCATTCTTAAACGGAAGAAGTTTGGAACCGCCAAGATTCTTCCAAGTGCCGGCCACCTGGCGGCCAAACTGAGCAAGTGGGGGAGAGGGACCTTGGTCAGGGAGGTGACCAAGTACCCGATGGTCACTCGGACAGAGCTCCAGAGTTCCTCTGTGGAGATGGGAGAACCTTCCAGAAGGACAACCATCTCACCAATCAGGCCTTTATGGTAGAGTGGCCATATGGAAGCTACTCCTCAGTAAAAAGGCACATGACAACCCGCTTGGAGTTTGCAAAAAGGTACCTAAAGGACTCTCAGACCATGAGACCACAAGTACAGAGAGATCCTTGATGAAAACCTGCTCAAGACCTCAGACTGGGGTGAAGTTTCACCTTCCAACAGGACAACGACCCTAAGCACACAGTTAAGACAACGCAGGAGTGGCTTCGGGACAAGTCTCTGATTGTCCTTGAGTGACCCAGCCAGAGCCCGGACTTGAACCCGATTGAGCATCTCTGGAGAGACTTGAAAATAGCGGTGCAGCAACGCTCTCCATCCAACCTGACAGAGCTTGAGAGGATCTGCAGAGAAGAATGGGAGAAACTCCCCAAATACAGGTGTACCAAGCTTGTAGCGTCATACCCAAGAAGACTCAAGGCTGTAGTGGCTGTCAAATATGCTTCAACAAAGTACTGAGTAAAGGGTCTGAAACTTATGTAAATGTGATATTTCAGTAGTTTTTTTATACATTTGCAAACATTTGTAAACCTGTTTTTGCTTTGTCATTATGGGGTATTGTGTGTAGATTGATGAGGGGGAAAAAACTATTTAATCTATTTTAGAATAAAGCTGTAATGTAACAAAATGTGGAAAATGTCAAGTGGTCTGAATACTTTCAGAATGCACTGTAACCCAACCCACTTTGCCAAAGCACAGCACCCACACCACCAGAGGGATATCAACAGACCACCAACTTACTACCCTGAGACAATGTATAGCCCAAAAAGATCTCCCCCACCACACAAGCCTGAGAGGGCGCAACATAACGTCAGTGACTCAACCCGCTCAAGTCGAATATAGCGGAAAAAGCCTGGCAAGACGTGACGCACCCCTCATAGAGACAGCATAGAAGAGCACTAGCAAGCCAGTGACTCAGCCCCCGTAATAGGGTCAGAGGCAGAGAATCCCAGTGGAGAGGGTAGCCAGCCAGTCAAAGACCGCAAGGGTGGTTCGTCACTCCAGTGCCTTGCCGTTCACCTTCATACCCCTGGGTCAGACTACACTCAATCATAGGACATACTGAAGAGATAGATAAGTCATAGGCTGAGACCAAGACCGCGTTTCTTACATGGATCGGCAGACCATTCCATAAAAATTGAGCTCTATAGGAGAAATCCCTGTCTCCAGCTGTTTGCTTAGAAATTCTAGGAACAATGAGGCCTGCGTCTTGTGACTGTAGCGTACGTGTAGGCATGTACAACAGGACCAAATTGGAGAGGTGGGTAGGAGCAAGTCCATGTAATGCTTTGTAGGTTAGTAGTAAAACCTTAATCAGCCCTAGCCTTATCAGGAAGCCAGAGGCTAGCACTGGAGTAATATGATCAAATTTTGGGGTTATAGTCAGGATTCTAGTGCTTTATCCAGGTAGCTGGAGAGTATAGCATTACAGTAGTCTAATCTTGAAGTGACAAAAAAATGGATTAGCTTATCTGCAGACAAAGTTTCAGATTTTAGTCAATTTGGCACACATCCAAAGGATAGGGAGATGTTTATTATGTTGAACATAGGAGGGCCAAGCACAAGAAGTAGCTCTTTCAGTAGGTCGCTGGAAGGTTTAGAGGCCATTATTATTTTCGTGAATGTGTTGAAAGATACAGGATTAAGAAACTTGTTTCTCCATTGATCCGAGGTCCTGGCAGTTCTGTGCAGACTCAGGACAACTGAGTTTTGGAGAAATATGCATATTCAAAGAGGTGTCTGTCATTTGCTTTCTAATGATCATGATCTTTTTGTCTAAGAAGTTCATGAATTCATCACTGCTAAAGTGAAAGCCATCCTCACTTGGGGAATGCTGCTTTTTAGTTAGCTTTGCAACACTATCACAAATACATTCTGGATTGTTTTTATTCTCCTCAATCATGTTGGAAAATTAGGCTGATCAAGCAGCAGTGAGAGCTTTTCGATATTGCACAGTACTGTCTTCCCAAGCTAGTCGGAAGACTTCCAATTTGGAGGAGCGCCATTCCCATTCCAATTTTCGGGAAGCTTGTTTCAGAGCTTGAGTATTTTCTGTATACCAGGGGGCTAGTTTCTTGCGACAAATGTTTTTTTGTTTTTAGCGGTGCGACTGCATCTAGGGTATTACGCAAAGTTCAAATCAAATTGTATTTGACACATGCGCCGAATACAACAGGTATATTTACGAAATAAACAAAAATGTAATTTGTGCATGTAGGTAGGGGTAAAGTGACTATGCACAGATAATAAACAGCAAGTAGCAGCAGTGTGTGGGGGGGGTGTCAATGTAAATATTACGGGTGGCTATTTGATTCATTGTTCAGCTGTCTTATGGCTTAGGGGTAGAAGCTGTTAACCTCTTGGGGCTAGGTGGGACGCTAGCGTGCCACCCGTGGTGCACTCCATCAACAGCAGGTGCATTTCAAGAGCGGCAAATTTGAATCCAAATAAATGTCCAAATTCAAATTTTTCAAAAATACAACTATTTTACACCATTTGAAAGATAAACATCTCCTTAATCTAACCACGTTTTACGATTTCAAAAAGGTTTTACGGCGAAAGCATAAATTTAGAGTATGTTAGGACAGTACATTTACAAGAGTTGTGTGTAATGTTTTGTCAAGTCAAAGACAGGGTCACCAAAACCATAAAACCAGCTAAAATGATGCACTAACCTTTTACAATCTCCATCAGATGACACTCCTAGGACATTATGTTAGACAATGCATGCATTTTTTGTTCTATCAAGTTCATATTTATATCCAAAAACAGCGTTTTACTATGGCATTGATGTTGAGGAAATCGTTTCCCTCCAATAACCGGCAGTCAAGTCAGCGTCACAAATTAAATAATTAAAATTAGAAAACATTGGTAAAATATTATATTGTCATTTAAAGAATTATAGATTTACATCTCTTGAACGCAATCAACTTGCCAGATTTAAAAATAACCTTACTGGGAAATCACACTTTGCAATAATCTGAGCACTGCGCCCAGAAAAATACGCGTTGCGATACAGACTAGACGTCATGTTGGGGAGATCTAAAATCGAAAATACTATGTAAATAATCCATTACCTTTGATTCTCTTCATCAGATGTCACTTCCAGGTATCACAGGTCCATAACGAATGTAGTTTTGTTAAAAAAAGCTCATCATTTATGTCCAAAAATCTCCGTCTCGTTAGCACATGATGTAAGCCAGCCGGACTTCTCGTCATGAACGAGGGGAAAAAATATATTTCCGTTCGTTCAAACATGTCAAACGTTGTATAGCATAAATCATTAGGGCCTTTTTTAACCAGAACATGAATAATATTCAAGGTGGACGAATGCATACTCTTTTATAACGTATTGGAACGAGGGTACCCAACATGAACTCGCGCGCCAGGTGTCTAATGGGACATCATCGTTCCATGGCTCTTGTTCGGTCAGATCTCCCTCCAGAAGACTCAAAACACTTTGTAAAGGCTGGTGACATCTAGTGGAAGCAATAGGAAGTGCCAAAATATTCCTAAGCCCCTGTGTTTTTCAATGGGATAGGTTTAAAGTCAATACAACACATCAGGTATCCACTTCCTGTCAGAAAATGTCTCAGGGTTTTGCCTGCCAAATGAGTTCTGTTATACTCACAGACACCATTCAAACAGTTTTAGAAACTTTAGAGTGTTTTCTATCCATATATAATAAGTATATGCATATTCTAGTTACTGGGTAGGATTAGTAACCAGATTAAATCGGGTACATTTTTTTTATCCAGACGTGCAAATGCTGCCCCCTAGACCCAACAGGTTAAGGAGCCTTTTGGACCTGGACTTGGCGCTCCGGTACCCGTTGCCATATGGTAGCAGAGAGAACAGTCTATGACTTGGGTGACTGTAGTCTTTGACAATTCTTTGTGGCCTTCCTCTGACACCGCCTAGTATAGAGGTCCTGGATGGCAGGAGGCTTGGCCTACCGCCATTGTGTCGTCAGCAAACTTAATGATGGCGAATCGTGCTTAGCCACACAGTCGTGGGTGAACAGGGAGTACAGGAGTGGACTAAGCATGCACCCCCGAGGGGCCCCCTGTTGATCACTGTGGCAGAAGTCCAGGATCCAGTTGCAAGAGCGAGGTGTTTAGTCCCAGGGTCCGTAGCTTAGTGATGATCTTCGTGGGCACTATGGTGTTGAACGCTGAGCTGTAGTTAATGAACAGTGTTCTCACATAGGTGTTCCTTCTGTCCAGGTGGGAAAGGGTAGTGTGGAGTGCAATTGCGTCATCTGTGGATCTGTTGGGGCGGTATGCGAATTGGAGTGGGTCTAGGGTTTCCAGGATGATGGTGTTGATGTGAGCCATGACCAGCCTTTCAAAGCACTTCATGGCTACCGACGT
The DNA here is from genome assembly GCF_965601325.2 of Salmo salar. Taxonomy (NCBI): domain Eukaryota; kingdom Metazoa; phylum Chordata; class Actinopteri; order Salmoniformes; family Salmonidae; genus Salmo; species Salmo salar. Next base: position 90,891,462 of record NC_138304.1, on the reverse strand, counting down.
GAGTGCTACGGGGCGGTAGTCATTTAGGCAGGTTACCTTTACTTGGACACAGGGACTATGGTGGTCTGCTTGAAACATGTAGCTATTACAGACTCGGTCAGGGAGAGGTTGAAAATATCAGTGAAGACACTTGTCAGTACACGGAGTACACATCCGGGTAACACATATGACCCCACAGCCTTGTGAATGTTGCCCGGAACAGCTGGTGCTCTCATGCATGCTTTTGTGTTGCTTGCCTCAAAGCGGGCATAAAAGGCATTTAGCCCATCTGGTAGGCTTGCGTCACTGGGCAGCTCGCGGCTGGGTTTTCCTTTGTAGTACTCAATAGTTTGCAAGTGTAGTAGGATTCAATCTTAGTCCTGTATTGATGCTTTGCCTCTGATGGTTCGTTTGAGGGCATAGCAGGATTTCTTATAAGCGTCCGGATTAGTGTCCCGCTCCTTGAAAGCGCCAGCTCTAGCTTTTAGCTTGGTGCGGATGTTTCCTGTGATCCATGGCTTCTGGTTGGGATATGTTCGTACGGTCACTGTGGGGACGACATCGTCAATGCACTTTTTGATGAAGCCAGTGACTGAGGTGGTATACTCCTCAATGTCATTGGATGAATCTTGGAACATATTCCAGTCTGTGTTAGCAAAACAGTCCTTTAGCGTAGCATCTGCATCATCTGACCACTTCCGTATTGAGCGAGTCACTGGTACTGCCTGCTTTAGTTTTTGCTTGTAAGAAAGAATCAGGAGGATAGAGTTATGGTCAGATTTGCCAAATGGAGGGCGGGAGAGAGCTTTGTACTTGTCTCTGTGCGTGGAGTAAAGGTGGTCTAGAGTTTTTTTTTCCCCCTCTGGTTGCACATGTGACATGCTGGTAGAAATTAGGTAAAATGGATTTAAGTTTGCCTGCATTAAAGTCCCCTGCCACTAGGAGCGCCGCTTCTGGATGAGCATTTTTGTTTGCTTAGACTTCCTTAATATTAGACATCGCGCACTAGCTGTTTTTGACAAAGACACACACACCACCACCCCTCGTCTTACTGGAGGTAGTGGTTTTGTCTTGCCGATGCACGGAAATTCCAGCCAACTGTATATTATCTGTGTCGTCGTTCAGCCAAGACTCGGTGAAAAGATATTACAGTTTTTAATATCCTGTTGGTAGGATAGTCTCGAACGAAGCTCATCCAGTTTATTCTCCAGTGATTGCACATTGGCCAATAGAACGGATGGTAGCGGTGGGTTACCCACTCGCTGACGAATTCTCACAAGGCACTCGGATCTGCGCCCCCTGTATCTCTGTATTTTCTTCATGTGAATAGCGGGGTTTTGGGCCTGGTCTGGGAGCAACAGTATATACTTCATGTCAGACTCATTAAAGAACAAATCTCACTGTGACTGTGCTAGAGGCGGACTCCACTAAGCTAGCAGGCTGGATAACAGCCTGCTTCCTGGCCTGCACCTATCTCATTGTGGAGCTAGAGGAGTTAGAGCCCTGTCTATGTTGATAGATAAAATCAAAGCACCCCTCTAGCTAGGATGAAGTCCGTTACTCCTCAGCAGGCCAGGCTTGGTCCTGTTTGTGGGTGAGTCCCAGAAAGAGGGCCAGTTATCTACAAATTCTATCTTTTGGGAGGGGCTGAATACACTTTTCGACCAGCGATTGAGTTGTGCGAGTCTGCTGTAAAGCTCATCACTCCCCCTAATTGGGAGGGGGCCAGAGACAATTACTCGATGCCGACATCTTTCTAGCTAAATTACATGCCGAAGCTATGTTGCGCTTGGTGACCTCTGACTGTTTCATCCTAACATCGTTGCTGCTGATGAGAAAATCTGTTGGCCAGCAAGTTGAAGGGTTTTCATCGCTTGAATTACATTTATTCAGCTCCCGCAACGTAACCACGCGCTTGCAAAGCCCGTTATTCAGACACCTGCGTAAGTCTGAATACCAACTACTGACAAGTGTGTAGGGAAGGCATACATTTCCTAAATCTGAATCAGCCCATAACACGGATCGAAAGCTGGATTGAATTTAGGCCTTAGGTCTAGAGAGCGCAAAGCTTAAATCATTGCCATGATTTAAAGTTAACTGGAGCAGCCTCAGACGACACTGCCTGACAGGTAAGAAACAAAACTCTCAAGGAGGTATCCAAAGTGCTCTGTGAAGTGGCTGCCAACGTAGCCTCAGGGTTATGCTTCTGCTGCTGTGACTGAAGATGTCTCAAAGCTCTTCTGATTAGCTGTTACAGTACTTTCTATGCCCTCTAGCTCTTTTCTTTTCCTCTCAGAGACTTTGGTTCACGTCTGTTCTTTCTTTGGCCTTTTCTCTGGGCTGTAGCTATGAGCTGACTGTACAGTATTGCTGATGGAAAATCGCTCATCGTCCTACACGTTGGCACAGTAGGCTATGACTGCAGTGTTAAATATGGTTAAAATATAGCCTTTTGTCAGCGCCAGCCACACATGGGCTAACCACCACACATGGGCTAACCACCACACATGGGCTAACCACCACAACATGGGCTAACCACCACACATGGTTGCAGAGAGAGAGGAGACTGCTAACCCACCACCAGGGCTGCAGGGAGAGAGAGAGAGAGAGAGAGGAGAGACTGCTAACCCACCACCAGGGCTGCAGAGAGATGAGACTGCTAACCCACAACCAGGGCTGCAGGGAGAGAGAGAGAGATGAGACTGCTAACCCACCACCAGGGCTGCAGAGAGAGATGAGACTGCTAACCCACCACCAGGGCTGCAGAGAGAGAGAGAGAGTTGACTGCTAACCCACCACCAGGGCTGCAGAGAGAGAGAGAGATGAGACTGCTAACCCACCACCAGGGCTGCAGAGAGAGAGAGAGTTGACTGCTAACCCACCACCAGGGCTGCAGAGAGAGAGAGAGTTGACTGCTAACCCACCACCAGAGCTGCAGAGAGAGAGAGAGTTGACTGCTAACCCACCACCAGAACTGCAGAGAGAGAGAGAGAGAGAGAGAGAGAGAGAGAGAGAGAGGGGTGCCGAAGAGCTGCCTGAGATAGATCACCTGGCCTTTTTTGTTCTTTGTGACATGGATGTATAAATGGAGGCACTGGTGTAGTACCCCCCACCCCACCGCCAATGAACTTTGGGGACCCCCTTGAGGTCTTGCCCCCCAGATAGCATATGTGACCGACCTAGACCTATTCGGTCTTATATAGCAACATTTTAATTTGTGTTTTTTTACATTGGATACAAGTAGAGACTTAGAGCAACAAAACGATATATCATACACTGCATTTGAGGAACAATGGGAAAGTAATTATGCTTGAAAGTTCATAAACTTGTAACCTCACTTTTGAGAAAATGTTTTGGTCCACCTAGTGGAGAGCTCTTCTTTGTCTACACCCATTCAGCATTGTTCACACCCTCTTAAGCCTGAACCCCACCCATCTCTTTAAGGATTCACATGTGAGGCTATCTGCTAAACAGAGTGAGGAAGGTAGCGTAGTAAACAACCAAAGGTTTCAAGACTAAAAGTGGTGAAACTAGTCACCTACTATAAGGGAAAAACTACATGTAAAAATACACTTTATCTAATCCTTGGCCTATATCCTAATGACTTTGGTGCAGGTCATGTTGTTCTTCACATTACCGTCTTTGGTAAACACACACTCATTTAGCAGTTTTAAAGCTAATTTCCTGTAATGAAAAAAAATGGCGGTTTTCGACGTGAACACGTCATAAACCATGATATTTTGTTTAATTACAGTAACTTAGATTTAAAACAGTTAAATTCTCAGTTTTATGGAAAAATGTGTAGAATAGCAGGAAATTAACTCTAAAACGGCAACATTTTCCCTCAGCCTCATGGCAAAATAGCACGAGATTAGCTATAAAACTGCAAATATTTCTCCTCTGCCCTATGGCAACAAAACAATACACCCCTCCCTAAAAAAAAGGGGTCCCTGTGACATTGAATGTAGACTGTTCTGTCCCGTGATGGTGGTGCATTCTGGTTCAAATGAGAACAGAGAAATAGATGTACCCACAAGGCCACTGGGCGGCTTTGTGTGTCCAAATCAATCTTTGTTCATTCTATCCTCCCGACTGTACACAGCTACGGACTAAGACAACATCTGTGGCCAAGGCCATAGAAATTCCCTCTCCCTCCGTCCCTTTCCCCCTCACATAGGACACAATTCAGTCAGATGGAAGAGAACAAACAGAAGGGCGAACAACAGCTTTAAAAATGGGTTAATTTAGCTAAATATACCCTGTGATCCAAAAAACAGTGCCCAGGGCGATGTTGTTCGTTTGTCACACGAAGCCTCCTCCTCCCCCCCCACAGAGCCAATCTTTTTCAAAGTAATCCCAAAAGCAGGCTTTGTTTTTCAATAAAGTGCCTGGTCTATTTCCCAGCATCAATAAGCAACACTCATTGAATTAGTTCCTGAGGAATACAACAAACTGAGTACAAAACAACAAACCCGTGTGACATGACTACTGGGAAAAGGCGGAGAAGCGATTCCAGAATAGCACAGACAGACAGAGCCTGAGACTATTTTAACATTGTTACCTTTATGACAGGCATATTCCCTGACACACTGAAGAAATACGGTGTGACAGGTTCCAAATGTCTCCCAGGCAGACAATCAAACGGGCTATAAATAAAGAGAAGACGTCTTCGCCTGAGACTCCGTAGAAGCTTTGAAGACGAGAACACAACGTCGGTGTGCGTGTGTGATCAGGTTAGAATGGCTTGAGATTCTAACAAAAGAATCTGAGTGGTAAGACACTTCTTGAGACCTTGAGTTGGTTGTTTGAGTGCGCTTTATATGTAGGCCTAAACTGTTAAAGCTGCAATGTGTAACTTTTTGGGTAATCCAACCATATTCACATAGAAATATGAGTTAGATCTATCATTCCCATTGAAAGCAAGTCTTAAGAAATTATAGATCTGTCCTATGTGCTCTATTTCTATGCTTCCCGTGCTTAAGTTTCATTTTTGCATCTTCTACTTTTGGTTTTGTGCACCAGCTTCAAACACAATGTTTTTGGTTATGGAAAATATGTAACAGTGATTCTCTACACTATACTTGGTTGTTTTGTTACAAACTGAAATGAGGCGAACTATTAGAATTTCAGCAACCAGAAAATGGCAGAGTGATTTTTGCATCTTTAATATTATTCCCCAATTGACCAATGCTAAGAAGAAGACCAACTAAACTGGGCCTACATACTGGGAGGAATATTTCAACCAATGTCTTCAATAGACGTCTTGGCACCCACACACCAGACTATGTGCAACATTCAGCCACAGACTCAGGTCCTATGCACAAATGGACTTTTTAACTTATTTTAGTATTCCCAACAATCATGTTATTTATTCTAGGGACAGAATGGCATCCCTCCAGGTAGATCATTTGAGATGGATAATTAGGAAATAAATAACACTGAGGGTGTAGATCAAATGAAGTTCTGAATAATTTCTCTGTATCCTGATTCTCTTAAAGATAAGCTTCCTCTCTCTGGCCCTGTTAATTCTGCTGCCCTACGGCCACAGAGATTGGGATCGGTACATACATTTTGTGACTTGATTGATTTGATTTTGAGTCATTGATTTTGAATATCATTGTATTGATAACACTGTATAGCTTCAGAATCTAGGTTGTTGAGTTACTGTTTAAAAAAGTGCGCTATAGAGGAGTGTATTCATTAGTACACACCATAGCAAAACATTTTGCAATGGAAAACATTTTGCAACGAAAGAGTTTCTTATTGGACAAATTCAGGGTAGTCTCTCCCTGTTTCGACCTGTTTACTTCCATTTGGTTCCTAGCGAAGACACTCCAATTTCTGTTACAAACCATAACTGAGAAAATGTTCCACATTACTCCAAGATTGGTGCCCTCAAGCAAAATAGTGATTGGAGGGAGAGCTAAGAATGGAGCCGGCCATGGTATCAACATCAATAACAAATAATCTCTCCAATCAGAAGACAGAATTGATCAAATGTGTTAAGAAGTAAATCATTTCAAAGTGAACGTACACTCTGAGGTAGAAAAACTCAATTAGAAACAATGGCAGTTGAAGAAGAAAAGTATTGTGGAACTTGGGCCCAAAGGCGCCCCTACTTTAATGTTTCCAGATTTGTCAAATGACTAAAGTAGACTGGCAGTTAGTCAATAAAGCCCAGGGGATGGCAGAGTAGTATTAAATAGAAATTACAGGCAGTAGAAATGTGTTTTCCAGGGTTTGGTTGTTTTTGGCCATTCTGGGCACCTCTCTCTGCCTGTCAGAGTGTGCCCCAATAATATATCCTTCTTCTTGAAGGGCGCACTTGTTCACTTCCCTTCATGGATTTGAAAGGAAATTACTGGCAAATGAAAACTCCCTCTCACCTGTGCCAACAATAATCCAGTATTTGTACATTTCTGGGATGTAATGAACGAGTGTACACTTCAGGATGCAGGATAGATAATTGGGACGTACCCTAGGTGTAGTGAGAGAGGTTAGTGAGCGTGCTACGGAGAAAAGTGTCTCCCATCACATCAGTGCCACCCTTAATCGGATTTGATTAGTTTTGCCTGCTTTAAGGGGAGAGTAGCTGACCCCCGCTGTGCTGAGCCCTTTAGCAGCTTTCACACACAGCACGACCGCTCACAACTTCAGACGAGATGAGCAAAGGCTTCACTCACAGGTGAGGCCAGGGTGCACTCACAATATCTCCTTTCAGTGTCTGGGGATAAGTGTGTTTTACTACTAATTTGGCATGTCATAGATTTCTGATCGCTCAATTTTGAGTTTTTGAGCAACTATTTTTGCTGCACTTCAGACTATGACACTGAGTAGGGATTTGTGCCTTCTGACAAGTCTGGCAATTTGTAAGGTACAGATTAAATGCATTGTATTGTGTATTAGTAACCTTTGACACTTGGTGTAACAAATATTGTTTTATAAGATCATTATTGCAACTTCACTGAAAAGCAATAACATCCTGGGAGAGCCATGACCTGCCTGAGCTCCTGAGGCAAAGCATAGAGAGAGAGCGAGAGAGAAAGAATTTACAAAAAAAATCTGAGCAAACTAGAATGCTATTTGGCCCTAAACAGAGAGTACACAGTGTCAGAATACCTGACCACTGTGACTGACCCAAAATTAAGGAAAGCTTTGACAATGTACAGACTCAGTGAGCATTGCTATTGAGAAAGGCCGCCGAAGGCAGACCTGGCTCTCAAGAGAAGATAGGCTATGTGCACACTGCCCACAAAACGAGGTGGAAACTGAGCTGCACTTCCTAACCTCTTGGAAAATGTATGACCATAGAGATGCATATTTCCCTCAAATTACACAAATAATTCGAAAACAAATCCAATTTTGATAAACTCCCATATCTACTGGGGGAAATACCACAGTGTGCCATCACAGCAGCAAGATGTGTGACCTGTTGCCACAAGAAAAGGGCAACCAGTGAAGGACAAACACCATTGTAAATACAACCTATATTTATTTGTATTTATTTTCCCCTTTTGCACTTTAACTATTTGCACATCATTACAACACTGTATATAGACATAATTACATTTATTATTTTGGAACTTTTGTGAGTGTAATGTTTACTGTTCATTTTTTTTATTGTTTATTTCACTTTTGTTTATTATCTATTTCACTTGCTTTGGCAATGTAAACATATGTTTCCCCTGCCAATAAATCCCCTTAAATTGAAATTCAGAGAGAACGAGAGAGAACATTGCAAGATGGCGCCGACAGAGATGGACGCCTCGCTTCAGGTCATTGGGAAACTATGCAGTTATTAGTTTTTTTATGTATTATTTTATGTATTATCTCTTACATTGTTAGCCCAGGAAATCTCAAGTGTTATTACATACAGCCGAGAAGAACTATTGGAAATAAAAGCGATGACAACTTACCAACATTATGACCAGGAATACGTCTTTCCTCAAGCGGATCCTTTGTTCGGACCACCATCCAGGACATGGGATCTAATCCCAGAGGCCGACTCAAAACAACGTGGTTGCCGCAGGAGAGGCAGACGAGGCGGCCTACTGGTCAGACTCAGAAGACGAGCACACCATCCACCGCTCTCGAGCATATTACTCGCCAATGTCCAATCTCAAGATAACAAGGTTGGACGAAATTAGGGCACGAGTTGCCTTCCAGGGAGACATCAGAGATTGTAACATTCTCTGTTTCACGGAAACATGGCTCTCTTGGGATATGTTGTCAGAGGCGGTACAGCCACCCGGTTTCTTCATGCATCGCGCAGACAGAAACAAACATATCTCTTGTAAGAAGAAGGGCGGGATGTATGCCTTATGATTAACGACTCATGGTGTAATCACAACAACATACAGGAACTTAAGTCCTTTTGTCCACCTGACCTAGAATTCCTTACAATCAAATGCCGACCGCATTATCGTCCAAGAGAATTGTCTTCGATTATAGTCACAGCCGTGTATACCTCCCCCCCGGGGATTTTAACAAAGCTAACCTGAGAACGAGACTTTCTAAATTCTATCAGCATATCGAATGCGTAACACGGGCTGCTAGCATTCTGGATCATTGCTACTCCATCTTCCGCGATGCATACAAGGCCCTCCCCCGCCCTGCCTTCGGCAAATCTGACCATGACTCCATTTTGTTGCTCCCAGCCTATAGCCAGAAACTAAAACAGGAAACGCCCATGCTCAGGTCAATACAAAGCTGGTCTGACCAATCGGATTCCATGCTTCAATCACGTGAACTGGGATATGTTCCGGATAGCCTCAGACAACAACATTGATGTATATGCTGACTCGGTGAGTGAGTTTATTAGCAAGTGCATCAGAGATGTCGTACCCACTGTGACTATTAAAACATCTCCTAACCAGAAACCGTGGATTGATGGCAGCATTTGCGTAAAACTGAAAGCGCGATCCACCACTTTTAATCATGGCAAGGCGACTGGAAACATGACCGAATATAAACAGTGCAGCTATTCCCTCCCCAAGGCAATCAAACAAGCAAAGTGTCGGTATAGAGACAAAAAACAGCTTTTTTACATTAGCATGTGACGTTCAGAACTAGCATACCCCCCGCAAACATCCGGTGAATTTACTAAATTACTCACGATAAACGTTCACAAAAAACATAACAATTATTTAAAGAATTATAGATACAGAACTCCTCTATGCACTCGATATGTCCGATTTTAAAATAGCTTTTCGGTGAAAGCACATTTTGCAATATTCTCAGTAGATAGCCCAGCCATCACGGCTAGCCATTTAGACACCGACCAAGTTTAGCCCTGACCAAACTCCGATTTACTATTACAAAAGTTTGATTACCTTTGTTGTTTTCGTTAGAATGCACTCCCAGGACTGCTACTTCAATAACAAATGTTGGTTTGGTCCAAAATAATCCATCGTTATATCCAAATAGCGGCGTTTTGTTCGTGCGTTCAAGACACTATCCGAAGTGTAAATAAGGGTCACGAGCATGGCGCAATTCGTGACAAAAGATTTCTAAATATTCCATTACCGTACTTCGAAGCATGTCAACCGCTGTTTAAAATCAATTTTTATGCCATTTTTCTCGTAAAAAAGCGATAATATTCCGACCGGGAATCTGCGTTTAGGTAAACAGACGAAAGAAAACAAAGCATTCTGTCGACGCGGGCACGAGCCTGAGTCTCACAGTACTATAACCAGCCACTACCCAAACGCGCTACTTTGTTTCAGCCAGAGCCTGCAAAGCCACGATTCAGCTTTTTGCCGCCTTCTGAGAGCCCATGGGAGCCGTAGGAAGTGTCACGTAACAGCAGAGATCCTCTGTAATGGATAGAGATAATCAAGAAGGGCAAGAAATTGTCAGACAGGGCACTTCCTGCATGGAATCTTCTCAGGTTTTGGCCTGCCAAATGAGTTCTGTTATACTCACAGACACCATTCAAACAGTTTTAGAAACTTTGGAGTGTTTTCTATCAAAAGCTAATAATTATATGCATATTCTAGTTTCTGGGCAGGAGTAATAATCAGATTAAATCGGGTACGTTTTTTATCCGGCTGTGAAAATACTGCCCCCTAGCCATAACAGGTTAACCCTTGCAAGGCTGCCGGCCCAGACGTCATCCCTAGACGCGTCCTCAGAGCATGCGCAGACAAGCTGGCTGGTGTGTTTACCTCAGGAGGCTGAAGAAATTCGGCTTGTCACCCAAAACACTCACAAACTTTTACAGATGCACAATTGAGAGCATCCTGTCGGGCTGTATCACCGCCTGGTACGGCAAGTGCACCACCCTCAACCGCAAGGCTCTCCAGACGGTAGTGCGGTCTGCACAACGCATCACCGAGGGCAAACTACCTGCCCTCCAGGACACCTACAGCACCCGATGTCACAGGAAGGCCAAAAAGATCATCAAGGACAACAACCACCCGAGACACTGCCTGTTCACCCCGCTATCATCCAGAAGGCGTGGTCAGTACAGGTGCATCAAAGCTGGGACCGAGAGACTGAAAAACAGCTTCTATCTCAAGGCCATCAGACTGTTAAACAGCCATCACTAACATAGAGAAGCTGCTGTCAACATACAGACTCAAATCTCTGGACACTAATAAATTGACTTAATAAAAGGTATCACTAATCACCTTAAATAACACTACTTTAATAATGTTTACATATCCTACATTACTCATCTCATATGTATATACTGCTCTATACCATCTACTGCATCTCGCCTATGCCGCACGGCCATTGTTCATCCATATGTTTATATGTACATATTCTTATTCATCCCTTACATTTGTGTGTATAAGGTAGTTGTTGTGAATTTGTTATATTACTTGTTAGATATTACTGCATTGTCAGAACTAGAAGCACAAGCATTTCGCTACACTCGCATTAACATCTGCTAACCATGTGTATGTGACCAATACAATTTGATTTGATCGATAGCGAGTGAGACGGAGAAAAAACAACAGAATGAGAGAGAACGAGGGAGGGTGGCACAGGAGGAAGAGGTGGGAGGGAGGAAGGCACTCTGTCCCTCTATTATCCACATATTACCAGAAGCACATCAGAGCCATCAGCCACTGTGACTAATCCACTTAACAGCCCAACAGGCCTGATCAGGCCAGCACCACAGTACAGGGACAAATGGAGTGTATTCCGGGGTGACCTGCTGCTTAAATATAAACTCTGTGTGTATGTGTGTGAGTGTATAAGTGTGTGTGTGAGAGAGAGAGAGAGAGAGAGAGAGAGATGTTGAATGCTGACACAAATACCAAACTATATGAAAATGACCAGGGAAATCATCTCCCATTAACAAATGAACAGTCTTCCCTCAGGAGTCTATGGACAGAATGGAACATTGTCCAGACAGACGCCATTGGGTTGAGCCACAGAGTGGTAAATGGCCTGAGATTCCCCCACAGAGGAGCGAGTGTGAGAGACCAGGGCGTCACTGCCGCTCATCCTCACGCTCTCTTTCCGTCTCGCTCTCGTCTGTGGAAGAACTCTGATCCAAGAGACTGCCACGTACAGTACATAGAGAAGTCTCACCAATTCTTCAAAATCGACTGTATAGAAAGCCATATCAACAATAAATGTTGCAGTATGGGTATCTTTTGTGACAGGAGATTTGGTGGCATGGACCAAATATATTATAACCAGCTCATACTATACTGAACAAAAATACAAACGCAACATGTAAAGTGTTGGTTCCATGTTTAATAAGCTGAAATAAAAGATCCCAGAAATGTTCCAAACTCACAAAAAGCTTACTTCTCTCAATTTTTTTTCACAAATTTGTTTACATCCTTGTTAGTTAGCATTTATCCTTTGCCAAGATAATCCATCCACCTGACAGGTGTGGCATATCAAGAAGGTGATTAAACAGCATGATCATTACACAGGTGCACCTTGTGCTGGGGACAATACAAGGCCACTCTAAAATGTGCAGTTGTCACACAACACAATGCCACAGATGTCTCAAGTTTTGAGGGAGCGTGCAATTGGTGTGCTGACTGCAGGAATGTTCACCAGAGTTGTTGCCAGATAATTGAATGTTCATTTCTCTGCATTAAGCCGCCTCCAACGTTGTTTTAGAGAATTTGGCAGTACGTCTAACCGGCCTCACAACCGCAGACCACATGTAACCACGCCAGCCCAGGACCTCCACATCTGGCTTCTTCACCTGCGGGATAATCTGAGACCAGCCACCCGGACAGCTGATGAAGATGTGGGTTTGCACAATTGAAGAATATTTGCACAAATTGTCAGAAACCGTCTCAGGGAAGCTCATCTGCATACTCGTCAACCTCAACAGGGTCTTTACCTGACTACAGTTCGATGTCATAACCGACTTTAGTGGGCAAATGCTCACCTTCGATGGCCACTGGCACGCTGGAGAAGTGTGCTCTTCACGGATTAATCCCAGTTTCAACTCTACCTGGCTGGTGTTGTGTGAGCCGAGTGGTTTGCCGATGTCAACGTTGTGAACAGAGTGCCCCATGGTGGCGGTGGGGTTATGGTATGGGCAGGAATAAGCTACGGACAATGAACACAATTGCATTTTATCGATGGCAATTGGAATGCAGAGATCCCGAGGCCCATTGTTGTGCCATTCATCCGCCGCCATCACCTCATGTTTCAGCACTAAAATGCACAGCCCCATGCCGCAAGGATCTGTTCACAATTCCTGGAAGCTTAAAATGTGTCCCAGTTCTTCCACAGCCTGCATACTCACTAGACATGTCACCCACTGAGCACGTTTGGGATGCTCTGGGTCACAGTAGCGTACGACAGCGTGTTCCAGTTCCCCAGTTTTTTTTTTAAGGTATCTGTGACCAACAGATGCATATTTATCGTCCCAGTCATGTGAAATTCATAGATTAGGGCATAATGAATTTATTTCAATTGACTGATTTCTTTATATGAACTACATTTTAATTTTTTTTATATTTTAGTCATTTAGCAGACACTCTTATCCAGAGCGACTTACAGTAGTGAATGCATACATTTCATACATTTTTTTTCTTCTTTTTTTCCCCGTACTGGTCCCCCGTGGGAATCGAACCCACAACCCTGGCGTTGCAAACACTATGCTCTACCAACTGAGCCACACGGGACCTGTACTATAACTCAGTAAAAGTTTAGATATTGTAGCATGTTGTGTTTATATTTTTGTTCAGTGTAGATAAAGACATGGACAATGCAACAAGAGGTCAGTTTCCTTAAATCTTTAATGTAAACAGCAGGTTGAGGGGCTTTCAGACCTAGAGATGAACATCTGAAGGTATTAAATAGGGAAAATAATAAATCATATTAAAAATGTTGACTCATGATTCGCTTTTAAATTACATTTCCATGAACCTCCAAATTGACGGCCACATAGTTCTTGAAAACAAACAGAGAACAACTTCCCTTTACTAAAAACGCAAACATCCCCAATACTGACTACATGGCAGCATCACAAATATCACTAAATTACACCATCAGCTTAACAAAGTTTTTTTTTGTTGCTCAATATTGCTTTGAAATATTACAGCAGTCGTAATCGAGCCTGATCGAACGGTATCAAGTTGTAGGAAAGAGAGATGTGTATGTCAGCAAGCATGTATTACAGTTGTGTTTGTTTGGGTATACAGCATGGTCAAAGCAGCCGTGATATAGGATAGAAGACTTCAGGAACTTCAGAGGCAGTTTCCCGTATTGTATAACAGTGTCAGGTTTTAGAATGACACACGTATTGTAACAGTCTACACAGTATGTGAAGTATGCAGAAAGATACCTGGGAGAAAAGTGTTAATACACACTTCATAATCTTAAATAAACTTGATCCTTTCTTCCTCTCAGAGACATTAGCTGCCACGTAAGTGTGAATAGGAGACCGAGCCTGCTTCTGAAATGGCACCCTATTCCCTATATAGTGCGCTACTTTATTCCCTATATAGTGCACTAAAAGTAGTGCACTATGTAGGAAATAGGGTGCCATTTTGAACACACACAGAACGTTGGGGAACTAAAGACTAACGTCCCCAGCACTTCTTTATATTTTTATAAAACGCCACACCTCTCATCCAACAGTCTGTAGAAAATCAACAAAACGAAAAAGGACAACCAAGCGTTTATCAAAGAGAGTTTCTACAATAAACCCCAAGCAAATGGCAGATTCTTCAGTGAAGGAGGAGTGAAGAGTGAGCAGGGTTGAGGTGAGAAGAATACTGTGAAGACATCTTGGAGAGTGATGACCAAACAACAACGTTTAGAGAATGTTGAGAATGTTAGAACATCTCTGGTTTAGGACCCAAAGGACCCATATGGATGCTTCCTGGTTTAGTCTCCATGGTGACGTGATGATTCAGTCAGTGGGCCACCTAGTGCCGCAAAGAGTCATTAAGCGCCGCAAACGTATTAAATCGCCCCCTTTAATTCAAAAAGAAAGTTTAGCAAGTATAGCAAGAAGGAAGGAAACTAGTTCAATAGATTCCTTTTTCTGTCACTCATCATTTTCATCGTCATTAGCTTCTTTTTCTTTTTTCCAGTTGCCGTTTTAGGAAAGAGAGAGTTGGTAGGTCCAGTACAGTAGCTAGGGGATTTTGATCGGTTGGTTAGTTAGTTGCAGTCATAAACAAAGTCATAGTTGCTCGGCTCCTTGGGAATTGGGGGAGGGGCCTCTGGAATCTGGATGTTCTCCAGATCGAGGAGGCGGAGCTTCATCTCCATGGAGAGCAGGGTGTCCATGTCTGACTTGGTGAAGTCACTGGTCATCTCCTTCCCCAGGAGGGCGTTCAAACCGTCCGTCCACACACAGTACTGAGGAGAGACAGGAGGGCATGAGTACACACACACACACACACACACACACACACACACACACACACACACACACACACACACACACAACCTTACATCAGTGTATTAACATTAACATGCTGTAGAACGGACAACCTCCATTGACTTCCTCTCAGTCCATCTCTGAAACCTGTCATTGGCTGGGTGACTGTGCCAACTGCTCAGTGCTTACCTCATGCTTGTCCGGAGCGATGAAGTTTAAATACTCGTCTGACTCGTAGAGGACGGAGAAGGCCAGCTCCAGAACCTCCTGTAGTGAGAGGGGGAGACAGGGAGACAGGGAGGGAGGGGAGAATGTGGGAGTGACAGAGTGATAGAGGGAGATAAGGAGGGAGAGAGAGCGGGGAGAAAGAGAGGAGGGGAAGGGAGAGAAGGAGAGGAGAGAGAGACAGAAGGAGGGAGTTCAAATGTAGCACTGTCTCTAACATGCTAATGAGCTCCTCTCCACTCCAGTGTGTGCATCCCTCCCACTGTGCCTCTATAACACGTTCTCTCCCCAGCCACTCCAACATCCGATGGTTTGGCTGTCATGTGTGTGCCAGCCCCACATGCTGGGTGCCAGGGGACAGGGGACACACCGAGCAGGGGGACAGCTCGTGGACAAACTGGGATGCAAAGGCACTTTGAGACGCACGTTTATCCAACACAGGAGAAAAGTTGCCCCTAGAGTCTAACTTAAACCTTAGAGAGAAAACGCACAAAAGCTGACTTTGGATCAGTTTATTGTGTTCTCCATACTGGTCAGAAGTACACAGGGGGACGCAAACAATGAGTCAGTCAGAGGGGGAATGCATAGGGACACCTGAGAGCGTCCCACACAGAGAACACTGAAGGAGAGCTGATGTCTCATTTGTTCAAATCTGTTACGGCTCCTTTGAAACAGATGTCTCTCGCTTGTCATTAAATGCCGCAGAACTAATTAAAATTCTGTAGCATATGGCACGCAACCACATAGATGGTGGAAGCGCATTGATCCAGAGCACCTACTGTATGTGTGTCCTAGTACTATGGGACATGTTGTATTTCATTCAACACAATAGGTCAATCCAATAGTCCCGACAGACAGATATTTCTGAACTGTACCCTGGCTCTCCATCTCCCAGGCCCAGTATACTGTAGAGGGATTCTGTGTCCCAAATGGTGCCCTGTATAGTGCACTTTTTTGACCACAACCCTATTACCTATATAGTACACTTTTGACCAAGGCCCATAGGGAATAAGGTGCCATTAGAGACGAATCCTAGGTCTATGGCTGCGCTGCCCGTGACCACAGAGGTTACTTTTTCTGTCTTACAGCTTGACTAATGAATGTTGCCCCGCTCGTGTTCTCATTCAAACAGACCAAACAAGGTCCGGTCATCCATCCAGCCAGCCCACAGAGCTGTAGGCCCATTCTTTCAGACACCAGATTTATCGACAGAGTAATAAAGGTCCAGGCGAGGGAGGAGCGGTGCTCCTTTGTCTTCAAGGCTATATTTACAGGACCTAATCTGTCAATGTCAGCAGAATGTATTGGTTTCTAGTCACTACTGAGACAGAACCTGCGGAGGCTGGCGCTGGGCTTTCGTACCAGCAGACAGGCTGGCAGGACTGAACACAGCTATTTCACCTTGGTTAAGATGTCTATACATAGAAGATAGAGGGATTTGGGTTCAACTAGGCTGGCATGTCAACATCTACTTTGATAGTGGGTTACTATACCTTGATATTGAGTTGGCTATCATGTTATCATATAAGGCACAGATACACTGACATATTTGTATTTATTTTATTTAACTAGGCAAATCAGTTAAGAACAAATTCTTATTTACAATGACGGCCTATGCCGACCAAACCCTCCCCTAACCCAGACGATGCTAGTCCAATTGTGCACCGCCCAATGGGACTCCCGATCATGGCCGGTTGTGATACAGCCCGGGATCGAACCCGGGTCTGTAGTGACGCCTCTAGCACTGCGATGCAGTGCCTTAGACCGCTGTGCCACTCAGGAGCCCTATACTATACTGTTATATAAGGCACAGATACACAGACATACAGTGCCGTGAAAAATTATTTGACCTCTTTCTGATTGTCTCTATTTTTGCATATTTTTTATACTGAATGTTATCAGATCCTCAAACAAAACCTAATATTAGATAAAGGGAACCGGAGTTTACAAATAACAAAAAAAAATTATTTTATTTATTTAATTAACCACGTTATGCAACACCCAATTCCCCTGTGTGAAAAAGTAATTGCACTCAATAACTGGTTGTGTCACCTTTAGCTGCAATGACTGCAACCAAATGCTTCCTGTAGTTGTTGATCAGTCTCTCACATCACTGTAGAAGAATTTTGGCCCACTCTTGCATGCAGAACTGCTTTAACTCAGTGAAATTTGTGGGTTTTCAAGCATGAACTTCTCATTTCAAGTCCTGCCACAACATCTCAATTGGGATTAGGTCTGGATTTTGACTATGCCATTCCAAAACTTCAAATTTGTTGCTTTTTAACCATTTCATGTAGACTTAATTGTGTGTTTTGGATCATTGTCTTGCTGCATGACCCAGCTGCGCTTGGAAGAGTGGGCCAAAATTCTTCCACAGTGATGTGAGAGACTGATCAACAACTACAGGAAGCATTTGGTTGCAGTCATTGCAGCTAAAGGTGGCACAACCAGTTATTGAGTGCAATTACTTTTTCACACAGGGGAATTGGGTGTTGCATAACTTTGTTTATGATAGAAATGAAATAAATATGTAATTGTTGTGTTATTTGTTCCCTCAGGTTCCCTTTATCTAATATCAGGTTTTGGTTGAAGATCTGATAATATTCAGTATCAAAAATATGCAAAAGTAGAGAAAATTAGAAAGGGGCAAATACTTTTTCACAGCACTGTAAACTGTATTGTTATATAAGGTACACATACACAGACAGATACTGTTATATAAGGTACACATACACAGACAGATACTGTTGTATAAGGCACACATACACAGACAGATACTGTTATATAAGGCACACAGACAGATACTGTTATATAAGGTACACATACACAGACAGATACTGTTATATAAGGCACACAGACACAGACAGATACTGTTATATAAGGCACACAGACACAGACAGATACTGTTATATAATGCACACATACACAGACAGATACTGTTATATAAGGCACACAGACACAGACAGATACTGTTATATAAGGCACACAGACACAGACAGATACTGTTATATAAGGCACACATACACAGACAGATACTGTTATATAAGGCACACAGACAGATACTGTTATATAAGGCACACAGACAGATACTGTTATATAAGGCACACATACACAGACAGATACTGTTATATAAGGCACACAGACAGATACTGTTATATAAGTACACATACACAGACAGATACTGTTATATAAGGCACACAGACAGATACTGTTATATAAGATACACATACACAGACAGATACTGTTATATAAGGCACACATACACAGACAGATACTGTTATATAAGGCACACAGACAGATACTGTTATATAAGGCACACAGACACAGACAGATACTGTTATATAAGGCACACAGACACAGACAGATAATGTGATATAAGATACACATACACAGACAGATACTGTTATATAAGGCACACAGACACAGACTGTTATATAAGGCACAGAGACAGAGACTGTTATATAAGGCACACAGACACAGACAGATACTGTTATATAAGGCACACAGACACAGACAGATACTGTTATATAAGATACACATACACAGACAGATACTGTTATATAAGGCACACAGACACAGACAGATACTGTTATATAAGGCACACAGACACAGACAGATACTGTTATATAAGGCACACAGACACAGACAGATACTGTTATATAAGGCACACAGACACAGACAGATAATGTGATATAAGGCACACATACACAGACAGATACTGTTATATAAGGCACACAGACAAAGACAGATACTGTTATATAAGGGACACAGACACAGACAGATACTGTTATATAAGGCACACATACACAGACAGATACTGTTATATAAGGCACACAGACACAGACAGATACTGTTATATAAGGCACACATACACAGACAGATACTGTTATATAAGGCACACATACACAGACAGATACTGTTATATAAGGCACACATACACAGACAGATACTGTTATATAAGTACACAGACAAAGACAGATACTGTTATATAAGGCACACAGACACAGACAGATACTGTTATATAAGGCACACATACACAGACAGATACTGTTATGTAAGGCACACATACACAGACAGATACTGTTATATAAGGCACACATACACAGACAGATACTGTTATATAAGGCACACAGACAGATACTGTTATATAAGGCACACAGACACAGACAGATACTGTTATATAAGGCACACAGACACAGACAGATACTGTTATATAAGGCACACAGACACAGACAGATACTGTTATATAAGGCACACAGACACAGACAGATACTGTTATATAAGGCACACAGACACAGACAGATACTGTTATATAAGGCACACATACACAGACAGATACTGTTATATAAGGCACACATACACAGACAGATACTGTTATATAAGGCACACATACACAGACAGATACTGTTATATAAGGCACACATACACAGACAGATACTGTTATATAAGTACACAGACAAAGACAGATACTGTTATATAAGGCACACAGACACAGACAGATACTGTTATATAAGGCACATATACACAGACAGATACTGTTATGTAAGGCACACATACACAGACAGATACTGTTATATAAGGCACACATACACAGACAGAGACTATTATATAAGGCACACAGACAGATACTGTTATATAAGGTACACATACACAGACAGATACTGTTATATAAGGCACACAGACACAGACAGATACTGTTATATAAGGCACACAGACACAGACAGATACTGTTATATAAGGCACACAGACACAGACAGATAATGTGATATAAGATACACATACACAGACAGATACTGTTATATAAGGCACACAGACACAGACAGATACTGTTATATAAGGCACACAGACAGAGACTGTTATATAAGGCACACAGAAACAGACAGATACTGTTATATAAGGCACACAGACAGAGACTGTTATATAAGGCACACAGAAACAGACAGATACTGTTATATAAGGCACACAGACACAGACAGATACTGTTATATAAGATACACATACACAGACAGATACTGTTATATAAGGCACACAGACACAGACAGATACTGTTATATAAGGCACACAGACAGATACTGTTATATAAGGCACACAGACAGATACTGTTATATAAGGCACACAGACACAGACAGATACTGTTATATAAGGCACACAGACACAGACAGATACTGTTATATAAGGCACACAGACACAGACAGATAATGTGATATAAGATACACATACACAGACAGATACTGTTATATAAGGCACACAGACACAGACTGTTATATAAGGCACACAGACAGAGACTGTTATATAAGGCACACAGACACAGACAGATAATGTGATATAAGATACACATACACAGACAGATACTGTTATATAAGGCACACAGACACAGACTGTTATATAAGGCACACAGACAGAGACTGTTATATAAGGCACACATACACAGACAGATACTGTTATATAAGGCACACAGACACAGACTGTTATATAAGGCACACAGACAGATACTGTTATATAAGGCACACAGACACAGACAGATACTGTTATATAAGGCACACAGACACAGACAGATAATGTGATATAAGGCACACAGACACAGACAGATAATGTGATATAAGACACACATACACAGACAGATACTGTTATATAAGGCACACAGACAAAGACAGATACTGTTATATAAGGCACACAGACACAGACAGATACTGTTATATAAGGCACACAGACACAGACAGATAATGTGATATAAGATACACAGACACAGACAGATACTGTTATATAAGGCACACAGACAGAGACTGTTATATAAGGCACACAGACAGATACTGTTATATAAGGCACACAGACACAGACAGATACTGTTATATAAGGCACACAGACACAGACAGATACTGTTATATAAGGCACACAGACACAGACAGATACTGTTATATAAGGCACACATACACAGACAGATAATGTGATATAAGATACACAGACACAGACAGATACTGTTATATAAGGCACACAGACAGAGACTGTTATATAAGGCACACAGAAACAGACAGATACTGTTATATAAGGCACACAGACAGATACTGTTATATAAGGCACACATACACAGACAGATACTGTTATATAAGGCACACATACACAGACAGATACTGTTATATAAGGCACACATACACAGACAGATACTGTTATATAAGGCACACAGACAGATACTGTTATACAAGGCACACATACACAGACAGATACTGTTATATAAGGCACACATACACAGACAGATACTGTTATATAAGGCACACATACACAGACAGATACTGTTATATAAGGCACACAGACACAGACAGATACTGTTATATAAGGCACACAGACACAGACAGATACTGTTATATAAGGCACACAGACACAGACAGATACTGTTATATAAGGCACACAGACAGATACTGTTATATAAGGCACACATACACAGACAGATACTGTTATATAAGGCACACAGACAGATACTGTTATATAAGGCACACAGACACAGACAGATACTGTTATATAAGGCACACAGACAGATAATGTGATATAAGATACACATACACAGACAGATACTGTTATATAAGGCACACAGACACAGACAGATACTGTTATATAAGGCACACAGACACAGACAGATACTGTTATATAAGGCACACAGACACAGACAGATAATGTGATATAAGATACACATACACAGACAGATACTGTTATATAAGGCACACAGACAGATACTGTTATATAAGGCACACAGACACAGACAGATAATGTGATATAAGATACACATACACAGACAGATACTGTTATATAAGGCACACATACACAGACAGATACTGTTATATAAGACAAACATACACCGACAGATACTGTGATTTAAGACAAACATACACAGACAGATACTGTGATATAAGACAAACATACACAGACAGATACTGTGATATAAGACAAATATACACCGACAGATACTGTGATATAAGACAAACATACACCGACAGATACTGTACGCACACTCACCTTGTTCTGCTTCAGAGCTCCCTTCTCCTTCATGTGAGGACAGTCCTTACCAGTGACCACCGCTTTGATATCGGCCACAGGCACTACGGGAAGAGGAAGAGAGGAGCGTCAACATCAAGAATAACGTCCTCTCATAATCATCCATTAGATTTAGTGTCAACTGCTATTCTGTTGACATGCTACATTAACTACTAATAACGTCAGTAACAACCATCTTCGTCAGGCACCCTGGCAGTAAACTATTATTTTGCAAGTTGCACTTAGCTAAAAAAAAGAAAAAAAGAAAACTGAGTCCGTTTTAACTTTTTTAAATTTCACCTTTATTTAACCAGGTAGGCTAGTTGAGAACAAGTTCTCATTTACAACTGCGACCTGGCCAAGATAAAGCAAAGCAGTGCAACACAAACAACAACACAGAGTTACACATGGAATAAACAAACGTACAGTCAATAAAACAATAGAAAAAAAGAAAGTCTATATACAGTGTGTGCAAATGGCGTGAGGAGGTAAGACAATAAATAGGCCATAGTAGCGAAGTAATTACAATTTAGCAAATTAACACTGGAGTCATAGATGAGCAGATGGTGATGTGCAAGTAGAAATACTGGTGTGCAAAAGAGCAGAAAAGTAAATAAAAACAATATGGGGATGAGGTAGGTAGATTGGGTGGGCTATTTACAGATGGGCTGTGTACAGCTGCAGCGATCGGTTAGCTGCTCAGATAGCTGATGTTTAAAGTTAGTGAGGGAAATCTATGTCTCCAACTTCAGCGATTTTTGCAATTCGTTCCAGTCATTGACCCAGAGCAGTACTTGTGTTGCTCACATTACTCACATTTTTCCTGTAGAAGGTCATGGGACACCTCTCCCTGAGGGCTCTCCTCCAGATCTCCATAGTGCAGGACTTTATGGTTCGGAGACAGTCGACAGTACCAGAACTTATCTATGGAGAGAAAGAGAGTGGGAGAGGGGAAGAGAGAGAGAGAGAGAGGGGGGGGGGAAGAGAGAGAGAGAGGGGAAGAGAGAGAGAGAGAGAGGGGAAGAGAGAGAGAGGGGAAGAGAGAGAGAGAGTGGGAGAGGGGAAGAGAGAGAGAGAGAGAGAGAGAGAGAGAGAGAGAGAGAGGGGAAGAGAGAGAGAGAAAGATAGAGCAAGGGAGGGGGGGACTAGGGTTAATGCCAAGATCAACAGCTATCAAAATAGCAAATCAGTGTATGATGACGGAGAAAAGTACCAGCATAAATACCAACAAACCTGGTGAAACAGACACTAATTCACCTAGATTGTGTATGCACTGTATAGACCAGAACCACCCAAAGCATATTGATGCTACTTTCTGAAGGCAGCAACACCAAACACAACAACCCTAACACTATCCATTATGGACAGTCAGACACAGACAGTTAGTGGCACCTGATTCAGGTGTGATACAGTGAGGGAAAAAAGTATTTGATCCCCTGCTGATTTTGTACATTTTCCCACTGACAAAGAAATGATCAGTCTATAATTTTAATGGTAGGTTTATTTGAACAGTGAGAGACAGAATAACAACAACAAAAAATCCAGAAAAACGCATGTCAAAAATGTTATAAATTCATTTGCATTTTAATGAGGGAAATAAGTATTTGACCCCCTCTCAGTCAGAAAGATTTCTGGCTCCCAGGTGTCTTTTATACAGGTAACGAGCTGAGATTAGGAGCACACTCTTAAAGGGAGTGCTCCTAACCGCAGCTTGTTACCTGTAAAAAAGACACCTGTCCCCAGAAGCAATCAATCAATCAGATTACAAACTCTCCACCATGGCCAAGACCAAAGAGCTCTCCAAGGATGTCAGGCATAAGATTGTAGATCTACACAAGGCTGGAATGGGCTACAAGACCATCACCAAGCAGCTTGGTGAGAAGGTGACAACAGTTGGTGTGATTATTCGCAAATGGAAGAAACACAAAAGAACTGTCAATCTCCCTCGGCCTGGGGCTCCATGCAAGATCTCACCTTGTGGAGTTGCAATGATCATGAGAACGGTGAGGAATCAGCCCAGAACTACACGGGAGGATCTTGTCAATGATCTCAAGTCAGCTGGGACCATAGTCACCAAGAAAACAATTGGTAACACACTACGCCGTGAAGGACTGAAATCCTGCAGCGCCCGCAAGGTCCCCCTGCTCAAGAAAGCACATATACATGCCCGTCTGAAGTTTGCCAATGAACATCTGAATGATTCAGAGGACAACTTAGTGAAAGTGTTGTGGTCAGATGAGACCAAAATGGAGCTCTTTGGCATCAACTCAACTCGCCGTGTTTGGAGGAGGAGGAATGCTGCCTATGACCCCAAGAACACCATCCTCACCGTCAAACATGGAGGTGGAAACCTTATGCTTTGGGGGTGTTTTTCTGCTAAGGAGACAGGACAACTTCACCGCATCAAAGGGCGATGGACGGGGCCATGTACCGTCAAATCTTGGTGAGACCCTCCTTTCCTCAGCCAGGGCATTGAAAATGGGTTGTGGATGGGTATTCCAGCATGACAATGACCCAAAACACACGGCCAAGGCAACAAAGGAGTGGCTCAAGAAGAAGCACATTAAGGTCCTGGAGTGGCCTAGCCAGTCTCCAGACCTTAATCCCATAGAAAATCTGTGGAGGGAGCTGAAGGTTCGAGTTGCCAAACGTCAGCCTTGAAACCTTAATGACTTGGAGAAGATCTGCAAAGAGGAGTGGGACAAAATCCCTCCTGAGATGTGTGCAAACCTGGTGGCCAACTACAAGAAACGTCTGACCTCTGTGATTGCCAACAAGGGTTTGCCACCAAGTACTATGTCACATTTTGCAGAGGGGTCAAATAATTATTTCCCTCATTAAAATGCAAACCAATTTATAACATTTTTGACATGCGTTTTACTAGATTTTTGTTGTTGTTATTCTGTCTCTCACTTTTCAAATAAACCTACCATTAAAATTATAGACTGATAATTTCTTTGTCAGTGGGCAAACGTACAAAATCAGCAGGGGATCAAATACTTTTTCCCTCACTGTATATGATATACTTTCTTGTCCTAGAGGGGAAATTTGTGTGATACTGCTTCCACAAACACACAAACATAGAACAACAGCCTGTCATACACCCCCCTCCCAGCCAGGCCAGACTGTGACCAGGTGGCAATTCCACATGAAGCCCTACAGGCCAGGCACCAGTCCGTTAATGCCTTCTCCCTCCGTCTCCCCTGCTGTTTAGCAGTTTTATTGACAGGGGGACAAAATAATGTTCAGCCTGCATCTAGGCACCCTATAGCACCTTCCCGATGGCATCATCTGGAACTCTGTGTTCAGTGCTGTGTGGGTCTGATTGGACCTTTCTGGCCTGTCTGATGATGGTCTCCTGGAAAATGTTTTCACTGTGTACCACTATGGGGCTGTGGTGTGTGGTGTTATCATGGGCTGTGGTGTGTGATGTTCTCATGGGCTGTGGTGTTATCATGGGCTGTGGTGTGTGATGTTCTCATGGGCTGTGGTGTGTGGTGTTATCATGGGCTGTGGTGTGTGGTGTTCTCATGGGCTGTGGTGTTATCATGGGCTGTGGTGTGTGATGTTCTCATGGGCTGTGGTGTGTGGTGTTATCATGGGCTGTGGTGTGTGGTGTTCTCATGGGCTGTGGTGTGTGGTGTTCTCATGGGCTGTGGTGTGTGATGTTCTCATGGGCTGTGGTGTGTGGTGTTATCATGGGCTGTGGTGTGTGGTGTTCTCATGGGCTGTGGTGTGTGGTGTTATCATGGGCTGTGGTGTGTGATGTTCTCGTGGGGTGTGGTGTTATCATGGGCTGTGGTGTGTGGTGTTATCATGGGCTGTGATGTTATCATGTGCTGTGGTGTGTGATGTTCTCATGGGCTGTGGTGTTATCATGGGCTGTGGTGTGTGGTGTTCTCATGGGCTGTGGTGTTATCATGGGCTGTGGTGTGTGGTGTTCTCATGGGCTGTGGTGTGTGGTGTTCTCATGGGCTGTGGTGTGTGGTGTTCTCATGGGCTGTGGTGTGTGGTGTTTTCATGGGCTGTGGTGTGTGGTGTTCTCATGGGCTGTGGTGTGTGGTGTTCTCATGGGCTGTGGTGTGTGATGTTCTCGTGGGGTGTGGTGTGTGGTGTTCTCATGGGCTGTGGTGTGTGGTGTTCTCATGGGCTGTGGTGTGTGGTGTTATCATGGGCTGTGGTGTGTGATGTTATCATGGGCTGTGGTGTGTGGTGTTCTCATGGGCTGTGGTGTGTGGTGTTATCATGGGCTGTAGTGTGTGGTGTTATCATGGGCTGTGGTGTGTGGTGCTATCATGGGCTGTGGTGTGTGGTGTTATCATGGGCTGTGGTGGCTAGCGTGACTGATAGCACCCGGCACTGGGGTGCTATCGCCCGCTGGGCAGTTGGGGCCGGCTGGCACACAGGCTGGCATGCCTGGGCACTGTGGGCAGGCCTCCTGTAGAGCAAGGCCTGGCACTTTATTCTCTACCCATTATGCATGTCCCTGGAAGAGCAGAACTAGGCTGGGGACTGGGGAGGGTTGGTTGGCACTCGCATGGACAACACAGTCCAAATCCTAATTGCTGAGAATAGACATTTGGCAGCAGGGAGGCTGGCGCTGGTCTGTGGGGAGAGACTCCCTAATACTGTTCCGGCATCACACTTAGCGATTTGTATACGTATATTGTATGTGGAAATATGATTTGAGAGGAGTCCTTTAGGAATGAAGCACATGGAAAGTGCCGGGTGGAGGTGTGGATCTGCAAGTATACTAATTCTTCAGTTGTGCTCACTACAGTGTGGTGGCAGACAGCCCACAGGCCCTGGGCTGGGACGACAGCGCTTCCAGGGCACCTCAACAATACGTAACCTGTGTGTGCGTGTGTGTGTGTGCATGAGAGAGACAGAAGCGGTTTATGTCTGTGTAGGGGAGAGACGGAAGAGGACAGAGATTTAATCCTCTCCGGCTGTGAAAAGCACCACATTATAGCGGTGCTAACCGATAAGGCCTCCCCCTCTCCTCTCCTCTCCTCTCCTCTCCTCTCCTCTCCTCCTCTCCTCTCCTCTCCTCTCCTCTCCTCTCCTCTCCTCTCCTCTCCTCTCCTCTCCTCTCTCCCTGCTGTGTCCAGGCCTATGTGCCAGCCAGTCAGTCAGTGTGAAAAAGGATATTAGGCTCAATGCTCCCCAAACACTCCACTCTGAAGTGTAAATGCTTCATCTGTCCTCCAGCTCCACAGTCATTTACAGGGAAAGGATGAACAAGCTTCCATTCCACTGCCACAGTTAAATCAAGGACAGGGAGATATATTGTGTCCCAAATGGAACCCGATTCCCTTTAAAGTGCACTACTTTTGACCAGGACCAATAGGGCTCTGGTCAAAATTAGTGTACTATATAGGGAATAGGTTGCCATTTGGGAACACAGCCATAAACTAAGCTTCTACTGAAAGGAGGGATTTTGATGTTACTGTTAATAAAAGCTATGTAGAATGTCATGGGACCTGGGACACACGACGCCAACAAACGCCTAGACAAAAGAGGAGTCACTAACAGATAAAACGGCCCACATTTCCCTCAGACATCCGATACAGCCGCAGCACTGAAGGAACTAGTTCTATCTGGGTCCAAAGGTTCTGAGGAGTCACACTAACCAACTTCATGTCTATTCCAGAACTCTGAGATGACCAGGAAGAGCTTCAGAAGCCCGGCTGGGAATTTAATTAGGCCGTTCCTCCATTAGTGAAATGGATTCATGCACTTCAGAGCAATGAGGCTCAGTGGAACTGTAGAGCTGGGGACAGAAACCGTTCCAGACAAAACGGTAAGGGCCACACAGCTCAGATATTAGCTGCTTTTTGAAGCAATAGGCTGTCTTAGTAAATTCCTGACACTGTGTTAAACACTGACTACACAAAACATTAAGGACACCTGCTCTTTCCTTGATATTGACTAACCGGGTGAATCCAGGTGAAAGCTATGATCCCTTATTGATGTCACTTGTTAAATCCACTTCAATCAGTGTAGATGAAGGGGAGGAGACAGATAAATGAAGGAATTTAAAGCTTTGAGACATGGATTGCGCAATTCAATATTAGGAAGGTGTTCTTAATGTTTGGTTTGGCACACACATGTTTGTGCGTGTGTATGTGTGTGTTTTCTTGATTCACAGCGACAGAGCCATTACTGACCCAATCACAAAGGCAAATAGTGACGGAGGAGGCAGTCCAAGTAAGTTTGTGTGTGTGTGTGTGTGTGTGTGTGTGTGTGTGTGTGTGTGTGTGTGTGTGTGTGTGTGTGTGTGTGTGTGTGTGTGTGTGTGTCTGTGTGTGTGTGTGTGTGTGTGTGTGTGTGTGTGTGTGTGTCTGTGTGTGTGTCTGTGTGTGTGTGTGTCTGTGTGTGGTGTGTGTGTGTCACCCCTACCTTGCCTCCGGCGGCTGCT
The DNA here is from genome assembly GCF_965601325.2 of Salmo salar. Lineage (NCBI taxonomy): Eukaryota > Metazoa > Chordata > Actinopteri > Salmoniformes > Salmonidae > Salmo > Salmo salar. Next base: position 90,862,993 of record NC_138304.1, on the reverse strand, counting down.
GATCTTCCTGAAGCAGGTTCCGTCACACAGACGGTTGAGCCTCTGTTGTTTGATCAGCTCCATGATCTCTGGCTGGATCTTCTCCCGCAGCTCCCTACGGACCAGACAGAGAAACAGTCAGTCAGTCACAGAGAGAACAGGAAACAGTCAGTCAGAAACATAGGGACCAGTCAGTCAGAAACACAGGGACCAGTCAGTCAGTAACAGAGAGAGAACAGGAACCAGTCAGTCAGTAACACAGGGACCAGTCAGCCAGTAACACAGAGAGAACAGGAACCAGTCAGTCAGTAACACAGGGACCAGTCAGACAGTAACACAGAGACCTGTCAGTCAGTAACACAGAGAGAACAGGAACCAGTCAGTCAGTAACATAGGGACCAGTCAGCCAGTAACACAGGGACCAGTCAGCCAGTAACACAGAGAGAACAGGAACCAGTCAGTCAGTAACACAGGAACCAGTCAGCCAGTAACACAGGGACCAGTCAGCCAGTAACACAGGGACCAGTCAGCCAGTAACACAGGGACCAGTCAGCCAGTAACACAGAGAGAACAGGAACCAGTCAGTCAGTAACACAGAGACCAGTTAGACAGTAACACAGGAACCAGTCAGTCAGTAACACAGAGACCAGTTAGTCAGTAACACAGAGACCAGTCAGTCAGTAACACAGGGACCAGTCAGTCAGTAACACAGGGACCAGTCAGTCAGTAACACAGGGACCAGTCAGTCAGTAACACAGAGACCAGTCAGTCAGTAACACAGGAACCAGTCAGTCAGTAACACAGGGACCAGTCAGTCAGTAACACAGGAACCTGTCAGTCAGTAACACAGGAACCTGTCAGTCAGTAACACAGAGACCAGTCAGTCAGTAACACAGAGACCAGTCAGTCAGTGTAACAGAGAAAACAGAGACCAGTCAGTCAGTAACACAGAGACCAGTCAGACAGTAACACAGAGACCATTCAGACAGTAACACAGAGACCAGTCAGTCAGTAACACAGAGACCAGTCAGTCAGTGTAACAGAGAAAACAGAGACCAGTCAGTCAGTAACACAGAGACCAGTCAGTCAGTAACACAGGGACCAGTCAGACAGTAACACAGAGACCAGTCAGTCAGTGTAACAGAGAAAACAGAGACCAGTCAGTCAGTAACACAGAGACCAGTCCGTCAGTGTAACAGAGAAAACAGAGACCAGTCAGTCAGTAACACAGGGACCAGTCAGACAGTAACACAGAGACCAGTCAGTCAGTAACACAGAGACCAGTCAGACAGTGTAACAGAGAAAACAGAGACCAGTCAGTCAGTAACACAGAGACCAGTCAGTCAGTTACAAAGGGGACCAGTCAGACAGTAACACAGAGACCAGTCAGTCAGTAACACACGAGACCAGTCAGTCAGTGTAACAGAGAAAACAGAGACCAGTCAGTCAGTAACACAGAGACCAGTCAGACAGTAACACAGAGACCAGTCAGTCAGTAACACAGAGACCAGTCAGTCAGTGTAACAGAGAAAACAGAGACCAGTCAGACAGTAACACAGGGACCAGTCAGACAGTTACAAAGGGACCTGTCAGTCAGTAACACAGAGACCAGTCAGTCAGTAACACAGAGACCAGTCAGTCAGTGTAACAGAGAAAACAGAGACCAGTCAGTCAGTAACACAGAGACCAGTCAGTCAGTAACACAGAGACCAGTCAGACAGTAACACAGAGACCAGTCAGACAGTAACACAGAGACCAGTCAGTCAGTGTAACAGAGAAAACAGAGACCAGTCAGTCAGTAACACAGAGACCAGTCAGACAGTAACACAGAGACCAGTCAGTCAGTAACACAGAGACCAGTCAGTCAGTGTAACAGAGAAAACAGAGACCAGTCAGACAGTAACACAGGGACCAGTCAGACAGTAACACAGAGACCAGTCAGTCAGTAACACAGAGACCAGTCAGTCAGTAACACAGAGACCAGTCAGTCAGTGTAACAGAGAAAACAGAGACCAGTCAGTCAGTAACACAGGAACCAGTCAGTCAGTAAGAGAGAGAGATAGAGACTCCCTGGCACAACACACACTGGGTTTTGTCCCAAATGGCACCCTATTCCCTGGTCAAAATAGTGCACTATATAGGGCAGGGGCAGTCAACTCTTACCCTATGAGGACCGGAGCCTGCTGGTTTTCTGTTCTACCTGATCATTAATTGCACCCACCTGGTGTCCCAGGTCTAAATCAGTCCCTGACTAGAGGGGAGTCACCCAGCTGGTGTCCCAGGTCTAAATCAGTCCCTGACTAGAGGGGATTCACCCACCTGGTGTTCCAGGTCTAAATCAGTCCCTGACTAGAGGGGAATCACCCACCTGGTGTCCCAGGTCTAAATCAGTCCCTGACTAGAGGGGATTCACCCACCTGGTGTCCCAGGTCTAAATCAGTCCCTGACTAGAGGGGAATCAAACCACCTGGTGTCCCAGGTCTAAATCAGTCCCTGACTAGAGGGGATTCACCCACCTGGTGTCCCAGGTCTAAATCAGTCCCTGACTAGAGGGGATTCACCCACCTGGTGTCCCAGGTCTAAATCAGTCCCTGACTAGAGGGAAATCACCCACCTGGTGTCCCAGGTCTAAATCAGTCCAAGACTAGAGGGGAATCACCCACCTGGTGTCCCAGGTCTAAATCAGTCCCTGACTAGAGGGGAATCACCCACCTGGTGTCCCAGGTCTAAATCAGTCCCTGACTAGAGGGGAATCACCCACCTGGTGTCCCAGGTCTAAATCAGTCCCTGACTAGAGGGGATTCACCCACCTGGTGTCCCAGGTCTAAATCAGTCCCTGACTAGAGGGGATTCACCCACCTGGTGTCCCAGGTCTAATTCAGTCCCTGACTAGAGGGGAATCACCCACCTGGTGTCCCAGGTCTAAATCAGTCCAAGACTAGAGAAGAATCACCCACCTGGTGTCCCAGGTCTAAATCAGTCCAAGACTAGAGAAGAATCACCCACCTGGTGTCCCAGGTCGAAATCAGTCCCAGGTCTAAAAGCAGTCTCAGTCACAGGCTGAGGCAAACTGGAATTAGGCACACTAACCAGACGACCTATTTGAATAGAACTGCACTATTCAAACTGGAAACATAAACAACTGACTCTGTCCACACACAAAGCATTATGAGTGCTAGGACCACATATGGTGAGGTGGGAAAACATTAGAGGAACACGCATACACAAACGCAGACACACACACACACAAACGCAGACACACGCACACACGAACGCAGACACACATACACACACACGCACATCCAATCCCCCTGAGCGAGATGCACAGCCCCCTGCAGTGATCTGTCATTTAGCCTAGCCTGTATGTTTCTCTGCGTGCTCTTCCTCTGCATATGAAAGCTCTGAACACAGCCCCTAACATCCAGCCAACATGAATTATACATAAATCCTCATCTGACTGGGGAAACACGCAGTCCCATAACTTCCCAGCCAGTCAGGACGCTGCTGTGGAAAAAACTGCCTATCAGAGGGCTGCTGTGGAGCTGACTGTCGAATCAGATTCTCTTTCTCATTAGGTCAGGCTCTCTGTGCCTTTCCCTAGCAATTATTTCCACTGGCTCTGTGCTTTCTGATCATCAGTGGACTAAGTCATTACATTGATCTGTAGTTGGATGTTGAGTAGACATACATGTAAAGTTGAAGTTTCCACAAGGTACAGATCGAAGATCAGCTTCCTCTCCCCCAATCCTAGTAGGGAAAAAGCTAAACTGACCCAAGATCAGCATGTAGGGGCAACTTCACCCTACTCTGATAACTGTCAGTGGGAGGGGACGCTAAGGATTCAGTTACTGTACATGTAATGACAGCTAGGGCATTTGATGTATAACATTTGTGTGGGAATAATCTATATGGTTCGACTCCCATAGTGAAAGCGTTTTTGTCTGTCGCCATGTCTATGTCTCAGACTTTTGGCACTGCCATTTTATAAATCAGATTCATTGCAGCTTAATCTCATTCACCCTTCACCTCTGAAAAGCACCTAAATTAGCTCTTTCAAAGGCTACATACTGTAGATAATACTCTGCGATGGCTTGTATCAAATGTACCTGACACAGAGTATAGAGTGGCAGGACCCACTGAGATGGGAGTGGAATCCAAATAGAAATGGAAACGTACTTCATTATTGAAGCGTGACATATTGAACCAAAATTATATGGAGGATTCAAGAATGAATTATAAATGACTTTTCTCCCCTTTTATACAGTTACTGTATTGTAGATTACATTAGGTAAAGCTGTACATTAAGTGCACTACTTTTGACCAAGGGCCCTATGTAGGAAATTTGGAACCAGCCTAACACCTTCTCTCATAAATGTTTCCTCTGCACTAATGAATTTAATATTCATTCTTTTTAAGACCCTGTTTATATAAGTTGGTCTAATTTGAGTGAGTGCCCTGACAGAAGGTAAATGTTCCACTGGTCTTTCTTTCCAGCACATTGCATTTCTAACGTTTGAACAACCCCACGAGCCCAAACATCTGATGCTTACCGTCTAAAAGCTAAAACCATTTCCCCTCCCTCATTTCTCCAATAACAATTACCCTTTCACATGATCAATATCAGCTCCATAAATGCCACTGCCCGGTTCTTCAGGGACCAAGCTGGCTGTATGAAATGATTTTCAATTCCTTAAAATACAGTGACAGGACAAACAATGTTCTTCATTACCATGATTTTATCCATAAGCAGTTAATGAGTGCTTTAATAGAACTGAACACACACACAGTCTCTCTAGTCTAATGCACTATAAGACCGTAATGGAGTATTCACTCAGAACACCATTTGTAGACAAATTCGATTTTAATGCAGATTTTCTATCCTGAGGGGAACCGAACGCAGGTGTGCTGTGCCAATAGCCGACATTATATGAACAAATGGATAAAGGATGGAAATGAGCGAGGGTGGAGGGACATTTTATTAAATTAGTATTAACTAACGTGTTTCCTTTCTTCCACAGTCATATTGTCTCTTGTTCCCTTTATTTTCATCTGTTTTTGGACTGGATAAAGGATGGGGCATGAGGACATCCATGTCATGAATATTAGCAGCTATTTCCTTTCTTCTCTCTCACTGCCTCAATGTTTTTGTCTTCTTTTAATGAAGGATTGGGTACATCTAGATAGCGATATCACTGACTGCGTCCTTCTCGAGCAGTTCCATCTTTTCCTATTGAGAGGACCATCACTCACGGTAGCCTGGCGGGTAGGATCGAATCCCCGAGCTGACAAGGTAAAAACCTGTTGCTCTGCCCCTGAGAAAGGCAGTTAACCCACTGTTTACCGGGCGCCGATGACGTTGATTAAGGCCCCCCCCCCCCGCACCTCTCTGATTCAGAAGGGTTGGGTTAAATACGGAAGACACATTTCAGTATTTATTTAACCTTTATTTAACTAGGCAAGTCAGTTAAGAACAAATTCTTATTTACAATGACGGCCTACCCCGGACGACGCTGGGCCAATTGTGCGCCACCCTCTGGGACTCCCAATCACGGCTGGTTGTGATACAGCCTGGTATCGAACCAGGGTCTGTAGTGACACCTCTAGCACTGAGATGAAGTGCCTTACACCGCTGCGCCACTCGGGATGTATTCAGTTGTACAATTGACGAGGTATCCCCCTTTCCCATCCTCACTCACTCACTCACACACACACACACACACACACACAGTAGACTCACAGGATGGGGCGGGACTGGAAGTCTTCTTGGTTCATCCTCTCAGACTGGCGTATCTTCAGGATCTCAGTGTAACTCAGGTTCTGCAGGCGACTCTTCAACTGGTCCAGGGAATTAGGCTTCTGTGTCAGCGCTCGCATGATCTGATCCCTCACCACCTGCATCACCTGGGAGGAGAAGAAAGAGGGGGATTTAGAAGAGTGGAGAGGTGGAAAGACCTTGGATGTCTGGACAGGAGGTAGAGAGAGAAGGAAACCTAGGTTACACATATGGGGCTGGTTTCCTAGACACAGATTTATCTTAGACCTGGTCTAGAAAGCATTCTCAATGGAGGTTCTTCATTAAAATAGATCTTTTGGACTAGGATGAATCTCTGTCTAGGAAACCGTCCCATGATGTGATGGAAAGATGCCATTTTATGAAGGCACTTTGGATGGAATATTTTTATTTTTATTACTTGCACACAGCTATTAGAATATATATCAAAGATGTCTCAGTGGACATTTTCAGATCACTTTTTGGAGCTCTCAGGCAAACATCCCAGCTCAAAACGTATCTGCTCTCCAGGATGTTTGCAGAGCTCAGGAGAATAGCAGGAGCTGAGTGAGAGAGACACGATGTGAGAAGGGGAGGAAGTGAACGCCTGCGGCAGAAAGTCAGACGAACAAACAAATGATCAGCATATCAAAGGACCTGTCAGTCTGGGACGACACGGGCTGCTGTCACGCTACAAAGGCCTCGTCTGTGTCCCAAAAGGCACCCTATTCCATATATAGTGCACTACTTTTGAACAGAGCCCAATGGGCCCTGGTCAAAAGTAGTTCACTATATAGGGAAGGCAGCCGCTGTTTGCTCTGACTGTAGGAGCAGTGCGATCAGCGCTCACACAATTAGAGCCCAAATCTTCGAGCGAGCCAGGTACACTAAACATGCACATTTATTAAACAGGAATTTAACAGGAGACAATTCCATCATTGATATCTAGATGACCACAGATCACACCAATAACATGTTCTACTGAATGGAACATGTAACATGCTGTTATGATTATAGAATAAACTCCTCTGTGAACCATGTCGCAGACACCGATCCCTCGCTTCCGGATGAGCTAAACACCTTCTCCGCTTCGAGGAAAACGTGCTGCCAACATGGACCCCCTCAGCTCAATAGGACTGTTCTCGTTCTCTGTGGCTGACGTGAGCACGTCATTTAAGCGTGTTAACCCTCGCAAGGTTGCCGGCCCAGACGGAATCCAAGTCACGTCCTCAGAGCATGTGCAGACCAGCTGGCTGGATTGTTTACGGACATATTCAATCTCCAAATATACCAGTCTGTTGTCCCCACTTGCTTCAAGATGTCCACCATTGTTCCTGTACAAGAAAGCGAAGGTAACTGAACTAAATGACTATCGCCCTGTAGCACTCACTTCTGTCATCATGAAGTGCTTTGAGAGGCTAGTTAAGGACCATATGACCTCCACCTTACACAACACCCTAGACCCACTACAATTCATATACCGCCCCAACAGATCCATGGACAACGCAATCTCCATTGCACTCCACAATGCCCTATCCAACCTGGACAAGATAAATACCTATGTGAGAATGCTGATCATCAGCTACAGCGTTTAACACCATAGTGCACTCCAAGCACATCACTAAGCTCAAGGCCCTGAGTCTAAAGCCCTCCCTGCACAAGTCCTGGACTTCCTGATGGGATGACCCCAAGTGGTGAAGGTAGGCAACACCACCTCCGCCATGCTGATCCTCAACTCGGGGGCCCCACAGGGATACGTGCTCAGCCCCCTCTTGTACTCCCTGTTCACCCATGACTGCGTGGCCTTGCATGTCTCTAACTTAATCAAGATTGCAACAATGACAAGACAGCATAGAGGGAGGAGGCGAGAGCCTTGGCCAAGTGGTGCCAGGAAAATAACCTCTCCCTCAACTAAACGAAGGAGCTGATCGTGGACTACAGGAGCTAGTAGCGAGAGCATGTCCCCATCCACGTCGACGGGGCTGCAGTGGAGAGGTTACAAAAGTCCTCGGCGTGCACATCACTGACGACCTGAAATGGTCCCTTCACACAGACAGTGTTGTGAAGAAGGCGCAACAACATCAGGAGGCTGAAGAAATTAGTCTTGGCCCCTAAAACCCTCACAAACTTCTACAGATGCACTATTAAGAGCATCTTGTCGGGCTGTATCACCGCCTGGTACGGCAACTTCACCGTCTGGAACGGCAACTGCACCGCCCGCAACCTCAGGGCTCTCCAGAGGGTGGTGAGGTCTACCCGACGCATCATCGGGAGCACACTGCCTGCCCTTCGGGACAACTACAGCACCCGGTGTCACAGGAAGCCAAAAAGAACACCAATAACCTCAGCCACGGCCACTTCACCCCACTAAAAAGAGGAGACAGCATAGGTGCATCAAAGCTGGGACTGAAAGACAGAAGCTGTTTATCAAACTCCAGGCCATCAGAATGTTAAATAGTCACCACTCTGCCTTGGGCTTTGGTCACGGGTACTAGCTGGCTACCACCCTAAAGTCATTGGACACTGGTCACTTTAGTACCGTTTACATACTGTTTCACCCACTTTATATGTACAGTTGAAGTCAGAAGTTTACATACACCTTAGACAAATACATTTAAACTCAGTTTTTCACAATTCCTGACATTTAATCCTAGTAAAAATTCCCTGTTTTAGGTCAGTTAAGATCACCACTTTATTTTAAGAATGTGAAATGTCAGAATAATAGTAGAAATAATTATTTATTTCAGGTTTTATTTCTTTCATCACATTCCCAGTGGGTCAGAAGTTTACATACACTCAATTAGTATTTGGTAGCATTGCCTTTAAATTGTTTAACTTGGGTCAAATGTTTCAAGTAGCCTTCCACAAGCTTCCCACAAAAAGTTGGGTGAATTTTGGCCCATTCCTCCTGACAGAGCTGGTGTAACTGAGTCAGGTTTGTAGGCCTCCTTGCTCGCACAGGCTTTTTCAGTTCTGCCCAAAAATTGTCTATAGGATTGAGCTCTGTAATAGCTATGTAATGGCCACTCCAATAATTTGACATTGTTGTCCTTAAGCCATTTTGCCACAACTTTGGAAGTATGCTTGGGGTCATTGTCCATTTGGAAGATCCATTTGCAACCAAGCTTTAACTTTCTGACTGATGTCTTGAGATGTTGCTTCAATATATCCACATAATTGTCCTGCCTCATGATGCCATCTATTTTGTGAAGTGCACCAGTCCCTCCTGCAGCAAAGCACCCCCGCAACAACGTGCTTCACGGTTGGGATGGTGTTCTTCGGCTTGCAAGCTTCCTCCTTTCTCCTCCAAAATTATTATAAAATTATGGCCAAACAGTTCTATTTTTGTTTCATCAGAGGACACTAGAGGACACTTTCGAAAAAGTACGATGGCGGTTTTGGAGCAGTGGCATCTTCCTTGCTGAGCGGCTTTTTAGGTTAGGTCGATATATAACTCGTTTTACTATAGATATAGATACTTTTGTACCTGTTTCCTGCAGCAATTTCACAAGGTCCTTTGCTGTTGTTCTGGGATTGATTTGCACTTTTCGCACCAAAGTACGTTCATCTCTAGGAGACAGAACGCGTCTCCTTCCTGTGCGGTATGACAGCTGCGTGGTCTCATGGTGTTTATACTTGCGTACTATTGTTTGTACAGATGAACGTGGTACCTTCAGGCATTTGGAAATTGCTCCCAAGGATGAACCAGACTTGTGGAGGTCTACAAGTTGCTTTCTGAGGTCTTGGCTGATTTGTTTTGATTTTCCCATGATGTCAAACAAGAGTCACTGAGTTTGAAGGTAGGCCTTGAAATGCATCTACAGGTACACCTCCAACTGACTCAAATGATGTCAATTAGCCTATCAGAACCTTCTTAAGCTATGACATCAATTTCTGGAATTTTCCAAGCTGTTTAAAGGCACAGTCAACTTAGTGTATGTAAACTTCTGACCCACTGGAATTGTGATACAGTATAAGTGAAATAATCTGTCTGTAAACAATTGTTGGAAAAATGACTTGTGTCATGCACAAAGTAGATGTCCTAACCGACTTGCCAAAACTATAGTTTGTTAACAAGAAATTTGTGGAGTGATTGAAAAACAAGTTTTAATGACTCCAATCTAAGTGTATGTAAACTTCTGACTTCAACTGTATATACTGTATTTTAGTCATGGCTCATCCTATATAACTACTGCTGTACACACTTTTTCCATTCATATAGTGTCCATACTATCTATACACACACACCCAACATATATAAACTCAGCAAAAAAAGAAACGTCCCTTTTTCAGGACCCTGTCTTTTCAAAGATAATTCGTAAAAATCCAAATAACTTCACAGATCTTCATTGTAAAGGGTTTAAACACTGTTTCCTATGCTTGTTCAATGAACCATAAACAATTAATGAACATGCACTTGTGGAACGGCCGTTAAGACACTAACAGCTTACAGATGGTAGGCAATTAAGGTCACAGTTGTGAAAACTTAGGACACTAAAGAGGCCTTTCTACTGACTCTGAAAAACACCAAAAGAAAGATGCCCAGGGTCCCTGCTCACCTGCGTGAACATGCCTTAGGCATGCTGCAAGGAGGCATGAGGACTGCAGATGTGGCCAGGGCAATAAATTGCAATGTCCATACTGTGAGACGCCTAAGACAGCGCTACAGGGAGACAGGACGGACAGCTGATCGTGTAACAACACCTACACAATTTAAAATGGATTAAAAGTGTGATTTTGTGTCACTGGCCTACACACAATAACCCATAAGTGGAATTGTATTTTTAGAACATTTTACAAATTCATAAAAAATGAGAAGCTGGGTCTCCCGAGTGGCGCAGTGGTCTAAGGCACTGCATCACAGTGCTAGCTGTGCCACTAGAGATTCTGGGTTCGAGTCCAGGCTCTGTCGCAGCAGGCCGCAACCGGGAGACCCATGGGGCGGCGCACAATCGGCCCAGCGTCGTCCCATCACGCACTAACGACTCCTGTGGAAGGCAGGGCACAGTGCACGCTGACACGGTCGCCAGGTGCACGGTGTTTCCTCCAACACATTTGTGCGGCTGGCTTCCAGGTTAAGCGGGCGTTGTGTCAAGAAGCAGTGCGGCTTGGCTGGGTTGTGTTTCGGAGGACGCACAACTCTCGACCGTCGCCTCTCAAGGTTCCGGAGTTGCAGCGATGAGACAAGACTGTAACTTCCAATTGGGTACCACAAAATTGGGGAGAAAAAGGGGTAATTTTTTATTTTTTAATTTATGAAAAGCTGAAATGTCTTGAGTCAATAAGTATTCAACCCCTTTGTTATGGCAATCCTGTACAGAATAAAAAATATTCCAAAACATGCATCCTGTTTGCAATAACGCACTAAAGTAAAACTGCAAAAAAATGTGGAAAAGAAATGAAATTTATGTCCTGACTACAAAGCATTATGTTAGGGGAAAACCGAAAACAACACATCACTGAGTACCATATTTTCAAGCATGGTGGTGGCTGCAGCATGTTATGGGTATGCTTGTCATTGGCAAGGACTTGGGAAAAGACGGAAAAGAACTAAGCACAGGCAAAATCCTAGAGGAAAACCTTGTTCAGTCTGCTTTTCAACAGATACTGGGAGACAAATTCAGCTTTCAGCAGGACAATAACCTAAAACACGAGACCAAATATACACTGGAGTTGCTTACCAAGACGAAATTTTATGTTTGAGTGGCCTAGTTTAAGTTTTGACTTAAATCGTCTTGAAAATCTATGCCAAGACTTGAAAATGGCTGTCTAACAATGATCAAGATCCAACCTGACAGAGCTTGAATTTTAAAATGAATAATGTGCAAATATTGTACAATCCAGGTGTGCAAAGCTCATAGAGATTTTAGACTCTACAAAGTAGCTACCCTTTGCCTTGATGACAACTTTGCACACCCTTGGCATTCTCTCAACCAGCTTCACCTGGAATGCTTTTCCAACAGTCTTGAAGGAGTTCCCACATGTGCTAATCACTTGTTAGCTGCTTTTCCTTCACTCTGCGGTCCAACTCATCCCAAACCATCTCAATTGGGTTGAAGTCGGGCGATTGTGGAGGCCAGGTCATCTGATGCAGCACTCGTAGTTTTGATGTCTTAACTATTATTCTACAATGTAGAAAATAGTAAAAATAAAGAAAAACCCTGGAATGTGTCCAAACATATATACAGTACCAATCAAAAGTTTGGACAAACCTACTCATTCCAGGGTTTTTCTTTATTTTGACTATTTTCTACATTGTAGAATAATAGTGAAGACATAAATACTATGAAATAACAAATATGGAATTATGTCGTAACCAAAAAAGTATTAAACCAATCAAAATATATTTGAGATTTTTCAAAGTAGCCACCCTTTGCCTTCATGACAGCTTTGCACACTCTTGGCATTTTCTCAACCAGCTTAATGAGATAGTCACCTGGAATGCATTTCAATTAACAGGTGTGCCTTGTTAAAAGTTCATTTGTGGAATTTCTTTCCTTCTTAATGTGTTTGAGCAAATCAGTTGTGTTATGACTAAGATAGGGAAGCCTTCAAATAAAAGAACACCTTACCTACAGTCAAACATGGAGGAGGTTCAGTGATGTTTTGGGGTTGTGCTTTGCTACCTCTGGCACTGGGTGCCTTGAACATGTGCATGGCATTATGAAATCAAGAGAATATCAAGGCATTTTGAAGAGCGATGTCAGACCCAGTGTCAGCAGGACAATGACCTCAAACACACTTCAAAAAGCACCCAGGAATGGTTCAAGACAAAACGCTGGACTGTTCTGAAGTGACCAGCAATGAGTCCAGATCTAAATCCCATTGAAAACATGTGGAGGGATCTGAAAACAGCAGTTAGGAGAAGACACCCTTCTCATCTGGGAGAACTGGAGCAGTCTGCATAAGAGGAGTGGGCCAAACTGCCAATACAGAGGTGCAGGAAGCTCATCGATGGTTATAGGAAGCTCTTGATTGCAGTTACTTTGACCAAAGGCTGTGCTACCAAATATTAAGTCTCAGATGTCAATAATTTTGTCAATGTCATCTCTGTTTATTTTCTGAATCAAAAACAAAGGTTTTGTAATATTAACAGTGAAATAAAGAATTGTGGAGGCAAAATACTTTGGTCAATTTGTACTTATTTTTATGGAAAACTGTGAGTTACTTGAAAAAAGTACAAGGGTGCCAATATATTTGGCCATGACTGTAAATATACTGAACAAACATATAAACGCAACATGTAAAGTATTGGTCCCATGCTTCATGAGCTGAAATAACACTATGGAATTTCCATACTCACAAAAAGCTAATTTCTCAAAAAAATTGTTTACATCCATGTCAGTGAACACTTCTCCCTTTGCCAAGACAATCCATCCATTTGACAGGTGTGGCATATCAAGAAGCTGATTAAACAGCATAATCATTACACAGGTGCACCTTGTGCTGGGGACAATAAAAGACCACTCTAAAATTTGCAGTTTTGTCACACAACACAATGCCACAGATGTCTCAAGTTAAGGGGGCCTGCAACTGGCATGCTAATTGCAGGAAGGTCCACCAGAGCTGTTGCCATGTCCACCAGAAGCCGCCTCCAACGTTGTTTTAGAGAATTTGGCAGTATGTCCAACCGGCCTCACAACCGCAGACCACGTGTAACCACGGCAGCCCAGGACCTCCACATCCGGCTTCATTACCTGCAGGATTGTCTGAGACCAGCCATTCGGATGCTGATGAAACTAGGTTTGCACAACCGAAGAATATCTGCACAAACTGTCAGAAACTGTCTTAGGGAAACGCATCTGCATGCTCGTTGTCCTCACCAGGGTTTTGACCTGACTGCAGTTCGGCGTCGTTCCCGACTTCAGTGGACAAATGTCTCAAGAGTTAAAAATCCTTCTTTAACCTGCTTCCTCCCCTTCATCTACACTGATTGAAATGGATTTAACAAGTGATATCAATAAGGGATCATAGCTTTCTCCTGGATTCACCTGGTCAGTCAATGTCAAGGAAAGAGCAGGTGTTCTTAATGTTTTGTGTAGTCAGTGTATATCCAGTATATTTACATTCTGTTCTGCTATTAATTTATTTATTTTGGGATTATGTGATTGCTAGGTATTATTACTACACTATTGGAGCTAGACACAAACATTTCACTGCACCTTCAATAACATCTGTAGATCTGTGTATGTGACCAATAAACTTTGATTTTATTTTGGTGATTTATCACATTAGAAACATACTATAACTGTATAGATTGAAGTGATAGAGGGGACACATATGTATATTTAGATGGGTGGAGTGGGTTCCTTCCTTAGTGAATGAAGAGGGTGTTGTAGGTGCTCTCTCTAACAGGCTGATGGTTAATTCTGTTACCCTCTCTTCCTTTCCTACTAACAGGTGGATGGTTAATTCAGCTACCCTCTAAATCTCTCTCTAACAGGCTGATGGTTATATATGTTACCCTCTCATCCTCTCTCTCTAACAGGCTGATGGTTAAATCTGTTACCCTCTCATCCTCTCCTACTAAAAGGCTGATGGTTAAAACTGTTACCCTCTCTTCCTCGCTCTTTAACAGTCTGTTGGTTAATTATGTTACCCTCACTTCCTCTCTCCTAATATCAGGCTGATGGTTAAATCTGTTACCCTCTCATCCTCTCCTACTAAAAGGCTGATGGTTAAAACTGTTACCCTCTCTTCCTCGCTCTTTAACAGTCTGTTGGTTAATTATGTTACCCTCTCTTCCTCTCTCCTAATTAATATCAGGCTGATGGTTAAATCTGTTACCCTCTCATCCTCTCCTACTAAAAGGCTGATGGTTAAAACTGTTACCCTCTCTTCCTCGCTCTTTAACAGTCTGTTGGTTAATTATGTTACCCTCTCTTCCTCTCTCCTAATATCAGGCTGATGGTTAAATCTGTTACCCTCTCTTCAACAGTCTGATGGTTAAATCTGTTACCGTCTCATTCTCTCTCTCTAACAGGCTGATGGTTAATTATGTTTCCTTCTCTTTCTCTATCTCCTAATATCAGGCTGATGGTTAAATCTGTTACCCTCTCTTTCTCTCTCTCTCCTACTAACAGTCTGGTGGTTAATTCTATTACCCTCTCATTCTCTCCTAATATCAGGCTGATGGTTAAATATGTTACCCTCTCTTCCTATCTCTCCTAATATCAGGCTGATGGTTAAATATGTTACCCTCTCTTCCTCTCTCTCCTAATATCAGGCTGATGGTTAAATATGTTACCCTCTCTTCCTCTCTCTCCTAATATCAGGCTGATGGTTAAATATGTTACCCTCTCTTCCTCTCTCTCCTAATATCAGGCTGATGGTTAAATATGTTACCCTCTCTTCCTCTCTCTCCTAATATCAGGCTGATGGTTAAATATGTTACCCTCTCTTCCTCTCTCTCCTAATATCAGGCTGATGGTTAATTATGTTACCCTCTCTTCCTCTCTCTTTAACAGTCTGATGGTTAAATAAGTTACCCTCTCTTCCTAACAGGCTGATGGTTAAATATGTTACCCTCTCTTCCTCTCTCTCCTACTAACAGTCTGATGGTTAAATATGTTACCCTCTCTTCCTCGCTCTTTAACAGTCTGATGGTTAAATAAGTTACCCTCTCTTCCTCTCTCTCCTACTAACAGGCTGATGGTTAAATATGTTACCCTCTCTTCCTCTCTCTCCTACTAACAGGCTGATGGTTAAATATGTTACCCTCTCTTCCTCTCTCTCCTACTAACAGTCTGATGGTTAAATATGTTACCCTCTCTTCCTCGCTCTTTAACAGTCTGATGGTTAAATAAGTTACCCTCTCTTCCTCTCTCTCCTACTAACAGGCTGATGGTTAAATATGTTACCCTCTCTTCCTCGCTCTTTAACAGTCTGATGGTTAAATAAGTTACCCTCTCTTCCTCTCTCTCCTACTAACAGGCTGATGGTTAAATATGTTACCCTCTCTTCCTCTCTCTCCTACTAACAGGCTGATGGTTAAATATGTTACCCTCTCTTCCTCTCTCTCTAACAGGCTGATGGTTAAATATGTTACCCTCTCTTCCTCTCTCTCCTACTAACAGTCTGATGGTTAAATATGTTACCCTCTCTTCCTCGCTCTTTAACAGTCTGATGGTTAAATAAGTTACCCTCTCTTCCTCTCTCTCCAACAGGCTGATGGTTAAATGTGTTACCCTCTCTTCCTCTCTCTCCTACTAACAGTCTGATGGTTAAATATGTTACCCTCTCTTCCTCGCTCTTTAACAGTCTGATGGTTAAATAAGTTACCCTCTCTTCCTCTCTCTCTAACAGGCTGATGGTTAAATATGTTACCCTCTCTTCCTCTCTCTCCTACTAACAGGCTGATGGTTAAATATGTTTCCCTCTCTTCCTCTCTCTCCTACTAACAGGCTGATGGTTAAATATGTTTCCCTCTCTTCCTCTCTCTCCTAATATCAGGCTGATGGTTAAATATGTTTCCCTCTCTTCCTCTCTCTCCTACTAACAGGCTGATGGTTAAATATGTTTCCCTCTCTTCCTCTCTCTCCTAATATCAGGCTGATGGTTAAATATGTTACCCTCTCTTCCTCTCTCTCCTAATATAAGGCTGATGGTTAAATATGTTTCCCTCTCTTCCTCTCTCTCCTACTATCAGGCTGATGGTTAAATATGTTACCCTCTCTTTCTCTCTCTCCTACTAACAGTCTGATGGTTAATTATATTACCCTCTCATTCTCTCCTAATATCAGGCTGATGGTTAAATATGTTACCCTCTCTTCCTCTCTCTCCTAATATCAGGCTGATGGTTAAATATGTTTCCCTCTCTTCCTCTCTCTCCTACTATCAGGCTGATGGTTAAATATGTTACCCTCTCTTTCTCTCTCTCCTACTAACAGTCTGATGGTTAATTATATTAGCCTCTCATTCTCTCCTAATATCAGGCTGATGGTTAAATATGTTACCCTCTCTTCCTCTCTCTCCTAATATCAGGCTGATGGTTAAATATGTTACCCTCTCTTCCTCTCTCTCCTACTAACAGGCTGATGGTTAAATATGTTACCCTCTCATTCTCTCTCTCCTACTAACAGGCTGATGGTTAATTATGTTTCCCTCTCTTCCTCTCTCGTTAACAGTCTGATGGTTAAATAAGTTACCCTCTCTTCCTAACAGGCTGATGGTTAAATATGTTACCCTCTCTTGCTCTCTCTCCTACTAACAGTCTGATGGTTAAATATGTTATCCTCTCTTCCTCGCTCTTTAACAGTCTGATGGTTAAATAAGTTACCCTCTCTTCCTCTCTCTCTAACAGGCTGATGGTTAAATATGTTACCCTCTCTTCCTCTCTCTCCTACTAACAGTCTGATGGTTAAATATGTTACCCTCTCTTCCTCGCTCTTTAACAGTCTGATGGTTAAATAAGTTACCCTCTCTTCCTCTCTCTCCTACTAACAGGCTGATGGTTAAATATGTTACCCTCTCTTCCTCTCTCTCCTACTAACAGGCTGATGGTTAAATATGTTACCCTCTCATTCTCTCTCTCCTACTAACAGGCTGATGGTTAATTATGTTTCCCTCTCTTCCGCGCTCTTTAACAGTCTGATGGTTAATTATGTTACCCTCTCTTCCTCTCTCTCCTACTAACAGGCTGATGGTTAAATATGTTACCCTCTCATTCTCTCTCTCCTACTAACAGGCTGATGGTTAATTATGTTTCCCTCTCTTCCGCGCTCTTTAACAGTCTGATGGTTAAATAAGTTACCCTCTCTTCCTCTCTCTCCTAATATCAGGATGATGGTTAAATATGTTTCCCTCTCTTCCTCTCTCTCCTACTAACAGTCTGATGGTTAATTATTTTACCCTCTCATTCTCTCCTAATATCAGGCTGATGGTTAAATATGTTACCCTCTCTTCCTCTCTCTCCTAATATCAGGCTGATGGTTAAATATGTTACCCTCTCTTCCTCTCTCTCCTAATATCAGGCTGATGGTTAAATATGTTACCCTCTCTAACAGGCTGACGGTTAATTATGTTACCCTCTCATTCTCTCTCTCTAACAGGCTGATGGTTAATTATGTTACCCTCCCTTCCTCTCTCTCTCCTACGAACAGGCTGATGGTTTATTATGTTACCCTCTCTTCCACTCTCTCTCCTAACAGGGTCTTAGCACCTCCTCCTGTTTACAGGAATCATCAATAAAGTCCAAACAAGTCTTCCCACCACGTGTCAACACTGCAGTAATGAAGAATGAGCCACACAAAGAGGGAGAAAAAGAGAGAGAAGAGAGAGCCAGGGGAAGGATTTACAGTGAGTGTCTCTGTGTGTGTGTGTCTGTCTGTCTGTCTGTCTGTCTGTCTGTCTGTCTGTCTGTCTGTCTGTCTGTCTGTCTGCCTGTCTGTGTTTTGTGCGTGAAGAGGCGATTATAGTGCAGGATTCTGATCCAAAAAAGCTTTGTGATACCTAACCAGATGAAGACTGAGCCCTCGCCTGGGGTGAGAAATAAAACATGAAGGGAAGTGAAGAGAAGACAGCACAAGAGGACCCCAGAACCTCCAAACCAAGGCTTTAACAGGGTTGTTTTTTGGATAATAGTCTCAAAAAACTAACAGCAACTCACAGAGAGAGGAGTGGAAACGGCCCTGCTTCAAATCCACTATTTGGGCATCCACGCTCGCTGTGAGTAAATGCTACAAAGAGGAATTAAAGGAATTAACCCATTTATAATTCCAGATTCAATAAACCGGGTGGCATCACCCTGATTACACTCTTTAATCCAGATTTATCTTCTTGGATGCAAATATGTTCTGCCGCGGTAATCACAGCACTCTGCGTAAAACTTGGCATAACAATGACCTTGGAAAACAAACAAAAGACAGGGTGGGGGAAAATAGCAAGATAATAACTGCGCTGTCATGTTTTCAGATAAAGTAGGACTGGGTAGTTCTCTGGAGCGGTGAACGTCTGAACCGATCCCTGTTACCGCTGTAGCAGCATTCAGTAGCCTATCGCCGTTTTCATGCTTTATATATTCCATTTAGCAAAAACTTTTATCCAAAGCAACTTAGTCATGCGTGCATAAACTTTACGTATGGGTGGCCCAGGGAATTGAACCCAAAACCCAGGCTTTACAGCCAGTATGTTTGGCTATACTTTCCCCTACCCCCTTCTTTTAGTAGACAGCATCCATCCGGGTCATGTTCATTAGGGCATTTTTTTTTTTTAAATAGAAAAGTACAACCTGAACTTGTCCAATAAGAACACAGATTTTCATAATTTGTTGCAAAGCGTTTTATTACAGTGTGTTCTTCTGAACACATCCCTGAACTCTTCCCACATCAAGCTCTGTAATTTATGTTGTTCGTCTCGCCGTACATATTATCGTTCATCCTTGTTCTCCTCAGAGGCCAGACGACCCCCATAAAGCAGAGTGGATTAGAGTGTGTCTGGGGGCTGGGGGACGACACAGCCTCCCTGGCTCTCCCTGGGGACACTCAGGAGCCTGTCACTAATCATGGTGAATGACCCTTTCCCCTCTCACTTAACACCCCACCCACCAACCAGTCTACAGGGGGAGAGAGACAGCCAAAAGAGATAATAAAGTGACATCCTTCCCTATGGCCTTATTTCATATCCTAGTGGAAGTATTAAACCCCTCTCCTCTACCTTTCAGCCTTCAGGGGAAAGAAAACTGGGATAAAACCTAAATGACTGTTTAATCCCATTCTCTCTCCTCTCTGGAGGAACGATGCCTATGGTATCCCATGTATGATGGGAGGATACGTATGAGACACCAATGTCTCCTGTTCCTCTCCTGTCTGTTTCCTGAAGAGAAGATTTATGTCCAGGAGGAAGGGGGAGAGACCACCGTCATGAGGACAGATTTACACCTCTCAGTGAGGGCTTTGCCGTCTCAGCGTTTCCCTCAGGTCTGGGTCTAAGTTGATTGGCCTCCTCCAAGGCAGGCAGGCAGGCTGCATAATGATATATAGGTTTGAATATTCATCCCATTTAATACCAAGCACCTTGACAGAGGTGAACCTGACAGACTTCAGGGTCCTGTTCATTAGGTACCAAATCAAAAAAGACTTACTGAATCAGGGAGGAACTACCTGGTCTTGTCCAATCAGAAAGGGTCCATTTTGTTTTCTGTTGCAAAACGTTTTGAAATGTTTCTGCCCTAATGAACACAACCCATGTATGAAGATGCACATTATCATTCCCATTCAGAATTAATCCCTCTCTTTCTGCAAAAATTACAACAAACGAGAGAAAACGAGTCTTTGCTTTGTAATCTTAGAGGTCATAAAATGATCAGCAATTAATTTGCATTAAATCAACCACATAACCAATGACTTATCAATCCTGATGAATAGTTGTGTCACTGTCTTGTTTAGTTCATTCCCTGTACATTTTTCCTCATCCAACCTCACTGTTCTGACAAGATGGAGTACTGGGCCTGTATTCATAAAGTGCCTCAGAGTAGGATTGCTGATCTAGGATCAGGTCTCTCCTGTCTATGTAATCGTATTCATTATAATCTAAAAAGCAAAACTGATCCAGCGCTCCTACTCTGAGATTCTATAGGAATATGGGCCTTGATGGCACTTCTGGTTCTTTCAGTGTAAAGGCGTAGGAATCGCGCTCAGTGCAGCAGTCTCTCTCTCTCTCTCTCTCTCTCTTTCCTCCCCCTAGAGACCTGTTAGTTGTTCCTAGCAGAAAGACTCTATCTGCCACACCATGTCAATGCATCATGGTGTGTGTGGCTCTCCAGAGAGATCCTTCCTTACGCTTCAACGAGGTTCTGTTTACTGCTGCTGTTGCTGCATGATGTTGGCATTTTGAGAGGGAGGCATCGTGGAAACAATGGTTTTATGTGCTTTACTGTTTCAGACACACACACAGATAGACACAGACCCACACAACAGCTTAACACACAGTCTTGACAAAAAGTGCGAGCTAACGTGATGGTACAATGCATCAGACTGTTGTTTATACAGCGTGTCAGTGTTTTCATTACATTTGTCCTAGACTCCCAAAATAAAATAAACCATTGAATATTCACATAACTATTCATTAATTCCATTACAGATTTTCTGCTGTACAGTAACAGTATGACACAAATGTGTTAGAGGTAAATGAAGGTACAGCAGTTGGGTGATAATGGCAGCTTTTTGGTGTTCTCCAAATAACATTTTAGAGATTTTAAATTGTATAGAAATGCAGTAAATGAGCTTCAACTTTATAATCACACAGCTGCTGTACCTTCAGTCACCTCAAACCCTGTCATTTCGCCATACCCTAAGTTCAGCTGAAATGACGCCTCTGTTTGGGACACATCCTTTGTTAGGCAGATGAGGTGAACAAAGGAGAAACATCATGACCTGAGACGTGTCTGGTGTTCTGTAACCAGCAGATTCTGTCAGTGTCAGGCAGAGTAACCACACACACACACACACACACACACACACACACACACACACACACACACACACACACACACACACACACCTCTGACTGGCCAGAAGAGAAGACATCCACGCAGTCTGGAAGACACATCTGCTGCTACACACACACACAACAAAGAAACACACACCTATACAAGGTAAAGGTAGTCTCTCTCACACACACACAGATTCACCTCTTCAAGGTGAAGAAAATATCAATCTTCTTTACCACAACTTTTAGGACCCTTTGTTACAAAACATCTGGGCTCATGGGTGTAACACTGCAGTCCTAGTATGCATCACAAATGGTGCACTACTGTTGACAAGGGCTCATATGGCTGTGGTCAAAAGTAGTGCACTGAATAGGGAATAGGGTGCAATTTGGGAACTAACCAAGAGCAGTGTCGGTTGCAGATATCTATGCACGCTAAGGGCAATTACTACACACACAACCAGTGTAGTTCTGCTCATTCATGACCACTGTGATGATGTACAGCTAACTCTATTCTTCCCATGTTAGACAACCCAGCCTTCTGATTCAATCTATATCAGAATCTTCATCCATCTAAATGTCCTCCTCTGTCTGTCATATTGCAATGTGCCACCAGACATCACATCCAAACCCTACGACAACATGACATCTAAATGTCTATCTGTTTCCATCTCTGTTCAAATAGCTTGCTGCTGATTGCTGCTTGATTACCCCAGCCGTTATTTGTGTGCACAGCATTGGCCTTCTCAGAGTGTGGCGAGGCTGCCTGCTCTGACAGATGAGAGATGCCCCCTCTAGGGCCACAGTGTACAGCAACGCTCCCTCTCCCCTACCTCGTTCCCCTCCATCCCATATCTGCAAGGGGAGGGGTTGAGCCTGCCGCCCCCCCCCCCCCCCACCTTGTTAGGGTGGAAGGAGGCAGACAAGCAGAGAGATGGGACATCAATAGCTGGTCTGACATCACTAAAGGAACAGAACAGGGGAGACATTGAGAGAGAGAGAGGTGTAGATAGAGAGGTGTAGAGAGAGAGAGAGAGAGAGAGAGAGAGTGTGCAGATAGAGAGGTGTAGAGAGAGAAGAGTATTGATTAAAAAAAAACAGAGGTGGAGAGTGTGTATGTGGAGGAAAAGGGTGGAAAAACAGAGATGGAGAAATTGTAGGTGGGAGGGAGAGAAAACCTGCCTGGAATGGGAATGTGTGGTCTCTGTGCTGGAGGAGAGGAGACTGACTGAAGGTCTATGGGGAGGTGGTGGGCTATGCTCTGCCTCTCACTGCTCTATCTAGCTGCCTCTCAGAGCTAGACACATAATTGGCCAGACTATTAGGTACACCACCCCGTTCACGAAAATGGTTCACTCCTACAGACAGTGAGTTACGAGGCAGTGGCTTGCTATATAAAGCAGGCAGACATGCATCGAGGCATTCAGTTACTGTTCGATTGAACGTTAGAATGGGCAAAACAAGTGACCTAAGCGACTTTGAGCGTGGTATGATTGTCGGTGTCAGGTGTACCTGTTCCAGTATCTCAGAACGTCCGGACTCCAGGGCTTTTCACGCACGACAGTGTCTAGGTTTACCGAGAATGGTGCGACAAGCGAAAACAGCTTATTGATGAGAGGCTGAAGAAGAATGGCAAGAATTGTGCAAGCTAACGGACGGGCTACAAACAGGCTATTGCAGCAGACGACCACACAGGGTTCCACTCCTATCAGCTAAAAACAAGAAGAAGCGGCTCCAGTGGGCCCGCGATCACCAACAATGGAGAATTGAGGAGTGGAAAACAATCGCCTGGTCCGACGAATCCCGGTTCAGGTTGCGTCGTGCTGATGGCAGAGTCAGGATATGACGTAAGCAGCATGAGTCTATTGCCCCATTCTGTCTGATGTCAACAGTACAGGCTGGTGGCAGTGGTATAATGGTGTGGGGCTTGTTTTCCTGGGACATATTAAGTCCCTTGATACTAATTGAGCAATGTTTCCATACCCCCAATAATTCAGACTGTTCTGGAGGCAAAGGGTTGTCCGGCCCGGTACTAGATGGTGTACCTAATAAACTGGCCAATGAGTGTACATTCACCACCACTACACACCTCTGAGACAACGTCTAGCCTAAGCTAAACTACCTCCCTCTGTTGGGGATATGGAGCCCAATTCAACATTAGGCTACACATGACCATGCAATATGTTTCAAAATAATAAAAGAGTTGCTGAACCCAGACATTGTTAGCCAGGCTTAGGTACTAAAGGTCATTGGAATCTACTCAGTGGACAAGACAGGCCACATCATAACATGCTTGCACAGCAGCAGGGAGACAATAGGTCGAGGAGGAGGCTTGCCTGCAGCCCAGCACCAGTAATAATCGAGGCCTGTGAGGATTTCTATTTGGATAATCCAACAAGGCCAAATGTGAATGGAGTCTTCTAGACCAGTGGTTCCAAAACTTTTTATCGTCCCGTACCCATTCAAACATTCAACCTCCAGCTGCGTACCCCCTCTAGCACCAGAAACACCGCACTCTCAAATGTTTTTTTGCCATCATTGTAAGCCTGCCACACACACACACTATACAATACATTTATTAAACATAAGAATGAGTGTGACTTTTTGTCACAACCCGGCTCGTGGGATGTGACATAGAGCTCTTATAGGACCAGGGCACAAATAATAATATAATAATAATCAATAAGTTTGCTCTTTATTTAACCATCTTGCATATAAAACTGTATTTGTTCATCGAAAATGGTGAATAACTCACCACAGGTTAATGAGAAGGGTGTGCTTGAAAGGATGCACATAACTCTGCAATGTTGGGTTGTATTGGAGAGAGTCTCAGTCTTAAATCATTTTCCACACACAGTCTGTGCCTGTATTTAGTTCTCATGCTAGTGAGGGCCGAGAATCAACTCTCACATACAGTTGAAGTCGGAAGTTTACATACACTCATTATAACTCGTTTTTCAACCACTTCACAAAATGTCTTGTTCACAAACTATAGTTTTGGCAAGTTGGTTAGGACATCTACTTTGTGCATGACAAGTAATTTTTCCAACAATTGCTTACAGACAGATTATTTCACTTATCATTCACTGTATCTCAATTCCAGTGGGTCAGAAGTTTACATACACTAAGTTGACTGTGCCTTTAAACAGCTTGGAAAATTCCAGAAAATGATGACATGGCTTTAGAAGCTTCTGATAGGCTAATTGACAGCATTTGAGTCATTTGGATGTGTACTTGTGGATGTATTTCAAAGCCTACCTTCAAACTCAGTGCCTCTTGCTTGACATAATGGAAAAATCTAAAGAAATCAGCAAAGACCTCAGAAAAAAGTCTGGTTCATTCTTGGGAGAAATTTCCAAACGCCTGAAGGTGCCACGTTCATCTGTACAAACAATTGTATGCAAGTATAAACACCATGAAACCATGCAGCCGTCATACCACTCAGGAAGGAGACGTGTTCTGTCTCCTAGAGATGAATGTACTTCGGTGCGAAAAGTGCAAATCAATCCCAGAACAACAGCAAAGGACCTTGTGAAGATGCTGGAGGAAACAGGTACAAAAGTATCTATATCCACAGTAAAACAAGTCCTAAATCAACATAACCTAAAAGGCCACTCAGCAAGGAAGAAGCCACTGCTCCAAAACCGGCATAAAAAAGCCAGACCACGATTTGCAACTGCACATGGGGACAAAGATCATACTTTTTGGAGAAATGTCCTCTGGTCTGATGAAACAAAAATAGAACTGTTTGGCCATAATGACCATCGTTATGTTTGGAGGACAAAGGGGGAGGCTTGCAAGCCGAAGAACACCATCCCAACCGTGAAGCACGGGGGTGGCAGCATCATGTTGTGGGGGTGCTTTGCTGCAGGAGGGACTGGTGCACTTCACAAAATAGATGGCATCATGAGGAGGAAAAGTATGTGATATATTGAAGCAAAATCTCAAGACACCAGTCAGGAAGTTAAAGCTTGGTCACAAATGGGTCTTCCAAATGGACAATGACCCCAAGCATACTTCCAAAGTTGTGGCAAAATGGCTTAAGGACAACAAAGTCAAGGTATTGGAGTGGCCATCACAAAGCCCTGACCATAATCCTATAGAAGAAATTTGTGGGCAGAACTGAAAAAGCCTGTGCGAGCAAGGAGGCCTACAAACCTGACTCAGTTACACCAGCTCTGTCAGGAGGAATGAGCCAAAATTCACCCAACTTATTGTGGGAAGCTTGTGGAAGGAAGGCTACCCGAAATGTTTAACCCAAGTTAAACAATTTAAAGGCAATGCTACCAAATACTAATTGAGTGTATGTAAACTTCTGACCCACTGGGAATGTGATGAAAGAAATAAAAGCTGAAATAAATCATTCTCTCTACTATTATTCTGACATTTCACATTCTTAAAATAAAGTGGTGATCCTAACTGACCTAAAACAGGGAATTTTTACTTGGATTAAATGTCAGGAATTGTGAAAAACAGAGTTTAAATGTATTTGGCTAAGGTGTATGTAAACTTCCGACTTCAACTGTAGGTATGTGGTTGCAAATGGCATCAGTGTCTTAACAGTGTGATTTGCCAAGGCAAGAAACTCTGACCGCAGCCCTAACCAGAAATCTGGCAGTGGCTTCTGGTTAAATTCAATTTTCACAGAACCGCTTGTTGCAATTTCGATGAGGCTCTCTTGTTCAGATATCGGTAAGTGGACTGAAAGGCAGGGCATAAAAGGGATAACGAATCCAGTTGTTTGTGTCGTCCATTTTGAGAAAGTACCTGCGTAATTGCGCACCCAGCTCACTCAGGTGTTTCGCTATATCACATTTGACATTGTCCATAAGCTTGAGTTCATTTGCACACAAAAAAATCATACAATGATGGGAAGACCTGTGTGTTGTCCTTGTTAATGCAGACAGAAAAGAGCTCCAACTTCTTAATCATAGCCTCCATTTTGTCCCGCACATTGAATATAGTTGCGGAGAGTCCCTGTAATCCTAGATTCAGATCATTCAGGCGAGAAAAAACGGGCCAGTCGTGTGAGAAACCGTCATCATGCAAACAGTCAGACAAGTGAAAATTATGGTCAGTAAAGAAAACCTTAAGCTCGTCTCTCAATTTAAAAAAAAAAATTGGCAATACTTTGCCCTTTGATAACCAGCACACTTCTGTATGCGCTGTCAGGCATTCCCTTGGCAGCAAGAGCCTCTCGGTTGAAGCTGCAGTGTACCCAAGTGGTGTCGGGAGCAAATGCTTGCACATGCGTTACCACTCCACTATGTCTCCCTGTCATGACTTTTGCGCCATCAGTACAGATATCAACACATCTTGACCACCAAAGTCCATTTAATGTCACAAAGCTGTCCAGTACTTTAAAAATATCCTCTCCTGTTTTCCTGGATTCTAGAAGAGGATGTCTTCCTTAATTGACCCCCCATAAACGTAACGGACATATACCAGGCCCGCCACGTCTGTTGACTCATCCAGCTGTAACGCATAGAACTCACTGGCTTGTATGCGAAGCAGTAATTATTTCAAAACATCTCCTGCCATGTCACTGATGCATCGTGATACAGTGTTGTTTGATGAAGTCATTGTCTGTATAGTTTTTGTTGGCCTTTTCCCCCAGCATTGTCCCAGCCATATCCGCGGCAGCTGGAAGAATTAAGTTCTACACAATAGTATGGGGCTTGCCTGTCCCAGCCACTCGGTAGCTCACCATATAAGACGCTTCTAGACCCTTCTTATTAATGGTATCTGTTGCTTTTATACATCTTACTACTCAAAAGTTGTCTGTATTCTCGCTCAAAACACTCCTGTGGCTTATTTTTTTAATTGTCATATTTCGTTTCTAAATGTCTGCGCAAGAGTGAGGGTTTCCTGCGAAAGAGTAACGGTTAATGTGATTGGAAGTTAATTACTTGACGAGGCTACCTGTATTTGACATTGTGTTGTTATTTCGCTGAACACTAGATGGTTCCATTTTATTTTTGGCAGTGAAATGAGGCTACTCAGGTGAGAAAAAAACCTCACCCAAAGTATAGCCCCGTTGGAAAATATAAATGTACTGTTTAAAAATGTGAAGAAAAAAATATATAAAAAACACACACACACATATATATATATATATAAAAAAATGTAAATCACATTTTTATTTGGCATACCCCCAAATGCATTGCGCATACCCCCCCAGTTTGGGAATACCTTTTCTTGACAAAGCAGATTATCCTGGGGGTAGCTATAGCTACAGTAACCATGGACAAAGACAATCATCTTGCTGTTTTATATTGCTACAGTATATACCTCCGAAAACGACAATTTGCTCAGAACAGGGCAGTACGGCTGGCCCTTAAATGTACACGGAGAGCTAACATTAATCATATGCATGTAAATCTCTCATGGCTCACAGTGGAGGAGAGATTGACTTCATCACTACTTGTTTCTGTAAGAAGTGTTGACATGCTGAATGCACCGAGCTGTCTGTTTAAACTACTAGCACACAGCTCGGACACCCATGAATACCCCACAAGACATGCCACCAGAGGTGTGGTAGTAGAGTAGTGGCCTGAGGGAACACAATGTGTTGTGAAAAGTGTTATAAAATGTAATGTCATATATTTTAAATTGTATATAACTGCTGTAATGTTTGCCTTGGCAGCAGCTAATGGGGATCCGTAATAAATACAATACAAATATACTGAATATCTGTCCATGGCAATGTTAAACATGAAATGTATGCATTATTTAAACATACTAAACACATATGGCATTTATAATTTGCTAGCCGAGGCTAATATGGTGGATAGTAGTGGTTCATTCCTCCATTGGTAGGAAAGTGGGTAGTAGTATACAATGCTAAACCTTATTCACAATGTGTACTATCGCCACCACTTCCCTCTGCTCTGTCTGTGTTCACAAAGACAGCTTCAGACTGAGCTTTAGGCTCTGTGTTTGCTGAGATTGGGAGGCTTTTAATCAGAAGGCTGAGATGGGCTGTTCTAACCTGATTATGCCTCACAGAGTCGCACGCACGCACAACCCAGCACTGCCCCATCTGTCCTATGAGCATTGCTCTGCTACTCTCCACTCTTCTCCGCAGCCAAGCAACAACAAACAACCCCCTCCCCGCTCCTCCTTTTCCCTCGCTCCATCCCTCCATTCTAATCAGCAGCCAAAGCCTCTGCTCTTCTCCTTCACTCTCTTCTCTCTAGAGGTGGATAAAGCATGTCAGCCAGTGTCTTGTACTTACCTGTAATTGTCACCTCCATCGCTGCTGCTGCCACGCTGTGCTTCATAATGACTGACAGCAGAACCTTGACTGCACCGAGATGAGAGGAGCAGCTAACGGGTTTATAGAGGAAGCAAAGAACAGAGGGATAGCGAGAGGGAAAGAGAGGGGAAGCAATGGCAGATGGTCCCCTGGTAGAGTGATAGAGCGATGCTAACGGTTGCTAACGGAGCTGGCTGGGCTCTAGCCACAGGCGTGAGGTGCGTTGTCGTGGCGATTGTGTTCGAGGAGGGCGCCGCTCTTCCTCCTGCCTGCCTGCCTCACAAGATCTACCTCCTCTCTGCTGCCAGTCTGGGAGGATCACCAGGCAGCCCCGCTTATGTTGATCTCAGCATTTAAGCCAGATTGGATGCACGCCACGGTGGTATCAGCCAATAGACTGGCAGCTGGGGATCACATGGGCTGTGGTGGTGTGTATGTGTGTGTGTGTGTGTGTGTGTGTGTGTGGGGGGGGGGGGGTTAAAGAGGGGGAGGGGAGGAGAATGAGTGAGAGCCTCTACATCAGTACTATTCTGCATGGATGCACAGAGCTGGAGGTTTTCTTGTCACGAGGAGCAGAAAGCCCCTCATCACAGACAGCCGTTTGGATAAAGAGAGACAGAGCAGTCGTACATTACTATGCTCGGAAATAGACACAGGCACACACACACACATCAGCATGCAGGAACACACACACACACACACACACACACACACACACACACACACACACACACACACACACACACACACACACACACACACACAGGAACACACACATGCATCAGCATACAGGAACACACACACACACACACACATCAGCATGCAGGAACACACACATGCATCAGCATGCAGGAACACACACAGACACAGTGAGAGAAGAGGAGCGCCTCCATCTTGCCAAAGTGGAGCCAGTGCAGTGCAGCGGTGGTAATTGGACTGGGGTTGCTATGAAAACAGAGGTAACTGTTGCCTGTCCGTTCTGTTGGTCGGAGTGGAGAAAGAGTAGAGTAGAATACAGAATAAAAAGTAAAGAGTAGAGTAGAGAGTACAATACAGAGTATCGAGTGGAGTGGAGGAGAGAGTAGTCAAGAGTAGAGTTGAGAGTAGAGTAAAGAGTACAGTAGAGAGTAAAGAGTAGAGAGTAGACTAAAGAGTTGAGTTGAGAGTAGAGTAAAGAGTACAGTAGAGAAGAGTAGAGTGTAGAGAGTAGATAGTATACTAAAGAGTAGAGTAGAGAGTAGAGTAAAGAGTAGAGTAGAGAGTATACAATGTAGAGTAGAGAGTATAGAGTAAAGAGTATATTGTATACTAAAGAGTAGAGTGTAGAGTAGAGAGTAGAGTAAAGAGTAGAGAGTAGAGTAAAGAGTAGAGGGTAGAGAGTAGAGTAAAGAGTAGAGAGTAAAGAGTAGAATGTAGAGTAAAGAGTACAGTAGAGTAAAGAGTAGAGAGTAGACTAAAGAGTAGAGTAGAGAAAAGAGTAGACTAAAGAGTAGAGAGTAGACTAAAGAGTAGAGTTGAGAGTAGACTAAAGAGTTGAGAGTAGACTAAAGAGTACAGTAGAGAGTAGAGTAGAGAGTAGAGAGTAGACTAAAGAGTAGAGAGTACAGTAGACTAAAGAGTAGAGTAGAGAGTAGACTAAAGAGTAGAGTAAAGAGTACAGTAGAGAGTAGAGAGTAGACTAAAGAGTAGAGTAGTGAGTAGTCAAGAGTAGAGTCGAGAGTAGAGTAGAGTAAAGAGTAGAGTGAAGACTAAAGAGTATAGTAGAGAGTAAAGAGTAGAGAGTAGAGTAGAGTGCAGAGTAGAGAGTATACTAAAGAGTAGAAAGTAAAGAGTAGAGTAAATAGTAGAGAGTATAGTAAAGAGTAGTGTAGAGAGTAAAGAGTAGAGAGCAGAGTAGAGAGTAAAGAGTATACTAAAGAGTGTAGAGAGTAGAATAGAGAGTATACTAAAGAGTGTAGAGTAGAGAGTAAAGAGTATACTAAAGAGTGTAGAGTAGAGAGTAGATAGTAGAGAGTAAATAGTATACTAAAGAGTGTGGAGTAGATAGTAAAGAGTATACTAAAGAGTGTAGAGTAGATAGTAAAGAGTATACTAAAGAGTGTAGAGTAGAGAGTAGATAGTAAAGAGTATACTAAAGAGTGTACAGTAGATAGTAGATAGTAAAGAGTATACTAAAGAGTGTAGAGTAGATAGTAGATAGTAAAGAGTATACTAAAGAGTGTAGAGTAGAGAGTAGATAGTAGAGTAAAGAGTATACTAAAGAGTGTAGAGTAGAGTGTAGAGAGTAGATAGTATACTAAAGAGTAGAGTAGAGAGTAGAGTAGAGAGTATACTAAAGAGTGGAGTGTACAGTGTAGAGTAGAGAGTATAGAGTAAAGAGTATATTGTATACTAAAGAGTAGAGTGTAGAGTAGAGAGTATAGAGTAGAGGAAAGAGTAGAGAGTAAAGAGTAGAGTAAAGAGTAGAGAGTAAAGAGTAGAATTATAGTAAAGAGTATAGAGTAAAGTAGAGTAAAGAGTAGAGTGTAGAGTAGAGATTATAGAGTAGAGTAAAGAGTAGAGTAGAGTAAAGCGTAGAATAAAGAGTAGAGTGTAGAGTAGAGTAGAGTATAGTATAGAGTAAAGTAGAGTAAAGAGTAGAGTGTAGAGTAGAGAGTAGAGTAAAGAGTAGAATAAAGAGTAGAGTGTAGAGTAGAGAGTAGAGTAAAGAGTAGAATAAAGAGTAGAGTGTAGAGTAGAGTAGAGAGTAAACTAAAGCGTCGAGTAGAGAGTAGACTAAAGAGTAGACTAGAGAGTAGAGTGTAAACTAAAGCGTAGAGTAGAGAGTAGACTAAAGCGTAGAGTAGAGAGTAGACTAAAGCGTAGAGTAGAGAGTAGACTAAAGAGTAGAGTAGAGAGTAGACTAAAGCGTAGAGTAGAGAGTAGACTAAAGCGTAGAGTAGAGAGTAGACTAAAGCGTAGAGTAGAGTAGACTAAAGAGTAGACTAGAGAGTAGAGAAGAGAGTAGACTAAAGAGTAGACTAAAGACTAGAGAAGAGAGTAGACTAAAGAGTAGATTAGAGAGTAGAGAAGAGAGTAGACTAAAGCGTAGACTAGAGAGTAGACTAAAGAGTAGACTAGAGAGTAGAGAAGAGAGTAGACTAAAGAGTAGACTAAAGCGTAGACTAAAGAGTAGACTAAAGCGTAGAGTAGAGAGTAGACTAAAGCGTAGAGTAGAGAGTAGACTAAAGAGTAGACTAGAGAGTAGAGAAGAGAGTAGACTAAAGCGTAGACTAAAGCGTAGACTAGAGAGTAGAGAAGAGAGTAAACTAAAGCGTAGAGAGTAGACTAAAGAGTAGACTAGAGAGTAGACTAAAGAGTAGACTAGAGAGTAGAGAAGAGAGTAGACTAAAGAGTAGACTAAAGAGTAGAGAAGAGAGTAGACTAAAGAGTAGACTAAAGCATAGACTAGAGAGTAGAGAAGAGAGTAAACTAAAGCGTAGAGAGTAGACTAAAGAGTAGAGAAGAGAGTAGACTAAAGAGTATACTAAAGAGTAGCCTAAAGAGTAGACTAGAGAGTAGAGAAGAGAGTAGACTAAAGAGTAGACTAGAGAGTAGAGAAGAGAGTAGACTAAAGAGTAGACTAAAGAGTAGAGAAGAGAGTAGACTAAAGAGTAGACTAGAGATTAGACTAAAGAGTAGACTAGAGAGTAGAGAAGAGAGTAGACTAAAGAGTAGACTAGAGAGTAGAGAAGAGAGTAGACTAAAGAGTAGACTAGAGAGTAGAGAAGAGAGTAGACTAAAGAGTAGAGTAGAGAGTAGACTAAAGAGTAGAGTAGAGAGTAGACTAAAGAGTAGACTAGAGAGTAGACTAAAGAGTAGACTAGAGAGTAGACTAAAGAGTAGACTAAAGAGTAGACTAAAGAGTAGAGTAGAGAGTAGACTAAAGAGTAGAGTAGAGAGTAGAGAGTAGAGTAGAGAGTAGACTAAAGAGTAGACTAAAGAGTAGATTAAAGAGTAGAGTAGAGAGTAGACTAAAGAGTAGAGTAGAGAGTAGACTAAAGAGTAGACTAGAGAGTAGAGAAGAGAGTAGACTAAAGAGTAGACTAGAGAGTAGACTAAAGAGTAGACTAGAGAGTAGAGAAGAGAGTAGACTAAAGAGTAGACTAGAGAGTAGACTAAAGAGTAGAGTAGAGAGTAGAGAAGAGAGTAGACTAAAGAGTAGACTAAAGAGTAGACTAGAGAGTAGAGAAGAGAGTAGACTAAAGAGTAGACTAAAGCGTAGAGAAGAGAGTAGACTAAAGAGTAGACTAAAGCGTAGAGAAGAGAGTAGAGAAGAGAGTAAACGAAAGCATAGAGAGTAGACTAAAGAGTAGACTAGAGAGTAGAGAAGAGAGTAGAGTAGGATGGGATGTGGTTGTGTTACCTTTTAGATCTGAAATCAAAATCTGGTCTTGATGGAAAAGAATATTCTGATTTAAAAAAGAATATGAAAGCATGAAACCCTTGCCTGTCTTTATAAGGCAACCTCACATTCATACCAGACACAACTAATCAATACAATCACTGTTATGATAATTATTGGGTGAGACTGCTGCTTGTGGGTTCTGCTATAGGGAACATGCATACTGGGTTCTGCTACAGGGAACATGAATACTGGGTTATGCTACAGGGAACATGCATACTGGGTTATGCTACAGGGAACATGCATACTGGGTTATGCTACAGGGAACATGCATACTGGGTTCTGCTACAGGGAACATGCATACTGGGTTCTGCTACAGGGAACATGCATACTGGGTTCTGCTATAGGGAACATGAATACTGGGTTCTGCTATAGGGAACATGCATACTGGGTTCTGCTATAGGGAACATGAATACTGGGTTCTGCTATAGGGAACATGCATACTGGGTTCTGCTATAGGGAACATGAATACTGGGTTCTGCTATAGGGAACATGCATACTGGGTTCTGCTACAGGGAACATGCATACTGGGTTCTGCTATAGGGAACATGCAAACTGGGTTCTGCTATAGGGAACATGCAAACTGGGTTCTGCTATAGGGAACATGCAAACTGGGTTCTGCTATAGGGAACATGCATACTGGGTTCTGCTATAGGGAACATGAATACTGGGTTCTGCTATAAGGAACATGAATACTGGGTTCTGCTATAGGGAACATGAATACTGGGTTCTGCTATAAGGAACATGAATACTGGGTTCTGCTATAGGGAACATGAATACTGGGTTCTGCTATAGGGAACATGCATACTGGGTTCTGCTATAGGGAACATGAATACTGGGTTCTGCTATAGGGAACATGAATACTGGGTTCTGCTATAAGGAACATGAATACTGGGTTCTGCTATAGGGAACATGAATACTGGGTTCTGCTATAAGGAACATGAATACTGGGTTCTGCTATAGGGAACATGAATACTGGGTTCTGCTATAAGGAACATGAATACTGGGTTCTGCTATAGGGAACATGAATACTGGGTTCTGCTATAAGGAACATGAATACTGGGTTCTGCTACAGGGAACATGCATACTGGGTTCTGCTATAGGGAACATGAATACTGGGTTCTGCTATAGGGAACATGCATACTGGGTTCTGCTATAGGGAACATGCATACTGGGTTCTGCTATAGGGAACATGCATACTGCTCTAGTCTATGCCTTCTATGACCCACAGACAAACCGTGGATGTCACCCATGGTCAAATGATTACACAAGACAAACAGAAGGGCCATGTCCAGAATGACCACCGGTAACATGTTCAGAACCATCTCTAAATAGAACTCTGCTCTGCTCCACATGTTTCTGTGTCATAAGGATGACTATGTCCATATGTGCTGATGGGTACATTGTGACTGTTCTCCAGTCTGGCACAGCAGCAGGCCTCTCTTTCTCCTCTCCTCATCAGTGACAGTCTCCTCCTCTCTACCACCTCTCCTCCTCATCAGTGACAGTCTTCTCCTCTCTACCACCTATCCTCCTTATCAGTGACAATCTCTTCTCTACCACCTTTCCTCCTCATCAGTGACAGTCTCCTCTTCTCTACCACCTCATCAGTGACAGTCTCCTCCTCTCTACCACCTCTCCTCCTCATCAGTGACAGTCTCCTCCTCTCTCCACCTCTCCTCCTCATCAGTGACAGTCCCCTCCTCTCTCCACCTCATCAGTGACAGTCTCCTCTCTACCACCTCTCCTCCTCATCAGTGACAGTCTCCTCTACCACCTCATCAG
This sequence comes from Salmo salar, assembly GCF_965601325.2. NCBI lineage: Eukaryota > Metazoa > Chordata > Actinopteri > Salmoniformes > Salmonidae > Salmo > Salmo salar. The sequence continues at coordinate 90,828,331 of NC_138304.1, read as the reverse complement.
TGACAGTCTCCACCTCTCTACCACCTCTCCTCCTCATGAGTGACAGTCTCCTCTACCATCTCTCCTCCTCATCAGTGACAGTCTCCACCTCTCTACCACCTCTCCTCCTCATCAGTGATGGTCTCTTCTCTACCACCTCATCAGTGACAGTCTCCTCTTCTCTACCACCTCTCCTCCTCATCAGTGACGTCTCCTCTTCTCTACCACCTCATCAGTGACAGTGTCATCCTCTCTACCACTTCTCCTCCTCATCAGTGACAGTCTCCTCCTCTCTCCACCTCTCCTCCTCATCAGTGACAGTCCCCTCCTCTCTCCACCTCATTAGTGACAGTCTCCTCTTCTCGACCACCTCTCCTCCTCATCAGTGACAGTCTCCTCCTCTCTACCACCTCTCCTCCTCATCTCATCTCTCTCTTCCTCTTCTCTTTCACTCTTCCTCTCCTCCTGAGACAGTCTCCTCCTCTCTTCCTCTGTGAGACCAGGCACGTGTCCAGATAGGACTCTTTCTGTACAGAGAACCGACCCTTTTTCCCCCCAGTCTCCAAAGTGCCCATTTGGGTGGTGGTATAATTTTCCCCAAAACATTTTTAATCCATTTTTTGGGTTGTTGCTGCTCTGAACCCACTGCCTGCAAGTTGTCGTTAAATTCACCCGCCCCAGACTAATCTAGTAATACAGCTAGCTAGCCATTTTGTGAAGTGTAACATATGGAAGCCTAAGGATTCTGCTGAATAACAACATTATTAGTCATCATCAGTGACCACCATGCTTTCTTTACTGGCTTATTTAGGGAATGGTAGGCTATAGAAAAGTATTTATATTTATTATGGATCCCCATTAGCTGCTGCTCTTCCTGGGGTCTTGCAAAATGAAGGCAGTTATACAATTTAAAACATTACAATACATTCACAACAGATTTCACAACACATTAAGTGTGTTCCCTCAGGCCCCTACTCTACTACCACATATCTACAACACAAAATCCATGTGTACGTGTGTGTATAGTGCGTATGTTATCATGTGTGTGTATGCATGTTCTGTGCCTGTTTGTGTTGCTTCACAATCCCCACTGTTCCAAAGGTGTTTTTGTATCTTTTTTAAAAATGTAATTTTACTGCTGGCATGAGTTACTTGATGTGGAATAGAGTCCCATGTAGTCATGGCTCTATGTAGTACTGTGTGCCTCCCATAGTCTGTTCTGGACTTGGGGACTGTGAAGAGACCTCTGGTGGCATGTCTTGTGGGGTATGCATGGGTGTCCGAGCTGTGTGCCAATAGTTCAAACAGACAGCTCGGTGCATTCAACATGTCAATTACAAATACAAGATGTGATGAAGTCAATCTCTCCTCCACTTTCAGCCAGGAGAGATTGACATGCATATTATTAATGCCAGCTCTCTGTGTACATCCAAAAGCCAGTCGTGCTGCCCTGTTCTGAGCCAATTGCAACTTTCCTAAATCCCTCTTTGTGGTACCTGACCACACGACTGAACAGTAGTTCAGGTGCGACCAAACTAGGGCCTGTAGGACCTGCCTTGTTGATAGTGTTGTTAAGAAGGCAGAACAGCGCTTGATTATGGACAGACTTCTCCCTATCTTAGCTACTGTTGTATCAACAGTTTACAATCCTGGGTTACTGCAAGCAGTTTAGTCACCTCAACTTTGCTCAATTTCAACATTATTTATTGCAAGATTTAGTTGAGGTTTAGGGTTTAGTGAATGATTTGTCTCAAATACAATGCTTTTGGTTTTAAATATTTAGGACTAACTTATTCCTTGCCCCCCATTCTGAAACTAACTGCAGCTCTTTGTTAAGTGCTGAAGTCATTTCAGTCGCTGTAGTAGCTGACGTGTATAGTGTTGAGTCATCTGCATACATAGACACACTGGCTTTACTCAAAGCCAGTGGCATGTCGTTAGTAAAGACTGAAAAAAGTAAGGGGCCTAGACAGCTGCCCTGGGGAATTCCTGATTCTACCTGGATTATGTTGAAGGCTTCCATTAAAGAACATCCTCTGTGTTCTGTTAGACAGTTAACACTTTATTCACATTATAGCAGGGGGTGTAAAACCATAACACATACATTTTTTCCAGCAGCAGACTATGATCGATAATGTCTAAACCTGCACTGAAGTCTAACAAAACAGCCCCCACAAATCTTTTATCATCAATTTCTCTCAGCCAATCATCAGTAATTTGTGTAAGTGCTGTGCTTGTTGAATGTCCTTCCCTATAAGCATGCTGAAAGTCTGTTGTCAATTTCTTTACTTTAAAATAGCATTGTATCTGGTTTAACACTTTATTTTTAATTTTTTACATTGTCTTCCAACGCCCCTGGGATAATGTACATTTGCTGAAGCATTATGACAACTCAATGGTACGGTTTAAATGAGCTGGACTTGGGTCATTGATAAGTCATTGTCTCAACGCAGCCTTATAATTCTGTGAAATGATCCAGGAACCAAAATTATTTGGTTGGATCCCATTCTAGTTATAATACGAGCTTTGTTTCCAGAAGGTATCAAAATTGTCAATAAATATTACACCCACAGAGCGCAAATATTCTCATAGTCAGTTATGGTGGGCTAAAAGTCTGCTGAAACGCTCAATGACACAATTTAGGGAGTGCAGAAGGACAGATATTATGGTGCGTAATAAAGGGTTTAGTAATTGTAGGCTACAGTATTTCTAATTTTCTTCTATTAATTTGCTCTCATTCCTGGCTTATTTAGGAAGTGTAGATCAGCAGCTGATAGTTGAAGTGACCTTCAACATCCCTGCTCCTCAATACTTCATCCACTGAATCAAAGCTTCATTCAGGTAGGATACATAGTGGCAACAATGGAGTTGGGTTGGGTATAGTCATGGTAGGCTACAGTATTTCTCACAATCTTGTATTTTGACTGGAATCGAGTTGGTCATTGTGAAATAGCGCAGCAGTTCAAAATAGTTGTGCAAAATACTTTACTCAGAGTTGTATATGTTATTATTTGTATTATTTTGCTATTGTTCTGTTCTTAGTAACGTGAATAAGACTTAAGCATTTGAAACTAAGGGTTATTTATTCCTTTTCTGTAAATAAATAATCAAAGTAATAATTACTCAATGAGTTTATGACCGCGGTTCGGGGGTGCCCTGTTTAAAAGTTAGGGCACATGCCCCCAAAAAGATCTGTGAACGACCCTCAGTGACACAGTCTCCTCCTCTTCTCCTGTCTTCACCGTCTACACAAACACCAGGGACATGAGGGATGGTAAGGAGGGAGGGAGGAATAATCGATCCTTATTCAATCAAGACTCACTCTCATCTTGTCAAGAGAAAGTGGTGTGTTTGATTGGATATTAAAATTCCTGGCCCCAGAGGTGTGAATGTGAGTGTGTGTGATTCATTCTCAGCAGATCCATGTGTAGCATCAGTTCCGTTGGAGAAGGGTGCCAAAGACAATTGGCCCCGGGGCCTCAAATCTGTGCGTAAACCATGCGTGGGATTTATCAATATGAACATTTGCTTGAGAGTGTGCATAAATTTACGCACAGCCATGACCATGGGTAGGCATAATGCCAAGTGGTGGAATATGGGAACTAACTACTTGTCAAGTATAGAATGGGGAAAATATATGTTGAAAATGTGTGAAATTGTGAGAGTAATAATTCAATAATTTTTCGATTTCATTGTATTTCCATTGTGAATTTATGCAACACATCTTGACATGCTTTATAATTTGACCACATCAGTGGTTACAGTAGTAGTTACAATAATAATCCATATAAAGTACAGTCATTTGTTAAATGAGAGGTACTTGTGAAAGTGAAACCAGGTCATACACAGCTTCAGGAGCCAACAGATGGTTCGTTAATTAATCAAAGTAAATATATAGGACTCTAGAATGCCCTTCAAGCCAAACAGAAACAAGTATTCAACAATGCCATGGTATACAGTGTATTCGGAAAGTATTCAGACCCCTGGACTTTGTCCATATTTTGTTCCGTTACAGCCTTATTATAAAATTGATAAAAGATTTTATTCCTCATAAATCTACACACAATACCCCATAATCACAAAGCAAAAACTGGACGCTACAAGCTTGGGGAGTTTCTCCCATTTCTCTCCGCAGATCCACTCAAGCTTTGTCAGGTTGGATGGGGAGTGTTGCTGCACAGCTATTTTCAGGTCTCTCCAGAGATGTTCGATCGGGTTCAAGTCCGGGCTCTAGCTGGGCCAAGGACATTCAGAGACTTGTCCCGAAGCCACTCCTGCGTTGTCTTGGCTGTGTGCTTAGGGTCGTTGTCCTGTTGGAAAATCAACCTTTGCCCTAAGTCTGATGTCCTGAGCTCTCTGGAGCAGGTTTTTATCAAGGATTTCTCTGTACTTTGCTCCGTTTATCTTTGCCTCGATCCTGACTAGTCTCTCAGTTCCTGCCGCTGAAAAACATCCCCACAGCATGATACTGCCACCACCATGATTCAATCATTGGGATGGTGCCAGGTTTCCTCCAGACATTCTGGCCAAAGAGTTCAATCTTGGTTTCATCAGAACAGAGAATCTTGTTTCTCATGGTCTGAGAGTGTTTACTGTAGGTGCCTTTTGGCAAACTCCAAGCGGGCTGTCATGTGCTTTTTACTGAGGTGTAGGCCTGATTGGTGTAGTGCTGCAGAGATGGTTGTCCTTCTGGAAGGTTCTCCCATCTCCACAGAGGAACTCTAGAGCTATGTTAGAGTGACAGTCGGGTTCTTGGTCACCTCCCTGACCAAGGCCCTTCTCCCCTGATTGCTCATTTTGGCCGGGCAGCCAGCTCTAGGAAGAGTTTTGGTGGTTACAAACTTCTTCCATTTAAGAACGATGGAGGCCACTGTGTTCTTGGGGACCTTCAGTGCTGCAGAAAAAGTTTGGTACCCTTTCCCAGATCTGTGCCTTGACACAATCCTGTCTCGGAGCTCTATGGCCAATTCCTTCGACCTCATGGCTTGGTTTTTGCTCTGACATGCACTGTCACCTGTGGGACCTTATATAGACAGGTGTGTGCTTTTCCAAATCATGCCCAATCAATTGAATTTACCACAGGTGTACTCCAATGAAGTTGTAGAAACATCTCAAGGATGATCAATGGAAACAGGATACACCTGAGCTCAATTTCGAGTCTCATAGCAAAGGGTCTGAATACTTATGTATATAAGGTATTTCTGTTTAAAAAAATATATATCAAGTTACAAACATTTCTAAAAACCTGTTTTCACTGTGTCATTATGGGGTACTGTGTGTAGATTGCTGAAAAAAATAAATATTTAATCCATTTTATAATAAGGCTGTAACGTAACAAACATTTTGAAAAAGTCAAGGGGCCTGAATACTTTTCGAAGGCACTTTAAATAGGGATATTTCACAGAAAGCATAAACAGTACATTTATGCCAAGTTATTTACACATAATATGTTCCTATCTGGCTTGAAGTACCATGAAAAAGAGCGCCACATTTTTCGGAGTCCACCCCTATAAGGTGGTTCACTTTTTGTGATGGTTCTGTAAAGGTTTGGTACATCAGCCTTTCTTTCTCCACTTTATGATGGCTTATCATGCAGGCTAACAAAACCTGAAAGGATCAATTCCACAGCTCTTTGGCATCACGTCTACAGCAGAGCAATGCTGACCAACACCCAGTACACCGTCTACCAACTGCTCCTGACAAACAGACGCAAGCACTGTGTCTCAAAATAAATAAAACAGGCAGCCAGCTCACTCCTGGCAAAGGGGAGCAGGGACACTAACATGCTGAATGAGCGCTTATCCCCAATTATAAAGTCACCTTCAGGCAGTATAGTACAGTATACATCCTAATATGACAGGATGGTACAGAATGGCTGAGAACAGAGTATAGAGGGGGAATACATCACAGGGCTTTGTGAGATGGTGAGATAGGCCTGGTAATGCTGACCAGAGTTGTCAAAAAACACATACAGACTGTGCCGTTTCAGGAGAGATGGGTCCCTGCCTTGACTGCAATGTTACACAGCGTGTCTGCGTCCCAAATGGCACCCTATTCTCCATATAGTGCACTACTTAGTGACCAGAGCGCTATATAGGGAATAGGATGCCATTTGGGACACAGGCAATGACTCACACCCTGATGCTTCAAAACAAGACAGGGTGTTGAGCTACAGTGGAGCTTGGTGGTTAGTCAATACTGTACACACTACAACAAATAATACATCTAGTCCGACAGTCATTTTAGGATCTTCTGAAAACAGCAAGTCCACCATTCTGCAGTTCATTTGACAACAGGAAAAAGGGAATGTTCATGTGATGCTGTGATAGAATACTGGTCTGATTGGCTTGGGTTTCCAATATCACCACGCAAGTTTACATTTTCTTTGCAATCCGCCAGTCCGGCAAAGAAACCCACAGAGATGGTGACTGGATCAGACTTCTTCAGACAGTGACTGGATCAGACTTCTTCAGACAGTGACTGAATCAGACTTCTTCAGACAGTGACTGGATCAGACTTCTTCAGACCGTGACTGGATCAGACTTCTTCAGACCGTGACTGGATCAGACTTCTTCAGACCGTGACTGAATCAGACTTCTTCAGACAGTGACTGAATCAGACTTCTTCAGAAGTGTGTGTTGAAAATAAATGTTTTTATCTGAATAAAACACCACCGTCTGCCTGTTACTGAAGCCAGGAGTTAAATGAGCAGTGAGACCAACCGATGGACGAATACAATGTGTATTTAATGGCAGACAACAACGATGAATCATTTCATCTGAAAGCCTGGGAGATGAGCTCACTCCCACCCCTAAAAATCACTCCTAAAATAAGGCACCCCTGGAGGAAAACTAATCTGGGTAGACAACACATCTGCGACACTGATCCTCAACACGGGGGCCCCTCAGAGGTGCATGCTTAGTCCCCTGCTGTACTCCCTGTTCACCCATGACTGCGTGGCCAAGCACGACTCCAACACCATCATTAAGTTTGTTGACGACACAACAGTTGTAGGCCTGATAACCGATAAACGATGAGACAGCCTACAGGGAGCAGGTCAGAGTCCTGGCAGTGTGGTGCCAGGACAACAACCTCTCCCTCAATGTGAGCAAGACAAAGAAGCTGATCGTGGACTACAGGAAAAGGAGGGACGAACAGGCCCCGATTAACATCGACAGGGCTGTAGTGGAGCGGGTCGAGAGTTTCATGTTCCTTGGTGTCCATATCACCAACGAACTATCATGGTCCAAACACACAAAGACAGTCATGAAGAGGGCACGACATTGCCTTTTCCCCCTCAGGAGACTGAAAAGATTTGGCATGGGTCCCCAGATCCTCAAAAAGTTCTACAGCTGCACCATCGAGAGCATCCTGACTGGTGGCCTCACCGCTTGGTATGGCAACTGATCGGCATCCGACCGTAAGGCGCTACAGTGGGTAGTGTGTGCGGCCCAGTACATCACTGGGGCCAAGCTTCCTGCCATCAGGACCTATATATTAGGCGGTGTCAGAGGAATGCCCCAAAAATTGTCAAAGACTCCAGTCACAGACCGGTCTCTCTGCTACTATACTGCTAGCGGTACCGGAGCACCAAGACTAGGTCCAAAAGGCTCCTTAACAGCTTCTACCCCTAAGCCATAAGCCTGAACAATTAATCAAATGGCCACCCGGACTATTTGCACTATCTGCTGCTACTCGCTGTTTATTATCTATGCATAGTCACTTTACCCCTACCTACATGTACTAATTACCTCGACTAACCTGTACCTCAGCACATTGACTCGGTACCGGTACCCCCTGTATATAGCCTCGTTATTGTTATGTAATCTTATTGTGTTACTTTTTATTTTGCAAATATTTTCTTAACTCTATTTCTTGAACTGCATTGTTGGTTAAGGGCTTTTAAGTAAGCATTTCACGGTATTCGGCGCATGTGACAAATAAAATTTGATTTGACATTGAGAAATGCATTTCCACGTATGCTTCCCAAATGGCACCCTATTCCCTTTGTAGTGCACTACCTTTGATGGGCTTTGGTGAAAAGTAGTGCACTGTGTAGGGAATAGAGTGCCATTTGGGATGCACATGACTATGCATCTAAATAAACTTTTGCACATTGAGCTTGGCTTTATATAGGCAGCAGCGCCTTCATTATAAAAACTTCCATGCAGTACCATGCAGTACGCAAGCCAAGCCTTATGATGTGTGAGTATCATAATTGTAATTGCATTACTGCCCAACACTGAGATATGTCCAGACTAAAACCCACCACTCCACATGAAATAGTGACATCCCAAACTCTTACAGAAGTCACATGCTTTCTTATTCCTGTACATTATAATGAAGCAGTAAGGCCCGAGGGGGTGAGGTATATGGTAAATACCTAAGGACTGTTCTTATGCACAACACACCTCAGAGTGCCTGGATACAGCCCTTAGCCATGGTATATTGGCCATATTCCACGAACCCCAAAGGTGCCTTATTGCTATTATAAACTGGTTACAAATGTAATTAGAGCAGTAAAATTAAATGTTTTGTCATACGGTCTGATATACCACAGCTGTCAGCCAATCAACATTCAGCACTCAAACCACCCAGTTTATAATTACATTTTAGTCATTTAGCAGATGCTCTTATCCAGAGCATCATAGCCCTTTACACTTGTACCCGTATACGGGTTGAAAATGGCAGTTGGGCACTGATAAAGCTCTAAATATAAACGCAGTGGCTGTACAGTAAGTAACATGCTATACATGATGTCAGAGCTCTGGCTCTGCGCTTCACAGCTCTGTATGGGTTTTGACTGACAAATTACGAGGACTTTATGTATTTTCAAAGATTAAATGTTGAGGGTTATAATAAAAACCGCTTTGATGTCATAAAAGAAAGCCAAACACCTGTGAGTCCAAATGTGCACTTCACATTTCCATTTCATAAAACTCATGTCAGATACAGTGTCAATGTTTATAATCACTACGTTTGTCTATTGTGAAGAAAATGTACCGCAGCACACGCACCTGAATGCACTCATATCTACTTTCTATGCGCAGCAAAATGACAAATCGGTTTCCCTGAATTGTATTGTGAAAGCCTAACACTGTAATATCGCATTTGATAACTTAGCTAGTCATGTTGCTAATAGAACCGGCTTTCAAATGACGCCCACCTGACCCAGATTACTTAAACAACAACAGTAACTGTGTGATGGCGGGGATGCAGGGTTGTGTTCCAAACAAAACAACTACAAGTGTGCTTCCTGCTTCCTCAACGGCACAGACAGCAGAGCTAAAAATAAAATCACCTTATAGTGTAAGGCACTTCTTTAGGTCTGCTCTTCCACACCAGATTCAACCAATCAAGGTCCTAAGGCGCAGCTGATTAGTAGAATTACAGAGCTAATATAATAACAATAATCATTTAGCAGACGCTTTTATCCAAAGCAACTTACAGTCATGTGCGAACACAGTTGAAGTCAGAAGTTTACATACACCTTAGCAAATACATTAAAACTCAGTTTTTCACAATTCCTGACATTTAATCCAAATAAAAATTCCCTGTCTGTAACGCCCTGGCCATAGAGAGGGTTTTTTGTTCTTTATTTTGGTTAGGCCAGGGTGTTACATTGGGTGGGCGTTCTATGTGCATTTTTCTATGTTGGTTTGTTTCATTGATTTTGGCGTGTGGCTTCCAATCAGGCACAGCTGTAGAGCGTTGTTGCTGATTGGGAGTCACACATAAGGAGCATGTTTTTCCTTTGGGTTTTGTGGGTAATTGTTTCTGTTGAGTGTTTTGCACCTGACAGGACTGTTTGGCTGTCAGTTTTCTTGTTTTTGTATAGTGTTCATGTTGTTCAATTAAAATCATGATGAACACTAACTCCGCTGCGCCTTGGCCAAACAGTTCTATTTTTGTTTCATTAATTTCTCCAAAAAGTATGATCTTTGCCCCCATGTGCAGTTGCAAACCGTAGTCTGGCTTTTTTGTGGCGGTTTTGGAGCAGTGGCTTCTTCCTTGCTGAGCGGCCTTTCAGGTTATGTCGATATAGGACTCGTTTTACTGTGGATATAGATACTTTTGTACCTGTTTCCTCCAGCATCTTCACAAGGTCCTTTGCTGTTGTTCTGGGATTGATTTGCACTTTTCCCACCAAATTACGTTCATCTCTAAGAGACAGAATGTGTCTCCTTCATGAGCGGTATGATGGCTGCGTGGTCCCATGGTGTTTAGACTTGCGTACTATTGTTTGTACAGATGAACGTGGTACCTTCAGGCATTTGGAAATTGCTCCCAATGATGAACCAGACTTGTGGAGGTCTGTATGTAAACTTTCGACTTCAACTGTACATATTTGTGTGGGTGGTCCCAGCGGGAATCAAACTCACAATCTTAAAAAAAAATGATTTATTGAATATTTTAAAAACATACAATATACTTGCAGTGAAGCAGCTCAACAACTACATCACATCACATTAGTCATCTAAAAGCCTCCCATCCAGAACGACACACAGAAGCAACCAGGGTCAACGCCCTGCTCAAGGGCACGTCTCCAGAGCGACACACAGAAGCAACCAGGGTCAACGCCCTGCTCAAGGGCACGTCTCCAGAGCAACACACAGAAGCAACCAGGGTCAACACCCTGCTCAAGGGCATGTCGACAGATCTCCCACCAGCCCTCCAAGATCTCCCCCACAATTCCCCAAGAGCTGCCCCTCACAATCTTAGCAATGCAAGCCGTCGTGCTCTATCAACCGAGCCACAGAGGACCATGTGTTATTAATTATATTAGAGCTGAAATCCTACAGTAGCTAGCCCTCCTTTAAGAAATAAACATTATCCTTTGGAAAGTCAAATGGATATAGGCATAAAGTTAACTTTCCGGGGTGAAGTTTCACCTACTGTAGGTACAGATCTAGGATCAGCATCCCTCACCACCATCCTAACCTTAACCATTAGCAGGGAGAAATGCTAATTGATCCAAGATCAGCGTCTAGGGGCAACTTCCCCCTACCGCAAAGTCCACCCTCACCTTGTTGAAGTCTTCGCTGGTGGCCCTCATCTCCTTCCAGGTCTTGTTGAGCAGCTGGATGCAGATGCAGAAGAACTCCTCAAAGGAGCGGTCGTGGGTGAAGAACATAGGGTGGAAGTCATGGCAATTCTCACTGGCTGTAAAGTCAGAGGAACAGAGGAGAAAGGACGTAAGCCTTGTGTTTGAGAGACACATTGACTGTTCTCCCTCAGAGATTTTGGAAATTGGAGGTTTTCCCTACCAGAGATCTTGGACAGTGGATGTTTGGATGCTCAAGTGGGGTAAACTCTGCCAATTTCTAAAGATTTTGCAACAATTACAGTTCGACTGGCAAATGCTCAAGTTCAGAGTTGCATTTTTAGGTCTTAATGCAGTATCAGGGCATACAATCTTTAAAGAGCTGAGACTAAACCATCAATTATTATGAAGATCTCTTGCATGATAATCTATACATACATAATCCCTGAGGTTATGAGAACAAAGAAGACATAACTCCCTCCGGTCCTCTTATGGTTATCAAACCAAGACTAACCAACCCCCGCCTGGCATTGAGGCAATTAGCAAACACATATTGCACACTTGTATTTTAGATTCTATTTTCACTTGTTTTTCATTTTCAATTTACTGATGTTGTATCCACACATTCCAGCTTCTAAGACTGCCATGTGAGTAATGGAAACGTGAACTTGAACTGTAGTTTACCTCTACTGACTAAGGTTACGCCCCAAATGGTACCCTATTCCCTATAAAGTGCACTACTTTTGACCAGGGCCCTTTGGGACACACTTCATTTAGTCAGCTACTGAGTCAGTAAAGATCCAGCAGTAAAGAGATTCCCCATGGGTCCAGATATACAGTAGCTATACAATAAACATGTTGCCTCTCTGATAAACTAAGACACTTCCATCCTGTTGAATATAGAATGAAAGCTCATAAGGGATGGTGAAACACACGTGGTTCACGTTTCAGCCATACTTCAATAGAGTGATTCCTCACGAAACCACACACAAAAGGAGACCAGGATCTTGGGGATTTTCACAATGTAATCTATTGAATGGTCCTTTGGAGGAAGGATTGTTGACATATATTTGACATGAATCTAAAAGCATAATTGAGAAATAATTGATCAAAGTTGGCATATTTATGACATTTATGACATACACCAACAACGTCATTGCATTTTGGTACACCAGAAGTACATTCATTTGCGCAATGCTGCGTTTGCCTTGCAGCATTGCGTTCCAGAGGCAGTTTCAGTGCGTTCTGTGTGGTGCATACGTTGGATTTGACGAACGTATTAATCAAATTGTATGTGTAGACGGCTTGGCAGAAATGGTAGCAGAAGGTGAATGTTGAACTTTTGTTGCACACATATCCAGATGATGCTGCGTACCATTTTGCGCAATGATGCTGTAGGTGTGTTCGAGGCATTACCCTTCATTAAAACTCCATAGTGTTTCATCAGTAGGTGCAACAAAGCAAGCATTGGTGTCATATGAAGCTTTACCACTTGCTCTGTAATATGAGTAGTATTTTGATTTCAATAAAACTCTGTAGTATATTAATTTATGAATATTGAACATTTAACATTTTGGATTTGGCAAATGTTTTAATATATTGTTGAAAACCTTGGGTGGCAGGTAGCCTAGTGGTTAGAGCGTTGGGCCAGTAACTGAAAGGTTGCTAGATCGAATCCCCGAGCTGACAAGGTAAAAATCTGTCGTTCTGCCACTGAAAAAGGCAGTTCACCAACTGTTCCTAGCCCGTCATTGTAGATAAGAATTTGTTCTTAACTGACTGTCAAAGTTCCAGAATGGGATCCCTGCTAGTTTTAAAGTTATGGCCCATTTTATATGGAGAAATCTGCTGGTGATTTGCAGGATGTGCAATGATACAAGTAAAAGGTGGGCTGTGATTGGTTACATTGCCTACCATGCTGGGCAAAATGCATTGGGCAGATTTTGGCGAGACTGACACCTATCGCTTCGCCTCTTCCTCTCTGTTTAAACACACACACCAAGCCCTTCCCCTTGTCACTCACAACAACAAAGATGAGAGATCACGTCTTCCTCTCTGACAAGCGGTGTCAACTCTCTATTTGTATTTGAGACTTGGTCCAACAGAATGGGTCATATGAACACTGAAACACATTGACACATTATTTTACTGTAATAGAGAAGTTAACCGATTACAAATACTAACATAACCTTTCTAACGACACTCTTTTTATGTCTCAACTACTCAAATTGCATGCAGAGCAGACACTACTAAAAGGCCCAGTTTGTCGCGCGCGGCATTGCGGTACCATGTACTGCAAGAAGCATTTTAGCCAAAGACTGTTATACTAGCTGTCTAGTCTGTGTTTTATAAATGTGCAATAAGTATAAAACACAATTATATAAGGAATTGGCAACTAGTTTTCACTCTGAGAAATAAGGTAGGGCCACTTTTCGTTCAGATTTAAACATCTGAACAAAGTAGACAGGCTAGTACGCTGTTCAAACAGTTGGAGATGGACTGAAAGATTCAACGGTTCTGCCTTGTTAGCTAGCAAATAGATCCAAGTTGGCAAAACTTGAAATAGAAAGATTCCTATAAAGATTAGCTGGCTACTCACTAGAACGTGGGCATGTGCACGTGGGCTTGTGTAAAAAAAGCAGGTTAAACTATTTTGATAAAATAACTTAATTATTACTGGTTTTGGAAGGCTTGTAGGTATAACAGCCTATGTATAATTTCACAAGCCCTGAATTCATTAGATTATTGCTGACTGTTTAAGAAGGTAATGTGTATTTGACCTTTAATTGTACAACAGATTTTTAGGCAATATCGCCCAGCCCTAAGCAGAGGGCGACCATTTTGAATCTATTCTAAAAGTAACAGAGGTCCCAATCTGGAATTTTCATATGCACGTAGACTATATTATGTTCAAAAATATATACATAAAAAAATTGCCAAATCAAAAATGGTATATTTTCAATGTTCATGTTTATATTTTTCAAAATATGTACTTTTTCCCCCCGATAAAAACACTAGTCATATTACAGATCAAGCAGTAACGTTTCATACGATTGTTCTGTTGTTGCTTTGTAGCATCTACAGATGAAACATTATGTCGTCTTAAAGGAGGCCTTGGTAAGGTCAAAATGTCATAAATATGCCAACTTTGATCAATTATTTCTCAATTATGCTTTTAGATACATGTCAAATATATGTCAACAATCCTTCCTTCCTCTAGGACCATTCTATGGATTACATTGTGAAAATCCCCAAAAGAATGGTGTTTTTCTGTCTCGGTTTCATAAGGAATCACTCAATACCAACATGGGTGGCTGACTCATTTCTACACAGTTTGGGCATGTACAGCCATGGGTAGTGTGTGTGTGTGTGTGTGTGTGTGTGTGTGTGTGTGTGTGTGTGTGTGTGTGTGTGTGTGTGTGTGTGTGTGTGTGTGTGTGTGTGTGTGTGCGTGCATGTGTATAGTCACTGTTCATGACACCACTTTTCCTTCTGTGACAATAAGAGCCTCAAGGCAGAGGAACTCAACTGTGCACTTCTAAACCAATAGGACTGGACCCTCTGTTCTCCATATTCCTAGTCTCCCACACACACAGAGAGGACGGAAGGACCATGTTCTTTAAATGGGACAGGAGGGTTTGGTTCATTCAGTTACATTTCACATGTATCTCCCGTCCCTTGTCTGGTTGCATGTGCCAGATCAGATGGCAGCTTTCTCTTCAGAAATAAATACCCCTGGTTATTCTTGAGGGACTGGGTTCCCTAGCCTGCCTGCCAACAGACACCCACGTCCATCACAGTTCACAATGGAACATTCTCAAATTAGCCCTACCATGGGCTTTTAACATTTGTTAACACTTTCACCAGACACATCTAGAACACAAACACATAGCGCTGTCTTCTACTGTGTGACAGGATGATGTCTACATCCCAAATGGCACCCTTCTCCCTATATAGCGCACTACTTTTGACAATGGGCCCTGGTCAAAAGTAGTGCACCATGGGGAAAAGGGTGCCATTTGAGACGCAAATGAAGTGTCTGAATACTGCAGGAGTCTGATGGGAGGCTTCATGTGGAGATTAAAGGGAATTGCTCCCTCATTTCTCCCTCTATTCTCTCTCGTTTTCCTAACCCTTTCCCACCTTTTTTCTCCTCCTGTCCTGCGCCAAGTGCTTTGTGAATGGTGTGGCCAGACAGCTAATCTAACCGTTTCCTGAGGGAACTCCATTATACTGTTTTACAGACACTGGGATGGAGAAATCACTGTGCATTTATTGTGTTACCGGATTCATCATAAACTTCCCACTGAGAGTGAAATCTGGTTTCTAAGCTCAGTGCATCTAAATACATCAGCAATATTGCCACAGTTACACCTTATTAACAGAAGGGAAAAAAATTGCTTCAAGCTATTTCATTACCCACTGATGGTGGCGAGGACTCCTACGGGACTGTTTTAGCTTTCTGACGCTTCTGTTTATTAGCATTTAATGCTATCGAAGCTTTGAAATCACCATGGAGACCAGAGCTTCATGAACGGGTCCCCACAGCAGTAACCCAGGGTGTAATGATTGGTAAAAGGTCTTTATGAACTACAGTGCACACTCCTCTTTCTCTGTCTTTGAGAGCTGATTGAGGAGCTGCATTAAGGTAAAGGTCTCTGAGTGGAGCAGCTATTTACAGAGTCTCTAGGCATCACAGCAGGGCGCCCTGCCTCCAACAGGGGCCACGGAATTGTACCGACATTGGCAGAATTGAAAACTTCGGGGCATTATGAATGATGCCCACAGGGGCTCTGGGGCTGGTCAGACTGGGTGGGCCCTGATTTGGAGTAATGTGGAAGGGGCTAGTCGGACCAGGTGGGGCCCTGATTTGGAGTGATGTGGAAGGGGCTCTGGGGCTGGTCGGAACGGGTGGGGCCCTGATTTGGAGTGATGTGGAAGGGGCTCTGGGGCTGGTCGGAACGGGTGGGGCCCTGATTTGGAGTGATGTGGAAGGGGCTCTGGGGCTGGTCGGACCGGGTGGGGCCCTGATTTGGAGTGATGTGGAAGGGGCTGTGGGGCTGGTCGGACCGGGTGGGGCCCTGATTTGGAGTGATGTGGAAAGGGCTGTGGGGCTGGTCGGACCGGGTGGGGCCCTGATTTGGAGTGATGTGGATTGTCCCGATTCCCGGAGAACGAACGGTGCCATTACCGGTACGTCAGTCAGCTAGGTGAAGAGTAAAGCCAAAACATGCAACACTGTCTGCTTACTCGACAGGAGGACACAGCCTGCATAAAAGGGATTCAATCAGGTGATGGAGGGATGGAGGATGGAAAAAAAAGCTGACTCAATGCAGCCGTTTCCCCCATTGGACAGAGTGGGAGGGGGGTGAGAAGGTGAGGGATGACTGCTGCTCTGGGGAGTTTTACTGATGGGCCGAGCAGGGTGATCGGGGGACGGAGGTGTGGAGGTGACGGGGAATTAAATGTCAGACTCGCTTTAGACTTTCAGTGAGACAGGAACGGGTGGGTCTCACTACACTGGGCAAGGATGGCTACAGAGCTAGTCCTGATTCTAAATGTTGCAGATAGAAATAGAATGACTCGAGCCGACACGATTCATTCCCTATTCCATCTGACAGAAAAGCATGTGTTCCACACAATGATTTTCTATCTGAACATGATTTTCTATCTGAACGATACAGCCTGCGTCCAATTGCCTTCGATAGCGCATGGCCACACCTGAGGTGACATATGCTGGAATGGTCATAACATGTTCATAACGTGGTCATAGCGTGGTCATAGCGTGGCCATAGCATGATCATAGCATCTGAACAACCTGACCTTCGTCTCCATGCAGAGAAGCGTTTTTCTTTCACGTTGTATTATTCATACTGTTACTCCCCAACTAGGTTAACTTCTCCCGAATGGTTAGTGATTTACTTGTACAAATTCAAAAACTCAGCATTTTTAATCTGACAAATAATGCTACCATGCTGAGCAAATCATTGAAGTAAGAGAGAATTAAATCTGGGCCGTTCTACGCATGACTAGCAGCATCTAAACATCTATGGTGAGCTACAAATGTGAACTGATAATAACCTTTGCATATACAGACAGAATGGAACACCGTGATTTGTAAATATATAGTTTAAATCCTACAGACCCAAATATCCTGGGACATCGGTAGACTCCTTGGCACACAGATAGAGGATGTACAGGGATTGAAATACTTGTATTAAAGCCCAAACACTCTCCTGTATTCTTTGGCCAAATTCATTAGGCTGAACATGACCTTAATCTGAGATCATTGCATCGTGGCGTGGTTATATCACAACTCAACATCATAGGCCAGTGAGTGGACAGGAACAGGACACAACCCCTTCCATCTACCTAGGACCCCTCTGGGGAACAACAACGTGAGTCACAGGCATGATCTGAGAGAGCAATTGGCTCATGTGACCCCTGCTGAGCATTAATACGGTCTGGACATGTGTGTGTACTGCTATAAGGAGCTGAAACATGGACCACCAAAAATCCTTACGCCGCCAAAGATCCTTACGCCGCCAAAGATCCTTACGCCGCCAAAGATCCTTACGCCGCCAAAGATCCTTATGAAAAAACCTGAGGATCAGTTGAGATGACAGGTGCACCAACACCAGCAAGCTGGAGGAGGCCAACATAAACAGCATCCCCACTACTATAATACATCACCAACTCTAATGGACAGACCATGCCATCCGGATGCCCAACTCACGCCTCCCGAAACAGATTATGTAATCCCAGTTAAATGACTGTTCTGATTTAGAATATGTGGACAACTACAAATACCTAGGTGTCTGGTTAGACTGTAAACTCTCCCTCCAGACTCACATTAAGCATCTCCAATCCAAAATTAAATCTAGAATCGGCTTCCTATTTCGCAACAAAGCATCCTTCACTCATGCTGCCAAACATACCCTCGTAAAACTGACTATCCTACCGATCCTCGACTTTGGCGATGTCATTTACAAAATAGCCCCCAACACTCCACTCAGCAAATTGGATGCAGTCTATCACAGTGCCATCCGTTTTGTCACAGAAGCCCCACCACTGCGATCTGTATGCTCTCGTTGGCTGGCCCTCGCTTCATACTCGTCACCAAACCCACTGGCTCCAGGTCATCTATAAGTCTTTGCTAGGTAAAGCCCCACCTTATCTCAGCTCACTGGTCACCATAGCAGCACCCACCTGTAGCACGGGCTCCAGCAAGTATTTTTCACTGGTCACCCCCAAAGCCAATTCCTCTTTTAGCCGCCTTTCCTTCCAGTTCTCTGCTGCCATTGACTGGAACGAATTGCAAAAATCACTGAAGCTGGAGACTCATATCATACACATATCATACACTGCACTAAACAGACAATTTGGGGGAGACTGCACTAAACAGACAACTTGGGGGACACTGGAGTAAACAGACAACTTGGGGGACACTGGAGTAAACAGACACAACTGGAGAGAAAACATTGAAGAGGGAGCTGCCTATACTAAATGAATGCCCACTGTACCCCAGAGGACAAGGGACAGCTACGCAAGGAGAGACTGAACACCAGAAAGGCCTAACCACCACCACTCACCCCTGCCCACACTGCACCAATATACTGTATGTGGCTCGACCCGGATCGACCTCTACAGCCATCTGAAGACCCACAAATAGAAGATCTGATGGAGGACAATCATACTGGACTTGAGTGATCGCCGATGATGGTGTGTGGGTCTATCTGTGTGTCCCTCTTCCTCTCCAAGAGGTTAGACTCACACAGCAATGAGACCATATAGGGATGTTCTCTAAAGAACAGACTGCCATCACTCTAATGAACAGGCTGAGAGTTGAGGTCATTTCAAAAGCTACTGTGAATGACCAAAGGACACGGCTCACTTCTTGGTACATGTCCTTCAGGAGTGGCAGATGCATTGAACTTTAAGTCCTACTCTACCACGAACACACACACACCCTAACCCTACCCACCAAAACTCTAACCAAAGGTGTAAAACCTCTACAAACAGAATTGATCATAAACCTACCCACCCTAAACCTACCCCTAACCACCTTAAATCTACCCCTAACCACCTTAAATCTACCCCTAACCACCTTAAACCTACCCCTAACCACCCTAAACCTACCCCTAACCACCTTAAACCTACCCCTAACAACCTTAACCACCCTAAGCACCTTAATCCTACCCCTAACAACCCTACCCCTAACCACCCTAATCACCTTAACCCTACCCCTAATCACCTTAACCCTACCCTTAACCACCCTACCCCTAACCACCCTACCCCTAACCACCTTACCCTAACCACCCTAAGCACCTTAACCCTAATCACCTTAACCCGAACCCTACCCCTAACCACCCTAACCCTAATCACCTTAACCCCCTAATCACCTTAACCCCCCCCCGAACCCTACCCCTAACCACCCTAACCCTAATCACCTTAACCCGAACCCTACCCCTAACCACCCTAACCCTACCACTAACCACCCTACCCCTAACCACCCTACCCCTAACCACCCTAACCCTAATCACCTTAACCCGAACCCTACCCCTTACCACCCTAACCCTACCACCAACCACCCTAACCCTAATCACCTTAACCCGAACCCTACCCCTAACCACCCTAACCCTAATCACCTTAACCCGAACCCTACCCCTAACCACCCTAACCCTAACCACCTTAACCCGAACCCTACCCCTAACCACCCTAACCCTAACCACCTTAACCCTATCCCTAACCACCTTGACCCTACTCCCAGGGGAAGGAAAAATATATATTTAGGGTGTTCCATTGAGAAAGGCACTTGGCGCCAACTGTTTTATGATACACTGTTGATGGGAATGTATGCCATTTAGTGACCACATATTACAGGGGACTACCCTTTATTCTTGTTGGAATTTTTTGAGCTTTCTGGGACCACTTCATCTATTTTTACAATGTATTAAAATAGTACCTTGGTTTTAACTAGAGGTTCATAAAATTAGTGGGGTAATTGTCTATGTGCCCGTGCACCCTGTACTCTTTGTGGGTAACAGTTTTTGTCCCCTTACCTAACCTTCACCTTCACCCTAACCCTTCACCCTAACCTTCACCCTAACCTTCACCCTAACACCAAAACCATCAACCTAACCCTTAAGCTTAAAATAGCATTTGAACAAATTCAGGACATGAAAAAAGTCCTGACTTTTCAAAAAAGTTATTGTTTTCCAACATTGTCAGGTCATTGAGGTGAATTGTTAGGACATTGGGGTCCTGATATAAAGTGGAGAGGGGGACTGCTGAGGGATTATTTAAGATACTTTGAATCTTTGAAGAGGTGGGGTTTCAAATGTTTTCTGAAGATGGGCAGGGACTCTGCTGACCTAGCTTCAGGAGGAAGATGGGCAGGGACTCTGCTGTCCTAGCTTCAGGGGGCAGATGGGCAGGGACTCTGCTGTCCTAGCTTCAGGGGGAAGATGGGCAGGGACTCTGCTGACCTAGCTTCAGGGGGAAGATGGGCAGGGACTCTGCTGTCCTAGCTTCAGGGGGAAGATGGGCAGGGACTCTGCTGTCCTAGCTTCAGGGGGAAGATGGGCAGGGACTCTGCTGTCCTAGCTTCAGGAGGAAGATGGGCAGGGACTCTGCTGTCCTAGCTTCAGGGGGAAGATGGGCAGGGACTCTGCTGTCCTAGCTTCAGGGGGAAGCTGGTTCCACCATTGGGGTGCCAGGACAGAGAAGAGCTTGGAGGCAGTAGGAGTCATTGCATCATGGCGTTGTTATATCACAGGCAGCATGACATCATAGGCCAATGAGTGGACAGGAACTGGACACGCCCCCCTGAGGGGCCCCAGACAGATGGAGGGGGTTAGCAGGGTGAGTAATTGGCCTGAGTAGGGGTACACACCATCTGGCCCATACCAGGCCTCTGTGTGTGTGTGTGGCCCCAACGCGTACCTTACTAACCACCAAAGGACGGTCAACAGCAGGATAGTAGCCTCTCTAAACTTGGAGATGGACAGTGTCCCAAATGGCACCCTATTCCCTACATAGTGCCCTACTTTTGACCAGGGCCCATAGGACTAAGATCAGACCTAGTGTTCTATATGTAGTGAATCGGGTGCCATTTGGAAGACATGGACTGAGTGACTGGGCTGCCCATACTGAAGGGAACAGGATACTAAAACAGAAGTAAAAGGAGAGGTGTTTGTCCTGCAAGGCCATATGTCTGTCTCCCTGAATCCCAAACGTTCTATACCCCTGTGAGTAGTCTTCCCCATGGAGGTGGAGGTAGCCTTTCATGGAAGTAAGTTTCTCTCCGTTTCAACAACAAACTAGCAAGGTCGCAAAATACTCACTTGGCAGACAGACACCAATCAATTCACCACGTCATACTGTTCCCCAGGGGTTAAGCATGCTCTGGGATAGTCAGATGCCACCCCCCAGCTCCTATCTATCCTCAGCTGTGACTGGGTAGTCTGGGCCCTGGAGGTCAAAGTTCGCTGTAATCACAGAGACTTGTGTTTCATTGACAGGCGGGACATGAAGGCTTGAGAACATTGACGCTCTTCTGACCATATAACTGATTAGAGCTCAGACTACAGACAGACCAGACACTAACTACACAGATGTGACCATCGAGGGAGAGGTGACAGACAGGGAGAGAGAGAGAGACAGAGAGAGAAATAGAGAGAGAGAAAGGGAGAGCACGTCAGAGCAGATAACATTGTTTGTAATATAAATTATGTATGAGGTCTGTGTGAGAGAGAGGGTGAGACAGAGACTGAGAGCGAGAGCGAGAGAGAAAGGGAGAGAAAGGGAGAGATAGAGAGTGTGAGTGACCAGTGGGCAGAGAGCCTTCCTGACATCTGTCTGAGCCCAGTGAGATGAATGTGATGGGGCAGGAGGGAGGATGGAAGGAGAGAGGGGAAGGACAAACAACAGGACGAACACAGAGAGGGGAGTCACCTTGGAGCGAGAGAACCAGCATGATGAAAACACACGGAAAGATGTCATCCTCACTAATTACCACGCCAGCAGGCCTGGACATCCACCTGCGACAAAGGGAGTGTGTGTGTAGGGGAGAGCGAGGAGTGTGTCTATGTGCATCAGTGTGTGTGTTTGTGAGACGCAGCGTCAGCAACACCTTTCAGGGCCAGTCAATGTCAGGGCCAGTCAGTGTCCTGTCCAGACTGGCAAGAGGATGCCAAGACACTGGCTTGGTCAGGGAGTCTTGGTTCCCTTCCAGCCAATGGGTCAGTAAGGCAGCTGAGTGTGAGGTCTCTCCCATGCTGGACAAATCTCTTCACATCAGACCTCGCCTAACTGTAGGGCCATACAGGTCAGGACACGTGGGCTGCGGCCCAAATCGCACCCTATTCCCTATATATAGCACTACGTTTGACCAGGGACCGTAGGGCTCAGGGTGAAAAGTAGTGCACTATTAAGGTAAAATAAGTGTTTTCGTTCAACACAGCTGGCTGTTTTTAATGTGAGAACTCCAGTGAGTAAGATTTCTGTTGGATTTATTGGATTATGGCAATTACATTTGAAACTTTAAACATCGGGGCTTAAATATTTTAACATCTGTGGTCAAGAAAGGCAGAGTTGCAAAGAAAAACCCATCTCTCGGACTGGCCAATAAAAAGGAAAGGTTAAGATGGGCAAAATAACACATATACTGGACAGAGGAACTCTGCCTAGAAGGCTAGCATCACGGATTCGCCTCTTCACTGTTGATGCTAAGACTGGTGTTTTGCGGGTACTATTTAATCAAGCTGCCAGTTGAAGACTTGTGATTGTGTCTGTTTCTCAAACTAGACACTCTAAAGTTCTTGTCCTCTTGCTCAGTTGTGCACCGGGGCCTCCGACTCCTCTTTCTATTCTGGTTAGAGCCAGTTTGCGCTGTTCTGTGAAGGGAGTAGTACACAGTGTTGTACGAGATCTTCAGTTTCTTGGCAATTTCTCGCATTGAATAGCCTTCATTTCTCAGAACAAGAATAGACTGATGAGTTTCAGAAGAAAGTTCTTTGTTTCTAGCCACAACAGTTTTCAGCTGTGCTAACATAATTGCAAAATGGTTTCCTAACGATCAATTAGCCTTTTAAAATTATAAACGTGGATTAGCTAACACAACATGCCATTGGAACACAGGAGTGATGGTTGCTGATAATGAGCCTCTGTACGCCTATGTAGATATTCCATAAAAAATCTGCCGTTTCCAGCTACAATAGTCATTTACAACATTAACAATGTCTACACTGTATTTCTGATCAATTTGATGTTATTTTAATGGCCAACAAATTTGCTTTTCTTTCAAAAACAAGGACATTTCTAAGTGGCCCCAAACTTTTGAACGGTAGTGTACATATAATTACTCCACACCTGACAGCTCTGCCGGAATACAGACGTGAAAATACATCTAATTACTCCACACCTGACAGCTCTGCTGGAATACAGACGTGAAAATACATCTAATTACTCCACAACTGACAGCTCTGCTGGAATACAGACGTAAAAATACATCTAATTACTCCACACCTGACAGCTCTGCTGGAATACAGATGTGAAAATATATCTAATTACTCCACACCTGACAGCTCTGCTGGAATACAGACGTGAAAATACATCTAATTACTCCACACCTGACAGCTCTGCTGGAATACAGACGTGAAAATACATCTAATTACTCCACACCTGACAGCTCTGCTGGAATACAGACGTGAAAATACATCTAATTACTCCACACCTGACAGCTCTGCTGGAATACAGACGTGAAAATACATCTAATTACTCCACACCTGACAGCTCTGCTGGAATACAGACGTGAAAATACATCTAATTACTCTTACATGAAGGAACACACACATCCATTCTAAATCACACAGCCCTGTCCAATACAGAGAGAAGAAGTAGCCAAAGAAAGGTAATTATTCTTATTCTGTAAATAAACCCACATGCATTCCTTATGCTCTCCCAAATACAGAGGCACAGAGAAATAGAATTATGCTTATGCAAATAAACACACATCTCTTACAATATACTTCCTAGAGCTGCCGCCGGACATAACAAACAAACTCGGATTCTTCTTCAGTCACACACACACACAAAGCAAACAATCGTCTGTTTTCCTGCTCCGAAAAACTCTGCACAAAAACAGACGTCGGAGCAATCTCATCATTACAATGCATCTAATCTATATCAAGCCTTTTGTCCGCGTGTTTGGTTAACCGAGCGGAGGAGTGGGCACACAGTAGGAGATGAATCTGAGAACAAGCCTTTCCTGTCTTATTTGATTTTGTACTTGATTTCACTGCATTAGCAGTCGGTAGGAACAACCCATGCTTGTGTATGTGCTCGCTGTTTTCTCAAATGGCTGCTTGTTTTCAGCACAGGGAAGAGCTATCTATACTTATTCTAGATGGGCTCCGTCTCAAAAGTGTAAAGTGGAGTTCTTTACCCGTCGCCTTCCATTCATTATCCATCTCCAGGAGTTTTCCTCACTGCGTGACCTTACCAGGAATATCATGGCGCTATAGTTGTGGGCTATAACTAAGACCCAGTGTTTTCCATAGCCATTTAACATAGTAAGGAAAAACTCTGGTCCTACTCATAGGTGCCACTCAAACGTAAAATGTATGCACGCATGACTAAGTGGCTTTGGATAAAATCATCTGCTAAATGGCATATATTATAGAGTGGATGGGATTAGATCGTATTTCTTCACCTGTCAAGTCACTTTAGATCAGAGTGGAAAACGTAGTCACTGTAAATCTTCAGAAAATGTTGATCGTCCGCCATTTTACTCCTTCCACCCCTTTAGTCCCATCCTCTTCACACATGATCTAGAAGAAGATGTAGAGGCTTAAACCACAGGATTTAGCCAGTCAATTCAAATAGGATTGTTTCTTTAAGCTAATGGTTCTCTGAAGTTCTAGCTTCAGCAGGCACCTCAGACATGTCATCACAGAAGGACGTGTTACTGCTAATGAGTTTGGAGGACTTTGAGACCCTGCGGAGTTCACATCCACACAAACACACAGCAGAGAGGAGCCTCGGAGGGAACAACAACAACCTCCTACAGGTAACAGCTGATGACATCACTCAATTTCAAACAGTCAGACAAAACTGACATCACGGATTTGGATAGCAGCATCCCTGCCTAGAGACAGGTATGGAAAAGGACATGGTAAGTCTGAGACCTGCCCAGTGAGTGAATGAATGAGTGAATGAATGAGTGAATGAATGAGTGAGCCTGTTCTGGGGAAACATGCTGGGCTGGAGATGATAAATCTTTTAAGCTCTGCAGTGGGCTGTTGGAGAGGAAGGGGGGTGGGGTGTCAGATGGGAGGGGACTCAGGACAACTGGACGGGGACATGATTAATGCGCAGAGCCAAGCAGCACAGTGACACACACACAGCCAGCCAGGCAGATCGCACAAACAAGCCCCCTCCATCCCTCTCCACTCCCAGCCCTCTCATCCCACTTCTGCATAAAAAGATATAAATACAAACCAGGGAAATGTCAAAACAGTAGCTATTTATGGATGCGGCTATGGCGGTTATTGAACCTTGGGTCGAACTGAAAAGTTCAAGTTGAATGCAGAGTGCCACCGCAGCTGCCTGCCGCCCGTACGCTCGCCTACATTCCCGGGGAAACAGAAAACGTTTTTTTCAATCTGATCTGTTGACCTGTGTATGTTCCACATTGCCCTGCGTCTTTCAGACTGAATCTCTGATCCAGTAATCTGATCTGTTGACCTGTGTATGTTCCACAGTGCCCTGCGTCTCTTCAGAGTGAATCTCTGATCCAGTAATCTGATCTGTTGACCTGTGTATGTTCCACAGTGCCCTGCGTCTCTTCAGACTGAATCTCTGATCCAGTAATCTGATCTGTTGACCTGTGTATGTTCCACATTGCCCTGCGTCTTTCAGACTGAATCTCTGATCCAGTAATCTGATCTGTTGACCTGTGTATGTTCCACAGTGCCCTGCGTCTCTTCAGAGTGAATCTCTGATCCAGTAATCTGATCTGTTGACCTGTGTATGTTCCACAGTGCCCTGCGTCTCTTCAGAGTGAATCTCTGATCCAGTAATCTGATCTGTTGACCTGTGTATGTTCCACATTGCCCTGCGTCTCTTCATAGTGAATCTCTGATCCAGTAATCTGATCTGTTGACCTGTGTATGTTCCACAGTGCCCTGCGTCTTTCAGACTGAATCTCTGATCCAGTAATCTGATCTGTTGACCTGTGTATGTTCCACATTGCCCTGCGTCTTTCAGACTGAATCTCTGATCCAGTAATCTGACCTGTGTATGTTCCACAGTGCCCTGCTTCTTTCAGACTGAATCTCTGATCCAGTAATCTGACCTGTTGACCTGTGTATGTTCCACATTGCCCTGCGTCTTTCAGACTGAATCTCTGATCCAGTAATCTGATCTGTTGTTGTGTAAGAGGGAGAAATTTAAGACACAGCACCCATTTAAAGGCTAGTAGGCTACAATGACCGCAAGGTATACACCATGGGATGTCTCAAATGAGACCCTATTCCCTATAGTGCACTTGACGAGTGCCCTATGGATCCTGGTCAAAAGTAGTGCACTATATAAGAGATAGGGTGCCTTTGGGGAGATGTTGCTCTATAAAACAGTGGGACGCGATAGTGGAGGGATAGAGGAGGGATAGAGGGGATAGGGGAGGGATAGAGGGGATAGGGGAGGGATAGTGGAGGGATAGAGGAGGGATAGAGGGGATAGGGGAGGGATAGTGGAGGGATAGAGGAGGGATTGAGGGGATAGGGGAGGGATAGTGGAGGGATAGAGGAGGGATAGTGGAGGGATAGAGGGGATAGTGGAGGGATAGAGGGGATAGTGGAGGGATAGAGGGGATAGTGGAGGAATAGTGGAGGGATAGTAAAGGGATAGTGGAAGGATAGTGGAGGAATAGTGGAGATATAGAGGGGATAGTGGAGGGATAGTAGGGATAGTGGAGGGATAGAGGAGGGATAGAGGGGATAGTGGAGGGATAGAGGGGATAGTGGAGGGATAGAGAAAATAGACTAGAAAGGCCAAAAGATGCCCCAAGCATTCCCAGAATCCTGTTGTGTGTGATTTGTCTGGGTAGATGGGGAATTAAGAAGTCCAAGGCCCACCAGAGGTTTCTTGGCATTTCAAAGCGGCAAACTAAAGTAAATGATCCAAGAAAAAAATTGTCACGGTTGGTGCCGAGATTAATTCCTTATCGTCTTTCTATTTTTATCCATCAAATGGTTGTGTGTGAAGAGAAAGAGCTTTGAACACTTCTTTCTCCTCCACCCTAACACCGGGGGTTTCGGTTTTTTCATTTTTTATATTTTTTAAAAAGGCAAACCATTACTATTTAATGAAGAACTATGCCACTGCTTCCATTTCCGAGTTCATTTAATGAAGCTTTGGTGTCTGAGTGGAGGGTTGCGTCAGTTTCTCTGCCCTCACACTTTTAAATCATTTAAAGGGCTGCAGGGCACGGCTCAGAATGGATTTATCTAACGACCTTTACCTATCCTGCCCTCCTTTCTTTCCTATAATAACTTTGATTTGTGAACGTTAAAACTACATTTATCCATTTCCCCCAAACTTCCATATGCTGGGATGCTCTGTTGAGTTATACAGACTGCAAGTCCAAGTGTCATAATGACTTTTTAAAGTGCTACGCTTCTCTTTGTTGGTTTGCATTAAGACATAGAATTTAGCATCATGTCTTGATTCTATGTTGTCATCTTGTCACTAATAAAATGCTTTATTGTATATGCCTGGGGGGACAGACAGTGAGAGAGGGGGGCAGGGGGACAGACAGTGAGGGGGGGGGAAGGTGGACAGACAGTGAGAGAAGGGGGCAAGGGGACAGACAGTGTGTGTGTGTGTGTGTGTGTGTGTGTGTGTGTGTGTGTGTGTGTGTGTGTGGGGCGGGGGGGGAGGGGCAGTTGGGCAAACAGTGATGGGGGGGCAGATGGGAAAACAGTGAGGGGGGTGGGGGGGGGGCGGACAAACCGGCCTGTCAGACACAGACCATTGGAGCCCATCTCCAGACAGAAGGAGAGAGAGAGTAGGGTCACGCCTAGGGGCTCTGGGGTCACTGCCTAACCCCTCAACCCACAGCTAACTGAATTACATTTAGGGATTGGATAAAGCTCCTCATTGAAGATGAATGGCAGTTTTCAACTGATACGATTGAAAATCTATTAATCAATTGAAAATTGCCATTGATCTCCTGAAATGACTGATTTGAAATGGAATTGACTCCCAACCCTGCGGCATAGTGCATACCGTGTCTGACCCTTCCATGGTCATCAATATTAATGGTGGCTCTATTCCCTATAAGCAGTGTTTCCCCAACTCCAGTCCTCCAGTTCCCCTTAACAGCACACATTGTTGTAGCCCTGGACAAAAACACCTGATTCATCTCATGAAGGGCTTGAAGATTAGTTGAATCAGGTGTGCTTGCCTGGGGCCACAACAAAAATATGTAGTGTGGGGGTACTGGACGACCGGAGTTGGGAACATCTGCTCCAGAGCATGATGGGTACTGGAGTTCGAGTGCTATCACAGACTAGCCAGAACCATGCATAAGAGTCACGGTCAAAGCTGACATGAATACCAAAAGGAAATCAGAGATAGGATATAGGCTTCAGGGTTTGAATTTTAATTGCAAAGGGTTTGGATACCAATGCAGACTCAGAAAGAAAAAGTATTTCCTAACCATATGTGTTAATCAGTTCTTCAATGCATCACAGTTCCTTACAAAAAGTGGTATATTTTTCTTAAAGCAGTATAGGCATCACTTATAAATCTAGCTTTAACTTATTTAGGTAGGCTACATTTACAACCTTCCCAACCCACTAAAATGAAGTTAGCAGGTAGGGCTCTTATTCAGCCCTATATGATGCAATAAGGAGAGTGCCCAGCTCTTCTCCCCCCTGGGCAGTGCCAGTCCCAGAGAGAGACAGTCTATTAGGAGGTGGAATAGGGCGCACTTGAAATAGGGCGCACTTGAAGCCTACTTACTTCATCACTAATTGATGAACTCCAGCACAATTACAAAGTATAATGGGTCCTTTTATCTTCACTGCAGGAGACAGAGTTGACGGTAAAAATGCTCTGGAGGGTATTTCTCTGTCTGAATGGCTGGGCTTAATGTGAAAACAGACAGAGATGATGCTTTTAACCCTCGTACATCAAAGTGCCCTCCACATCGCATTCCTCCACTAACACTTAAAAGTCACTGGTGAGAGCTGCTCTCGATGAGTCTCAACCTGTAGTATTGAGAGCTATTGGAGCTAAAATTGGGAGCACTAATCACTAACTAATCAGATTTGGAAATCATGAGGCAGAATGTGACCACAGAGAAAACCTCCTGGTACTATGCTACTTTTATGTTTCTTTCTTTGGCGTTTTGTTGATTGTTTGTATTCAGAGGGCAACAGAATGTGGCTAACCAATAGAAAAAGCATATTCTGTGCATCACCTAGTTTGAATTCTTACATTTGTGCACAGATATTGTTGGGTACTCCGCACCAGAGGAGGTTGGTGTGAGGAGCTATAGGAGGACGGGCTTGTTGTAATGGCTGGAATGAAATTCATGGAACGGTATCAAACACATGGAAATCTAGTTTGACTCTGTTCCATTAATTCCATTCCAGCCATTACAATGAGCCCATCCTCCTATAGCTTCTTTCACCAGCCTCCACTGCTCAGCACCCATAGCATCTACAGAACACCATTGTCAGTAAATCAGGGTTGTATTCATTAGTGCACACTCTAGCAAAACATTTTGCACTGTGGCTACAAAAACAATAGTCTGTTACTGGACAATTTCAAGTAGTTTCGGTCCGTTTTCTTCCTAGTGAATATGACCCTACAAGCACAATATGATCTAATAGGAACAATGAGGTGAGGATAGTAAGTAAAGACTTACGCAGCTCTCCCACTTTGAGGGTCTCACACAGCATCTTGGTCAGCTCGATGCTGCTGCGGCCGAACGGACACTCGTGCTTGTCCTCACGACTGCTGTTCTCTAGAACAATCTGGAACAGGGACAGAAAGTCACTCAATCCATCAACGTTTTTGCAAATACGTTTGTCATAAAAGTGTTTAACAGTCACCAGGTGCAGACGGACAGTCACAGAGACAGACACAAATAGACGTCTCCACCAGGGCTGGTAACGAACTCAAACCATATGACCCTTGACCCATTAATCCAGTTAAACACACACTTTGAGGTCAAAGTTGACCAAGATGATTAATTTGGACAGAGGCGGAGCAGGACAGGGAAAGCAGACACAGCAGAAGGTCACCAGTGGGACAGAAAACTGGGACACAGTTTTTTGTTGTTGATTATCCCATCTCTATGGTAGCATCGTTATTCATCCAGAGATTATATTGTAGTTATTATTAAGTACAGCACATTATATTGAATGTTATCTACCACGAATGTCAAGTCTGAAAGACATTTGAATCTCAAAGTGACATTGACTTTATTAGATCAAGATGTCTTTCCTTCTACGTAACCATTAGCATTACGGAAGCCTCTACTATCCATCTGAACCTTGTTTGAGCCTTAACTGGTGCACTTGTACACAGCGTGTTTAATTCAGAAATCAATTCTCCATGTCCAAAAATCCACTCCAATTATAACGTTGCCGCTGCGACAAGTCCACACTGGAAAACATTAGCATCCTTATCATCGCCGTGGTGACAGTTTAATTTGGGGAATTGCTGGCCGTGTTTTGTCACGGCAGCAGGCAGGGGAGAGGGATGGGCCGGCCTGTGTATTAGGTTTTATATTAGGAGGACGTAGCCATATGCTATAGTATTGGGCTGACTGAATTCCAAGGCTACATATTGGCATGGTGTTTCATCAGACAGACTGTTTGGTCAGAGCCCAGTGAATCTATGGAGTGAGGGACGGGCCAGGGAGTGAGAGTGTGTGTGTGTGTGTGTGTGTGTGTGAAATGGAGAGAGTTTAGGTCGGCAGAAGGAATACTAGACACAAAGTAATGGACTCTAAGGAAATCAAAAGGAATTGTGTGTGTGTGTGTGTGTGTGTGTGTGTGTGTATGTTAGAGCTACTAACCCTGATGTAGGCATCCTGGTGGTGTCTGGCGAAGTACAGCATGTTATCCAGAGCCAGCATCCCAGGAGGAATCTGAGTGAAGTCCATAGCAGGGTTCACATGGTTCTAATTAGATGAGAGAGAGAGATAGAGAGACAGAGAGAGAGAGGTAGAGAGGAGAGAGGGGTAGAGAGGAGAGAGGGGTAGAGAGGAGAGAGAGGAGTAGAGAGGAGAGAGAGAAGTAGAGAGGAAAGAGAGAAGTAGAGAGGAGAGAGAGAAGTAGAGAGGAGAGAGAGAAGTAGAGAGGAGAGAGAGGTAGAGAGGAGAGAGAGGTAGAGAGAGGTAGAGAGGAGAGAGAGGTAGAGAGGAGAGAGAGGTAGAGAGGAGAGAGAGGTAGAGAGGAGAGAGAGGTAGAGAGGAGAGAGAGGTAGAGAGGAGAGAGGAGTAGAGAGGAGAGAGAGGTAGAGAGGAGAGAGAGGTAGAGAGGAGAGAGAGGTAGAGAGAGGTAGAGAGAGGTAGAGAGGTAGAGAGGAGAGAGGAGTGAGAGGTAGAGAGGAGAGAGAGAGGTAGAGAGGAGAGAGAAGTAGAGAGAGAGAGGTAGAGAGGAGAGAGGGGTAGAGAGGAGAGAGGGGTAGAGAGGAGAGAGAGAGGTAGAGAGGAGAGAGAGGAGTAGAGAGGAGAGAGAGGAGTAGAGAGGAGAGAGAGAAGTAGAGAGGAGAGAGAGAAGTAGAGAGGAGAGAGAGAAGTAGAGAGGAGAGAGAGAAGTAGAGAGGAGAGAGAGAAGTAGAGAGGAGAGAGAGAAGTAGAGAGGAGAGAGAGGTAGAGAGGAGAGAGAGGTAGAGAGAGGTAGAGAGGAGAGAGAGGTAGAGAGGAGAGAGAGGTAGAGAGGAGAGAGAGGTAGAGAGGAGAGAGGAGTAGAGAGGAGAGAGGAGTAGAGAGGAGAGAGAGGTAGAGAGGAGAGAGAGGTAGAGAGGAGAGAGGAGTGAGAGGTAGAGAGGAGAGAGAGAGGTAGAGAGGAGAGAGAAGTAGAGAGAGAGAGGTAGAGAGGAGAGAGAAGTAGAGAGGAGAGAGAGGTGAGTCATCAGACAAACAAGACTAGGACATGTCTGAATAAGACACAAGGTTGATTGGGAGACTAATTCGATCTCCATTCTCCATCAGCACGCTAACTTGTCTGAGTGAATGGAGGAGATGACAAGGAGAGAGAGAGAGAGAGAGAGCAACATGGAGGAGTCCCAGAGATCCAGCTGTGTAACTGTTCCTGACAGACCAAAGGAAGAACCACAACTAACAATTCCCTCACCAAGTCCAAATAAGCACGTTCTTTCTAAGATCCCTCTCTACCTGGGAGAATCTCACAGACTACTGCCCTCGAGATACAGCACTAGATCAACTGCATCTAGCCACCTTCACACTGTGCTGTGCTTCATCACACTGTGTGTTTGTGATTGCAAGTGTGTACGAGCCTGTAAAGTCAGAGGGATATTTTCAGGGTCTTCCACACCACTGGAGAGATGAAGTAAGGCCTTATCTTAGGGCAGCACACAGCAGCGTAGCAGAGTGACTTGGGTCTTAGCGAGCTGCCAAGCCCCTAACAGTTCAGGGACTTAGAGAGGAAATGATGGGCTTAGTTCCCCCTCACCATGGATACGACAGCGATATGCCACAGCTCATAAACTTGAGAGAGAGAGAGAGTTTTTCTCTCTCTCTCTCTCTCTCTCTCTCTCTCTCTCTCTCTCCATGGAGGCCACATTACCTCCTTCCAGACACCGAGAGGCAGCACAGAGCAACATGTCATCTTCTAAACCAATTAACAACAGTACTCAGGGAGAGGGACTTGTTTTCTTTCTCCATCTCCACCCTGCGGTAGCTGTGTGTGTGTGTGTGTGTGTGTGCAATTTAGCATAGCTGCATTCTGCTGTAGTCCTCTGTATGTGTGTGTACTGTCTGTAAGGCTGTAAAACCAGAGGGTTAGAGTGTGTCTATCACGCCACACATACACAGGGCTGGATTCAGCTGCCATGCCATCCCCTT
Organism: Salmo salar; assembly: GCF_965601325.2. NCBI lineage: Eukaryota > Metazoa > Chordata > Actinopteri > Salmoniformes > Salmonidae > Salmo > Salmo salar. The sequence continues at coordinate 90,795,197 of NC_138304.1, read as the reverse complement.
ATCTGACAGTGTCCCAGTCCTCTCCCTACTAGTTAAAAAAATAAAAAATAAATAAAAAGAGCTCCACTACTGAAGAACATGTCTTGCCTATGGGTCTGCTATACCGACACCAAAAGGAATCTAGTAAGTCCAATAGCGGATGTTTGGGGAAACAGAGGCTCAAACATTTTTCTTGTGATTTATAATGAAGCCCAGATGTTTGTGTGTGTGTGACTTACAATGAAGCCCAGCTTCTTGTAGTCGCGGGTGTACATGGACTTCCTTTTCTCGATGCTGCCACTGTTGTTCGGCTCACACTCCACGTCGAACGCAATTCTGCGCAGCTCAAAGATGATGTCTCTTTGGGCCTAAACAGACATAAGAGGAAAAAACATTCAGATTTAAATACACAGTAAAAACAACAAAAGGTAACAAAACATAAGCATTATTCTAAAGTAAGTAGTTTGTTTGTTAGAGAACTTTCACTGCTATTTCTCAGGTAGAGCGAGAGAGCGAGGGGGGTTGGAATCACTGGTAATTAGTAACCAGGTCATAGCACTATCTCTGCTGCATCCCTAGTTATAAATGATGTGGTTAACTGTATGGATAAAAGGCAACGTTGTGCTGCCCGCTTCATTGACCTGTCAAAGGCTTTCCATACTGTTGATCACTCACTGCTAATTCAGAGGCTTTCCATACTGTTGATCACTCACTGCTAATTCAGAGGCTTTCCTCAATTGGCCTAGACCAGGCTGCATGTAACTGGTTTAAAATGACTTGACAGATAGAACTCAATGTGTATGTACTGATGGTGTTAAATCAGATTTCCTGGATATTACGAAAGGTGTCCCACATGGGTTGATTCTGCGTCCTGTACTTCTTACTGTTTACATTAACAATATCGACCTGTCCATAAAAAATTGTAACCTGTACTTGTATGCCGATGATACTGTTGTATATGCTATTTCTTCCACGGTTGACCAGGCTCTATGTGAGCTACAGTCAGCCTTTATTGTATTACATACATTTTTTATTGACCTACAATTAGTACTAAATGCAGGTAAAACTAAATATATGTTCTCTAGAGCGCATAAAAAATGTCTGATGATTTAAGCATATGTACTTTGGATGGTGTCCATATTGATAGTGTCCCTGCTTACAAATATCTGGGCATCTGGATAGATGAAAAGTTGTCTTTTAAAAAGCACATTGATGTGTTAGTTAAGAAGCTGAGAATAAAAATGGGCTTCTTCTATAGAAGTAGGTCCTGCCTCTCGCTAAATAGTAGAAAGCAGATTATTCAGTCAACGTTCCTATCGGTCTTAGATTATGGTGACATCATCTATATGAACACAGCTTCCACTTCATTAAAGCCGTTAGATGCAGTTTATCATAGCACACTGCACTTTATTATGGGTGATAATTTTAGTATTCATCACTGCATTCTCTACCAGAAAGTTGGTTGGTCCTCTTTGATGTCACGTAGGTTGACACATTGCTGTTTTCATTTATAAAGCCCTTTTACAAATAGACCCACTGTACCTAACATCATTACTAAACCTTAGACATACGAGTTACCACACCCGGCCTCAGGGATAGCTAACTCTGGAAATTCCTTTGGTCTCCATTGAGTTAGGTACATGTAGTGTTCGTGATCTTGCACCTCATTTGTGGATTGATCTTCAAAATGTTCTTAAATTTGATTGAGGACCTTATTACTGATTAATGTTTTAGTTTATGTTTTCTTTCTGCTTGCATTTTGTATTTATATTTCGATGTGTGTATTTTCTGTAATTTATGTTATTCAGTGCTCATCTGTAAAAATACTAAGGCCTATGGCGTTTATAATGTGATCAACAATTCGAGGGACATTGAGTTGAGAGGCCTACTGTACTGGACCTGGTCCTGAGGGTCCATCTTGGTCATCATGCGGTCCTCTAGGAGGTTAAAGGTCAGGACCTGCAGCACATACAGCTGGTGGGCCATTTCATCATTGATCGGCTTAGGGCTCCGGATCACATTCTAGAGGAGAGAGGGAGAAAAAGAGAGAGAGAAGAGACAAATAATAAAAAATAAAAAAATTAACAGGGATATAGAAAGTAAAGAGAGAGAGAAAGAGGGGGAGAGGAAAGAGAGGAAGGCAGAGAGAGAGGAAGGCAGAGAGAGAGAGAGAAAGGCAGAGAGAGAGAAAGAGAGAAAGGCAGAGAGAGAGAGAGAGAGAAAGGCAGAGAAGAGAAAGGCAGAGAGAAGAGAGAGAGAGAGCGAAAGGCAGAGAGAGAGCGAGCGAAAGGCAGAGAGAGAGCGAGCGAAAGGCAGAGAGAGAGCGAGCGAAAGGCAGAGAGAGAGCGAGCGAAAGGCAGAGAGAGAGCGAGCGAAAGGCAGAGAGAGAGCGAGCGAAATGCAGAGAGAGAGCGAGCGAAAGGCAGAGAGAGAGAGAGAGCGAGCGCGAGCAAAAGGCAGAGAGAGAAAGAGAGCAAAAGGCAGAGAGAAGAGAATGGCAGAGAGAGAGAGAAAGGCAGACACATTTGTAAGATGTTTGCGAGTGTGACATTTCTCTGTGATATGATATCACATTGGAGCTGTGCGATAAACAGGAAGCGGGGGAACAAGAGAGAAAGATTAAAACCAGTGATGCAGAGGAGAGGTACAGATGGAGGGCATATGACTAGACACACTTACACTCAGTATGATGGAACGCAGCTGCTTCTGGGCTAGAATATGGGCCATCTCCTACACACAAACACACACAGAAAGAGAGAGAGACAGAGAGAGAGGCAGAGAGAATGGAGCAAGAGAGGAAGAGAGAGGAGAGAGAAAGAAAAGAAGAGAGAGGAGGAGGGAGGGGGAGAAAGTAAGTCAGGTATATTATAATATACATACTCTTTTACACAGAAAACTATTTTTTCTTTCAGGAAGCTCTATATCAAAATAAAAGTGGATTATGGACAGAAAATATAAATGTTCTTGGTGGAGACACTATAAACTTCCGGAGAGACCAAAAAGTGTCTCTCAGTCTCAGTTTGATGAGTTAGACCTCCCAGCCAGTGGTGGTTGATAAGGCAGGACCATTTTAATGACACACTTCATCTACTGGAGGCTAGAAAAGGTCGCTAATCAAAGCACACTTACTGTCAGAGGACAATCAAGGATGTTCACACTGCTCTCATCAAACTACCATTACGAGTGCAGTGAGGAAAGAAGAGTCAGACAGAGAGAGAAGAAGGGGGTGAGTCGAGACAGAAAAGAGGAAGAGAAGTGAAAAGGCATATTTTTGTTAGTGGTGCAGATCATTATGACAGCTATGCTGTGTAGCAGTTATCTTCCTCCCCCCGATCCTAAAACACACAGCCAAAACCTTTGGTTCCCATTAGATTGTGGAATATTGTGTGTCACCCTTCTAGTGAAATGATGCTCCAGCACATGCTGACCTTCTTCTATACAGCTTACAACACAGAAATGTAATGCAGTAATGCAGGGATCAACTTGATTCAGCTGCGGGACAATTCTTTCTTAAGCGGATGGTAAGGGGTCCGGAACATAATTACATATCATTTGTAGACTGCAGAAGAAGCCCAAACATATATAATGTTTGACTTAAACATAATTATTTCAAACCTGGCTTACATTTGTATAAGATCACGTTTATCTCTCTACTATTTGTGGGAATACTTTGGAACAGATTTCCAAAATTCAACTCACTTGTCGCTGATTTGCTGGTGTTTTTACAGTCTTATGTCCAAAAATGTAAATATCTATCTATCAAATGTTTTTTGCTCAGAAAACTTGCGGGGCCAAATAAAAACAAAATGACCCGCGGGCCGCCAGCTGGGGAACCCTGCAGTAATGAGTCTAAAAAGGTATGCTGGTAAAAGGTATACCACTTTTATTTGTGCTTTAGTGTAGAATAGATTGCAAATGTTACACAAAAAAAACATCAAATGAGCATGTGAAGAACAAAAGTGAGCATTAACAATGTGAAGATTCTTTTTCATCTTCCACCTAATGTGCTGCAAAGGAAGGGAGTGTGTATCGTGCATCGTTAACACTGTTTCACTCCATTCTGATGACAGCTAGGCCTTGTCTGATTGGTTAAAGCCCAGTGTGTAATAGGCTAGCCCACGGAGAAGAACGGTGGGTGACGTCATCGGAGCTGAGAGAGGGTGTGCATCCCAAATGGCATCCTATTCCCTTTATAGTGCACTACTTTTGACAAGGGCCCATCTTTATCTCTACTGAGCAGAGGTAGAGGGGAACGATGATCGCCCAATAAAGGAGATGTATTACTGCACTGTTTAAGGCAAGGATGAAAGGGACACACAGGGATACGTATACCCCCCCCACCCCCAATCTGTCAATGTGCCCTTGAGCAAGGCACTCAACCATAATTTGTCCAGGGTCGCCGTTGATAATGGCTGTCCCTGGCCGTGACCCCACTCTACGAGGGTATCTCAGGAAGGGATATGCACACCCTTGTCTGAAATGTAAGGCATTTTTTAAACTTGTTGTACCAGTCCCATCCATCGGAGTCAGCAGAAGGGGGATTGGACTGAACCCTTTCGCTCTCTGATGCATATGAATCAGTCCTCCTCAAGATCCAGAATGCATTTATCCTTCCTGCCACGCAGTAAACAATGTTCCCCACAATAAGAGACAAAGGTGTGTGTGTGTATGTAACTGTGTATGAGTGTGTGTGGTGTGTGCGTGTGCACACGTATGTATGTATGAGCACTCATGTGTATGAGTGTATATAACTGTGTATGAGCGTGTGTGTGTGTATGAGTATATAGGACTGTGGATGAGTGTGTGTGTGTGTGTGTGTGCGTGCGTGAGCACACAGGTGTATGTATGTGCGTTCATGTGTGTGTGAGGCTGTGCGTGCGTGTCTATGAGGTTGTGTAACCTACCTGTCTCTTGTCCTCTGGGGCCTTGAGGAACAAGGCGTTAATCACAGCGATGGTGTAGGTCTGAATGTCCTGATCAGTCCTGTCATTAGATGGATAACAACAGAGGACCATGAAAAATGTCATAGTAGTGGTAGTGTCTACAGTAGTAATGTAGTGACTGGTTATAGTTATAGTAGTGGTAGTGTCTACAGTAGTAATGGTAGTGACTGGTTATAGTAGTGGTAGTGTCTACAGTAGTAATGGTAGTGACTGGTTATAGTAGTGGTAGTGTCTACAGTAGTAATGTAGTGACTGGTTATAGTTATAGTAGTGGTAGTGTCTACAGTAGTAATGTAGTGACTGGTTATAGTTATAGTCGTGGTAGTGTCTACAGTAGTAATGTAGTGACTGGTTATAGTTATAGTAGTGGTAGTGTCTACAGTAGTAATGTAGTGACTGGTTATAGTTATAGTAGTGGTAGTGTCTACAGTAGTAATGGTAGTGACTGGTTATAGTTATAGTAGTGGTAGTGTCTACAGTAGTAATGGTAGTGACTGGTTATAGTTATAGTAGTGGTAGTGTCTCCAGTAGTAATGGTAGTGACTGGTTATAGTTATAGTAGTGGTAGTGTCTCCAGTAGTAATGGTAGTGACTGGTTATAGTAGTGGTAGTGTCTCCAGTAGTAATGTAGTGACTGGTTATAGTTATAGTAGTGGTAGTGTCTACAGTAGTAATGTAGTGACTGGTTATAGTTATAGTAGTGGTAGTGTCTACAGTAGTAATGGTAGTGACTGGTTATAGTAGTGGTAGTGTCTACAGTAGTAATGTAGTGACTGGTTATAGTTATAGTAGTGTCTACAGTAGTAATGGTAGTGACTGGTTATAGTTATAGTAGTGGTAGTGTCTACAGTAGTAATGTAGTGACTGGTTATAGTTATAGTAGTGGTAGTGTCTACAGTAGTAATGTAGTGACTGGTTATAGTTATAGTAGTGGTAGTGTCTACAGTAGTAATGGTAGTGACTGGTTATAGTTATAGTAGTGGTAGTGTCTACAGTAGTAATGTAGTGACTGGTTATAGTTATAGTAGTGGTAGTGTCTACAGTAGTAATGTAGTGACTGGTTATAGTTATAGTAGTGGTAGTGTCTACAGTAGTAATGGTAGTGACTGGTTATAGTTATAGTAGTGGTAGTGTCTACAGTAGTAATGTAGTGACTGGTTATAGTTATAGTAGTGGTAGTGTCTACAGTAGTAATGCAGTGACTGGTTATAGTTATAGTAGTGGTAGTGTCTACAGTAGTAATGGTAGTGACTGGTTATAGTTATAGTAGTGGTAGTGTCTACAGTAGTAATGTAGTGACTGGTTATAGTTATAGTAGTGGTAGTGTCTACAGTAGTAATGTAGTGACTGGTTATAGTTATAGTAGTGGTAGTGTCTACAGTAGTAATGGTAGTGACTGGTTATAGTTATAGTAGAGGTAGTGTCTACAGTAGTAATGGTAGTAACTGGTTATAGTAGTGGTAGTGTCTACAGTAGTAATGGTAGTGACTGGTTATAGTTATAGTAGTGGTAGTGTCTACAGTAGTAATGTAGTGACTGGTTATAGTTATAGTAGTGGTAGTGTCTACAGTAGTAATGTAGTGACTGGTTATAGTTATAGTAGTGGTAGTGTCTACAGTAGTAATGGTAGTAACTGGTTATAGTAGTGGTAGTGTCTACAGTAGTAATGGTAGTGACTGGTTATAGTTATAGTAGTGGTAGTGTCTACAGTAGTAATGTAGTGACTGGTTATAGTTATAGTAGTGGTAGTGTCTACAGTAGTAATGTAGTGACTGGTTATAGTTATAGTAGTGGTAGTGTCTACAGTAGTAATGTAGTGACTGGTTATAGTTATAGTAGTGGTAGTGTCTACAGTAGTAATGCAGTGACTGGTTATAGTTATAGTAGTGGTAGTGTCTACAGTAGTAATGGTAGGGACTGGTTATAGTTATAGTAGTGGTAGTGTCTACAGTAGTAATGTAGTGACTGGTTATAGTTATAGTAGTGGTAGTGTCTACAGTAGTAATGTAGTGACTGGTTATAGTTATAGTAGAGGTAGTGTCTACAGTAGTAATGGTAGTGACTGGTTATAGTTATAGTAGAGGTAGTGTCTACAGTAGTAATGGTAGTAACTGGTTATAGTAGTGGTAGTGGGCAGTAGTTGTGTGGATGTGGCCAGTAGTTGTGTGGATGTGGTCAGTAGTTGTGGTCAGTAGTTGTGTAGATGTGGTCAGTAGTTGTGGTCAGTAGTTGTGTGGATGTGGTCAGTAGTTGTGGTCAGTAGTTGTGTGGATGTGGTCAGTAGTTGTGGTCAGTAGTTGTGTGGATGTGGTCAGTAGTTGTGTGGATGTGGTCAGTAGTTGTGGTCAGTAGTTGTGTGGATGTGGTCAGTAGTTGTGGTCAGTAGTTGTGTGGATGTGGTCAGTAGTTGTGTGGATGTGGTCAGTAGTTGTGGTTAGTAGTTGTGGTCAGTAGTTGTGTGGATGTGGTCAGTAGTTGTGTGGATGTGGTCAGTAGTTGTGGTCAGTAGTTGTGTGGATGTGGTCAGTAGTTGTGTGGATGTGGTCAGTAGTTGTGGTCCGTAGTTGTGTGGATGTGGTCAGTAGTTGTGGTCAGTAGTTGTGTGGATGTGGTCAGTAGTTGTGTGGATGTGGTCAGTAGTTGTGGTTAGTAGTTGTGGTCAGTAGTTGTGTGTATGTGGTCAGTAGTTGTGTGGATGTGGTCAGTAGTTGTGGTCAGTAGTTGTGTGGATGTGGTCAGTAGTTGTGTGGATGTGGTCAGTAGTTGTGGTTAGTAGTTGTGGTCAGTAGTTGTGTGGATGTGGTCAGTAGTTGTGTGGCTACTCAGCCATGTCGGTACTAATCACACTGGGCTGGACCTATTATACGCTACACGTACAGGGATATAGCATGCATCCCAAATGGCACCCTATGGGTCCTGGTCCAAGTACTATAAAAGGGAAACAGGTTTCATTTGGGACACATACACTTGATCTATCTGCCATGTTTCTCAATGTATTACTTTCCTGTTCTTTCTGTTACAGTACTTCCCAATCATGGACACTAGAGAGTGTAAGTTCATTAGATCAATAGAGATATATCAAGCGTCTTAGAGTAGGTGTGGATCCCTTTGGCCTTTTCGATCATAAGGAAAAAGGTTATATGGACAGGTACCTAATACTATTTCAGCACTCCTACTCTGAGACACTTGATACATATGGCCCCAAATCTATTTTGTCAAATCTTCCTATAGGTTAAAGAGTGTTTCACGGTAATCTGCAATTAGGGATAATTTATATCTCAGGCATATAATAATATAGCTGAGTGCAGTTGACCATGCGGCTCTCGCTCACCCCTGCAGATGGGGTATAAGCTGTCCGATGGTGATCTCTTGCGCCACCTTCTGGTAGAGGTCCTGACTGTTGAGCACCATGGACTCCAGAATGGCCAGGGACCGCTGCAGCACAGCCGTGTCCATGGCTGACTTGTTCACATAACCTGCAATCTGCAATAGAGAAGTGTTAGTAACTGACTAGAAGATACATAAAAATAAAAAGAGTCACATGGGGATTGTTATTCAGAGACTACATGGGCTCTATTTCAGAGGTATTTAAAAAGAAGTTTACAAACACTTTAATATCATATAATTCCTGTGTGTGGTACTACAAATATGTTATTAACATGCTTAATACAGTTATAAACTGTTTGAGAGCAGGCACCTTTCTAATTCATATTTTTCAGTTTGTTTATACACATGATCCGCAATTCAAAATGACCTTCTTTCTCATTTAGCAAATCGTTTTTACACATGATCTATAATACAACTTGATATTGGTTTGTTGGGGTACCTTCTTGATGAAGGCGACAGAAGAGCACACACACACAGCCCCGCCCACCACACAGCCCCGCCCACCACACACACTTAATGAGCAGGCACCTTCTTGATGAAAGCGACAGAGAAGGTATCCCAGGAGACGATGCCGTGGTCCATGAGCTCCACAAACGCTGTCAGCGTGAACGACAACAAGTCGCCAAAACTGAAACACAACAACAACAGCCAATAGAAACGTCTCTGCCACTGGTGCTGCCACGCGTATAGCTAAGCAGCCAAAAGCCTTGGTCTCAGGGAGAGCGGAGGAGAGGACAGGGTGAAGCCACAGCCAGGTATGCTGAGGGCACAGAAAGGTGAGGACGACGACTGCGGCTCCCGATGGGTCAGACAGATGATTCAGTCCTCCATGAACAACAGGAGGCGTCAAAGAGCCAGCAGGAGCCAGACAGCGCAGGGGAGCAGAGCAACATAGCTGGAGAGCATTCATTCATTAATCATTCCCATGCAGTTACTAGTAGATACTTATTAGTAGAGACTAGAGTTGACATCAAATGAGGACCAAGCAACATTATTTTCTGGAAGATTTTTATCCAATGGTCTGAAAGCAAAGTGTTTCAATTTGTTATGTTGAATCACCAACAGAAGTTTACAGGAAAAACAGTCTACATAAACCTCATAGAAAAATACAAATGACAGGAAATAAATGAAGATTAGATAAATTAATTGCTGTTTTTGACATTTTCAGAAATTCTTAACTGTGTGATTAGTCATGACAAAAACCTGAAATACTGTATAAATCAAAATGGTGAAGCACACCTCTAGATATCATGTGGGAAATATTGTAAAATATTGCCCCCTGCAGTCAGATTTTAATAGTGCTTCATATTTAATCAAGTTGGCCAATAGTCACCAATGCGCGACTTTAAAGTAATCGTTAATACTCAAATAAACAACATGCCATATGTACTTTTTAAGTACAAACACATTTCATAAACATAATTTTAAAAAAGCAAAAAAAGAAGTATATATATATATATATAAAGAATAAAGAAATTCTACTAATGTTTGTATAAACAAAACCCATTGGTTAGTAACACACTGGCAGGACCAGGCCAATTACAGGCTTAGCAACATACGGTTAATTCATTAACACATTTGGTCAATCACAGACAACATTATGGCACACATCTCAGACACATTCATTAGTAATACTTGATTAATTAGTAGTACTGAGTCCACGGTTGGACTGGGGTGAGTAAGCGTTTGCACATGGCAGTGGGAGGTTACGTGATGTATGAAATGATCATGTAAATATAAGTACATGATTCTACTAAAATGATTCTAGGTAGGCCGTCATTGTAAATAAGAATTTGTTCCTAACTGACTTGCCTTGTTAAATAAAGGTTCTTTAAAAAATAAATACAATTATAATGCTATAGACCTGTAACATTCTAATTTTTTTTTA